>NC_135506.1:122937235-123294735 GCF_052857255.1 Amblyomma americanum | reverse complement strand
GAGAAAGAAATGGGCTTGGGCAGGGCATGTAATGCGAAGGCAAGATAACCGCTGGTCTTTAAGGGTAACGGAGTGGATTCCAAGAGAAAGTAAGTGTAGCATGGGGCGGCAGAAGGTTAGGTGGGCGGATGAGATTAAGAAGTTTGCAGGCAAAGGGTGGATGCAGCTGGCAAAGGATAGGGTTAATTGGAGAGACTTGGGAGAGGCCTTCGCCCTGCAGTGGGTGTAGTAAGGCTGATGATGATGATGAAGTTGTTTTAAGTGCTCTTCGGTAATTTTCTTTTCGCAATCAAAGGCAAACATTGCGCTGGCGGTGCTTTCTTGCACAAACCCTTTTCGTTTTTTAGAATACTTTAAACATAAGAAATGTTATTGTGCACATTTTCATTTCGTTAATCATCTGTTTTTAGTTTTGAGTGCAATGACGCTTTGATGAAGACTGAAGTAAGAGGTGGCGGCGGTGGTGCTGGTAAACTTCATTCACTAAACGGCATTGCGCCTCCTAAATTGGCAGAGGCCCATACTCAACGCCTCCTGCAGCCTTAGCTTTAGGTGCCGCCACTGAACCGGCTGCCTTTGGTCTTCTAGGCTTGAACTGGACAGCATGGCCTTGCACTGCTCAAGATGTAGTTACCAAATAATTGACACTTTTCGTACAGCTGGCGACAGTGGCTAGCCAGCTTGCAGGTGGCACAAAAAATGTTTGCCACAAAATAAGCTGGGATAATTAATGTTTGCCCTTATTATAAATAAAAACAACTTTTTTAAGGAAATGTACAATTACCGACCACCAAGTTTGGGCCAGTTGATGAGGATTTACCCAGTGGGATTAAATGCGATATTTTCATGACAGGAAGCGGAAGGCGTGGAGGATTAGAAAGGCTCTCGCGCGGTTAAGTTAAATATAATTTTTGTTTAAAGAATGTGCCAGCGAAGTCTTAGGATTCCGAAGTTCATACCTATTATAGAGTGAAATCTCATTCTACTCACCAGAAAAAATGGCTTTCCAAAAACTCTTGTGGTTATTTTGCAGCATAGTTGATGAATTGGCAGAAAAAAGTGACGTTATGATTTCAGTGGTGCACTTGTATTATTGTTTCGCGACAACGTAACACTTCTGCCATGTGGCAGATTACTTAAATGGTTTGGCTGATCGAAAAATTTTCTTATGTAGTACTTTGATGAATATATTTGAGCATTGAAATGCTACTCTTGTTTTATTGTGATGGTGGTATTGTAACAGTGTGCAAGCCGACTCATCGCTACTTTGAAAAGCAACTAATTTGAGTGGAGAAAATTTAGTGGAAATTTAGCGGTGGTGATAAGGAAGTATTGTGACAATTCGCGGTTTATGCTGACATTGTGCTCTTTGTAATATCACGTAATTTTTTTGTTCACTTAGCACTTTCTAATAAAAAAGGGCTGATGATCGTACAAACCACAAAACAGGGTGATAGAATTAAATTTGTCAGGGTAAGTTGTCAGACGGGTCGTCACTGCCATGTATGGGATCAGTGACAAGCTGCATTCAGCCAAATGTTATACATGTGTTCTAGAAATTGTTGGCCGGGTTACTTTGAGATTATGAATAAGCAGAATCAGGGCGATCTAATTTGTAAAAATAAAAATAACCGAAGAAATAGGCAAGGTTGATTGGATATCTTTCTGTTAAAATGTTTAGGCTTCATGGAGTAAAGGCGTGAAGGAACTGTCAGCATTAGGGGCCAGTAGCGGGTACCATTCAAGATGTGGAGGTGTGCACAATGAAGAAAATGAGAATCATTGCCAGCTGTCACGAGATGACACGTGAACAGTTCAGATCCTGGTTAGTGTCGATTAGTACACCCCACAGCGGTAATTATCATGGCTATTCTTCCGGCATATGTGGAAATTTGAGAGGAACAGGAGACTCTAGGAATTATCAGTTTATGTATTAAGCTCCATTTCAACCAGTAGTAAATCATCGAATGAAGATGAGTCTGTTAGACCGCACAACGAATCACGCTTTGGAACAACACTTCGAATGTTAGCGGGCAGAAATGACAAAGGGTGATAATCATGCGAACGCGGCTTACAGTCTGATGACACTGATGGCAACGAGTACACCTACATCACCTGGTAAAAAGTGGGCTCGAAATAACAGTTCTCACTGGTCACAAGAATTTATGTCGCAAGTTATAAATCAGCTTTCAGGCCTTTCTATAATCGATGAGGAGTTTCTAAGAAAAACGCTAGTTTAGAGCGAGATCTTGAGTAACGGCCCAGCATATGTCTGAATTTCTGGTCCAAGGGAAGTATTAGTTCTTTGTCTTCAGAATCAGCAAAGCTCGCAATTATTGGCCTGCATTTTTCAATTTGAAAACACCCATTTTGGTCTATCGGCTCTATAACACTCAGTTCAATCTCAATCAAATATTTTATTTCAGACTAATGAAAACACACTGCAAGTTCAGACCTGCCAAAGTAATACTCTGATTGTAGGGCAGCGGCTGCAGCCAGCAAAAAGTCATGTGTAGTGCTTTGTAATACAAAAGAGGGTATTGAATGCCTAAACCTGTCTGCAATGTGCAAGAATATTTTCAGCATCAAACCATGTTTCTTTTTCTTTATCATCGATGCCATAAACAGAAAGTGATTTCAGAATATCTGTTTTGCGCCAGATATCTCGGCAGGGACTATGTGTATGTGCTCTGCGTTTTCAGCGCTCATTTGTTCTTTATTTCTTTATTAAAGGATTCCTGCTGCGCCCGAAGTCATTATTGCAGCGCGGACTTAAAACAAAATCAAGCAATTAATGTTCCATATTAAGATGATGGGGCTATTCGAACACCACATGTAAAAGCATACAGTAACGGACCTCTCCGGAGAACACTCGGACCGAAAGAATGGACTAGGCGACAGGTGTACCCACACAGGCGCACATTTAAGACGCCATACGTCACACAAACACTAGCACAAAAAACTAACACAAAACACAAAGGCTATCAATACATATGTACCGCTAACACTGCTACTAGCGTCCACTACTAGCGTTCTACTTTTAGCGGTCGGCGTTCGAGCTCATGGTTGGTTCGGTGCAGATGCAGCGTCGCTTTGGTCCAGTAGCCGGCGTCGAGATGGCGTTCGACGTGCTCAGGCTGGCGTCGCTGGCGGCGTCGTTGGCTGCGTCGTACAAGCTCCCGGTCCAAGCGCCCGTGGAGGTGATGCCGGTGATGTTGGCGTTGGGGCACCACCCGGATGGGTGGCAAAAGCGATGGAGGCACCCCTGGCCGTAGCACGTGGTAGCGTCCTTCGCTGACTCCCCGGAACGAGCTCAGGAACGGCAGGAAGTCCACGGTGCGAAGCCTTAGAACTCAAGCTCGCAGGCGCAGTAGCCGGTGTCGCTCTCTTCCAGCCAAAGCCTCCGCATCTCTGTTCTTCCCCCTGTGTCTTGCTCTCCCTCACGCTTTTATGGCCTTGGAGTTAGTCCACGTAATCCTCGTCGTCGTCTTCTTCTCTTCTCCACCAATCATATCTTCCGAATACTTCATCTTCTTTAGTCTTCGGTTAATCCACGTCATCCTTATCGCCAACCTCGACGTCTACTTCAAACGTCTTTAGTTCATACCTTTATTTCATCATCATCATCACCACCACCACCACCACCACCACCACCACCACCACCACCACCACCACCACCACCACCACCACCACCACCACCACCACTACCACCACCACCACCACCACCACCATCATCATCATCATCATCATCATCATCATCATCATCATCATCATCATCATCATCATCATCATCATCATCATCATCCTTACTACACCCACTGCAGGGCAAATGCCTCTCCCATGTCTCTCCAATTAACATTTATTTCATACTCCCTATTATATGTGACACAACAAAAACACGCATACACTCGCCTACATTGAAATATGCAATGTCAGGATAAAATCAATTTACAAATAAATGCATGCAAAGCTTTCACACACGCGCAGTTTACCATGTTAGAATTCTAGGCAGCTTGTTACAGAAATTACATGCGGAAAGAATGAATTTTGAGAAGATTTAGTTTGACATCCGATTTCTTGCATCTTAAAGCCTCATCGGATCATGCAGATACAAAATGCGTCTGGGGAACATAGAGATCTTCATCAATTCCGGTTTTTTAGAAATAGATGCGGTATAACATTTCCAATTTATTGCGCGGGCGCCTGGTAGTAAGAAGTTCAAAACCAACAGATTCTTTAATTGTTGAAACATTGTGCTGAATATTATAGTCATTGATAACAAAGCTGGCTGCACGGTTCTCTACGTGTGATCTATTAATGTAGCCATTCGTGGAATCCACACCACTCCGGCATATCCAAGAATGGTTCTAATTTGAGGAGGTACAGAAGTTCTTTTACATTTTCTGGGGCTTCGTGAAAATTTCGACGCAAAAAATTCAATATCCAGGTCGCTTCGGCAGTTACGTATTCAACACGAGTTCTCCATGAAAATTCCTGTCTGAAATACACTCACAGGCACTTAAATTTGGAAACTTTTCTGAAGGGGTAGAACTGAAACAGTACACCGAGCTTATTGCGTTACATTTTCGATTAAAGAGGCATGTTTCAATCATTTAAATTCAGCGTCATTTTCCACGTGATGCATCATTAATGGATGCTGTCTAGATTGTGTTGTAAAGCAGAAACGTTCTATTCGCTGAATATCGGGCTGTACACGACGCAGTTTTCTGCGTAGAAGCGGATTTTGCATGAAACGTTTTTAACAATACAATTAAGATACTCTAATAAACATAAGGACGCAAAACATAACCGAGAGGTGAACCGGATGTAACATCCTAAGAGTTGGATGTAGTACCAATAATTAGGGCCTACTGAGATCTACTAGACAGGAAGTCATGTCTCGATGTAACTACAGCGAGGTGTAACCCAAAGGAAGCTACTTTAAGTAATAAAAGAGCATGTGATACGCAGTCGAGCGCTTTGTTTTTAAATTCAAAGATTCGCAGTATACCTGATTTCTACAGTGGTAACAAGAAAAAAATTTTATGACTCAATTCGAGCAATAGCGTGGCACATCAAACACCACACCTGAAACCTTGCTGTACATTTGCAAAGAACTTATTATTTTCCAAACGTTTTATAGCATAACCGTCAAAAAAATTGCTAGAGTATTGAGCAGTTTACGCCTGCAAAGAAAATTCGACGGAAATTTTTTACTAAAATTTGAAGCCACTTTTATAGATTGGGACTACGTTAGCTATTTTGCATCGCGTAGGGAGAAAACCAGAGTCTGTCAATTTTCTATACAGTAAAACCAAATACTGAGCTGCAACCTCAGGGCATTCTTTAAAAACACAAGATGGGATATAATCAAGACCAATAGAAGCGTGAACATTAAGCATTTTTAGTTGTTTCAAAATGCCGTTATATTTAACAGTGATTGGTGGCATAGGCGCAGAAATGATATGAGCGGTTTCAGGAAGTTCCACGCAAAAGGGACTGCAAAAAACAAACTGAAAAAAGCGCTTAAAAAAACAAGCCTTGTCATAATCATAGACGACGTCAACTGCGCCAAATGATGCGTGTAGAATGCCAACCTGGCGCTGTCCATGCGCTTTCAAAAATTTTCATAGCTCCTTGAATTTACGATGAATTTTTTTAGCGAAAAAAGCGAAAAATTTGTGTTTTTAAACCTTTTATCTTGCTTTTAAATCTCGTTAGAAAACCTTAATTGCTAGAAATGTACGCGATCAACTGCTTTTTGAGTATGAGGAGATAAGACAGTGCCCCTTGATGACCAGTGCATGGATATCCTGATTGAACAAAGGCTTATCGTTTCGTTGTTTGGTAGACAGCACTCTTGATGGTACGTGTATATCAACAAGAGATGCAAATTTGTTCTTAAAGAGCACCCAAATGCTTGCAGAGTCCGATTGGAAACAGCTATTGAAAAAATCTGGCAAGAAGGAAGCAAGGTCGTGTGATAAAATTGCATAGTAGGTCTTGTTGTAAAAATAAGTTTTACTTGATTCTTTATACGTAGTCCGTGTAAGCTACAGCCTGGCACGCGCAAGCACTCGGGCGACATCACTTACAGTAGTAATTATTGTTTAATCCATTTGCGAAGTTGTATTTGAAAAATTATATACCAAAAGAAACATCTCGAATCCTGCGGTATAGAATGCTTATTTATGTGCTGAACTAAATCATTGACTGCAATGAGCTGTGCAAACGCTGATTCCAGCGTAGACTGGTCGGCAAGAACCGGTGTTATATCCTTCCATTTAACGCTGGGCGTATTAAAATCACCCCGAGTATAAAATCATTGTTCAACGCGGAAAGAAACTTTGACAGCTCTTTCAAGTATTCAGCCCTATTTACGACATGTGGGCGGTACAAGGACCACAATATTAAGGGGCCACCCGTGCGTTTTGAAATATTGCACCGCATTTATTCACCGCACGACGTATTCGTTGCTTCCGGCTTAGAACGGTAGCATGCCCTTGGAAGTATGAAACCATCGCCCTCATACGTGTGCCTGTCTCTCCGGTATACGTCATAGCCAGACGGAAACATCTAAGCGTCCCCAATGGAATCAGGCAGCCAGGATTTGTTTCCATGTACGACGTTCGGCTGTGCTGAGCATACCAAAGCTGCAAAATTAACAATTTTATTTTTTAGGTTTCGACAACTGACACCGACGAAATCGAGCTCATTGGTTGCCGGATTCCGTTGATTAGGGTGGAGCGTACCGAAAGACACTTGCCGGGGCCGATCAACGACTACCTATCTTGCAGTCTCGACAGCCTTTTCTGAGGGGGCGTCTTAGACAAAGCATTGATTTTTGGCGCGGGACTTACGTAAACGCAATTTATAGGGTGCTTCAAGTGAGCGTGCATGAGCAACAAGCTTGGACTGCGCATGGCGCACACATGAAATGTGATCTCGGATCGCAAATGGTTCTCCTTTAAGCTTCCCCCCCCCAGATGATAAGACACCCTCCTTGTCTTCGAATGGGCAAACTTTAAGCATTATCTGCCGTATTTTTAAAACAATATTTACCCAAACAGTGAGTATGATCAACGCCAGCCGTGTACAGTGATTGTCCTAGTTTCGACTGAAAAAAGGCTACCCGCGCTTCCGCAGATTGCTGCCAGCCCTCGGTTGCAGTGTCTTCAATTCCAAAAATTAGTAGCTAATTTCCTCGGGACCTATTGTTCGTTAACTCCACAGTAGCCTTGAAAGAGGCAATATCACGGGTCAATGCAGTCAGGTGCAATTTAGCAGTGCCATCATGGTTCACCGTAAGCGTATCATTTTAAAGAGTCAGTACTCAATTTAGGACACTGTCGATCATCGTTGCCATGTCTCGTTGCTGTACTTTCCCAGATTGCAAGTCCTTAAGGAATCTAGCTTGGTCTGCCTCTAACTTATAAATAGTCCTATATACATCGTCACTGGTGGCTGTAGCCGCATCCCCAGGATAAGGGTTTGTCTCCACATATCCCGACAGTAGTAACACAAAATGTGACCAGGCACTGTTCGCGACAGAAAGCATATCGAGACATTAATGAATTCTGTAAAATAGAGAGTCTAGGCACGACACCACAATAATACAGAGGCTCGAGGAAAAGAAACAGGATGCATTTCGCATGTAATAAGTCTGGGTAAATAACTGACCTGAGCAAATAGAAGAAAAATGTCGCGCCCTGGTCGGCGCACGCCGTAACTCCACTTATATGGTAGGGTCCTGTCGCTGGGATCGCTCGTCGTGACCACTTGCCAGATGACTAGTTGTCCAGGAGCCGACACCGGAGAAACTGACTTGATGAGCGGCAGATGCAAGGCTGTAGATGGGGCGTGGTTTTCAAACGTCTTTTATGTCGAAACGGGAGAGGTTGGTAAGACTGGTTCCAGTCAAGCTCGGATATCTGCTGCCGTCTAGGGTCTCAATTTATTGCGTGAAATGAGTGTTGAATGCTTCAGCTAAGTTGTTGCCTGTATAGTCCTTTCCATCAATAGTGACCTTGTCGACTGCTGCCTTGATGTACTTGCCATTAAGAGAACGCAACTTTTTCAAAGTATGTCAGGACGATCAACTGCAGGAAAGTAATTCTCATAGTAACGTGTCCTTGCATTACGTATATATGTTTAGCTTATTTCTGTATTTCAAGAATTCTTTCAGAATGGAAATGTCTTTGAACGCAGCAAAAGAATTGTACAGTTTATTCTTTTTTTGATGCGCGCGAGTAACTCTGGTGATATCCACGGCTTTCGCGCTTTCCTGTTCTTTCGCTTGCTTTTAAGAGGAAAATGCTTGTGATATAATGTGTTAAATTTTTCAACAAAGGCTTGATATGATTCGTTCGCGTTATGTTGGTTATATACGTGCTATTGTACAAAGCACATCTCCGCATGGAAATCATCAAGGGAGGCTGCTGTTATATCTTGGAATAAGGATACAATCTGCTTTTTAAATTTGGCATACCGGATGACATACCGGCCATTGGGAAGAGGTAGAACAGATTTCAACAATACGTAAGAAGCGGATGCAAGTTGTAAGCGGGTGAACTCGGCAGTACAGAGACGGTGCACAACTGGGGCGGGTTGTTCTAAGATGAACGGTAGGTCGAACTCAACAACACTTGTAGCACAGTCATTAAGGGTTGCGTGCTCACTAAGGAAATCAAGGCTGAGTATGATTTCATGAGGGCAGTGGTTGAGAGCGGTAAAGAGCACGGTGGTTTGGCGATCAGAAATCGACACACGAGAAGCACACAGGTCGAGAACTGGGGACATTGTGCCATCGGCAACTCGAACAATGGCTGTAGGAGCAGGCGTCAGTATTTGCGGAGGCGGCGTCGTAGGTCGGAACTCATCACAGAAATGTGGGCGCTCGCGTCAACCAGAGCAGAGACGGCAACTCCATCTACTTGTACGGTCAGTAAATTCCGCGAGGCACGAAGATCAAAACGAGGATTCTTGGGCCAAGTCGTCACTGCAGCATCACCTATAGATTCTGCAGAAGCTAGTTTTGCGCCTGTGATCGTCCGTAGGGGCTAGGACAGGAAGCGCGTGGTCGTTGCGGCGAACGGGACTGGCAGCGCTGTGGGGATGGTGAGCGGCTGAAGCGGGGCGGCGAGACGTCGGTTGTGGGGCTTGATGGGTCCAAGGATCGCGAGAAAGAGCTTGAGCGGGCTGCGTCGGGGTTAAAAGGGGGAGTCGAGAAACGGGTCCGCTGGGAGAAGTACCATCGACTACGGCAATGAGGGGCGATGTGGCTTACACGGGAACAATTGAAACATATGGGTCTGTCGTCAGGCGTACGTCACTCGGAGGGATCGCGCGGTCGGGGAGTTGCGTAAACAGGCCGGACAGGATAAAGAGGACGGACATCGGATACTTAGGGTGGGATGAATAGCGGCGACTGAGTTGTAACCAAAGTTGACAAATTTTGTGTCGCACGACGGCTTGAATAAGTGGAAGGGTCAACGGCTGGTCGGCCACAGGAGTTGCTAAAAGAGCCGGACGAACTGCTTCAAGCTCACGGCGCACAATACGGGTCACGTTATCAGATGAGGTCGGCTGGTTCCGAGAACAAAGATCTTGCCAGGAGGAAGACGCAGCCGTATTGGGCAGGCGTGCGATATGCTTGGTGATACGTCGGCTTTTGGCGTCCTCGAAGCGGCGGTATTCTTTTATGATGTCGGCGATCTTGTCGCAGTTTTCGTAGATGAGCAGATTGAAGGCGTCGTCTGCAATGCCCTTGAACACATGTCCGACTTTGTAAGCCTCGCTCATCTTTGTATCCACTGTGTAGCACAGTGACAACACATCTTGAATATAATAGACGTAGGACTCCGTGGATGATTGGGCGCGACTGGCAAGAGCTCTTTTAGTGGAAAGCTGCCGGCCGAGTGGTTTGCCGAAAACTTCGATAAGCTTCTGCTTAGAGTCAGCCCAAATGGTCAGTGTCTCTTCATTGGTATCATGCCACTTGAAAGCCGTGCTCTGAAGGTAAAATCTATGTTCGCAAGCATAGAAGCTTAGTCCCAGCGGTTGTTAACGCTGCACCGTTCATACCTGCGAAGCCAAGTCTCGACGTCGGCGACATCGTCGCCAGAGAAGGGTCCAGGATCACGAGGGCGAGTGAGGACGACGGAGGACACCGATGCTGCCGAATCTTGGGGGGATGCTTCCGTCATTGTCGGTCGTGGTAGGTATCATCCGCTACGTAGTTCCTTCTTGCCACACCTCCACCAAGACTACCAAGGATGTTTCGGGGGAAATACTATTTGCATTTATTTACAAGCGTCCGGGGTTAGAATCAAGAGTTCCTAGCAGGGAGTACCAACACGAGCAGGGAGTCACATTAACCTCCTCTTCTTCGTTCGTCCTTTCACGCGAGAGGCCACTTCGTCTTCCACTGCCACTTCGTCATAACAATATTTAACTCCTTTCATTTATGTCACTGCCACTCTAGCAACCTGCATTTTCGAAGGGAAGGTGGCGGTTTCAATACACAAGTTATACATGGGTTCTAATGGCGAAGCAATAATGTCGATGGCGTGTTTAACTGGATCTATCTGGGTATCATCCGCGTGACGCAAGGTACTGTTTTTCAAGTCGCTAAAAGCTGATAAAATTTTGTGCGTAGAGACAGGCTCTAGAAATAAAGACGAATGGCATTTATCAAAGGCTAGGTTCGATGAATGGGCTGCGAAATTCCATGAATGGGAAAAACGTTAAATTTTGTGTGAGATTATTACCTAAATATTATATGCCATATACGTGATTTTACTGGAGATTCTAACCTGCAAGACGACGGAGTCGAGTGACCGAAGCTTACGTCAGAGTTTATCAGGGCGATTTGATGCAGTTTGAAAGTTTCGTAATATCTGTCTTTCGCCTGTCGTATGTCGGACTTCAGTTTATTCCTATACTTTTTATTATTTATTTATTACAACCTCAAAGGCCCCATTGAAGGGGTATTACATAAGGGAGTGGAATTCAGGGCACATAGTTGATTCAATGGATTTTTTGAATGATGATTGGTCGGAGTAAAGTACGAAGGTTTTGGGCAAGTCATTCCAGTCCTTTGCAGTGCGGACAAAAAATGATGACAGGTGAGCCCTAGTCCGGGCAAGAGGAGGGTAAACGGCCTTCTGGTGGTTCGTGCGGCTAGAGATGGGGAGGGCAGGGCTGATAACAAACTTGGTCATGGGGTGATAGTATAATTTATGAAAAAGACATAGTCTTGCAATAGTACGGCGGTCTGCCAAGTTTATAAGATGAGCATTACGTTTTAGTTCAGTGACACTTACATGATAGGAATAGGCCGAGTAGATGAATCTTGCTGCGCGGTTCTTTGTTGCATCCAGTAAGTTAGAAAGGTTACCTTGATAGGGGTCCCATACCGCGCATGCGTATTCAAGTTTGGGACGAATGAATGTTAAATAAGCGAACAAATTTACTGACGGAGGAGCTAGGAGAAGGGTTCGGCGAAAATAATTGAGAACACGATTAGCATCGTTAATTATCTGCGTTACGTGATGTGACCAATTGAGATCGTGGGCTAAATGAACACTCAAGTATTTATACTCCGTTACAGCAGTGATTTCGGAATTGGAGATTGAGTAGCTTGAAGTAGGTTGGGAGCGACGTCGATGAAAGAATAGGAGAGATGTTTACTTCGCGTTTAAAGACATTAGCCATTTGTTACACCAGGTTATTACACAGTCAATGTCGGATTGCAGGAATTGGATGTCACTACTGTTGGTTATTGGGCGGTAAATAACGCAGTCGTCTGCAAACTTGCGCACGTTGGAACACAAGTTAGCTGGCAAGTCATTAATATAAATAAGGAAGAGAAGGGGCCCCAGGACGGTGCCTTGTGGCACTCCAGACAGAACAGAAGGATAAGAAGATGTACGCTTATTAGCTAAACCAAACTGCTGTAGGTTAGTAAGGAAGTTCCGATTCCATTCCAAAATAAAGCAATTAAGATTAAGGCGTGAAAGTTTTAGAAAGAGCCGCTTATGAGGAACTTTGTCGAAGGCCTTTTCAAAATCAAGGAACAGAGCGTCAACTGGAATGTTAAGGTCGAGGTTGGAGCTTAAGTCGTCAACAAACAATGCTACTTGAGTGTCGCACGATAAACCTTTTAGAAAACCATGTTGAGCAGGCTCAACAGGCTCGACGAGGAATTTCATAATATGCGAGTATATTACATGCTCCATTAACTGTGAAGGAATGCTACTGATGGATATCGGTCGGTAATTATGACGAGAAGACGATGGGCCTTTTTTCGGAACTCGAATGACTTCGCCCACTTTCCAGTCATGTGGAATGACACCTGATGATAGAGACTGGCGAAAAATATGGGACAGTATGACGCTAGTAGTATGCTTTGTTTTTGAGTGTTTTTGCGTTAATGCCGTCGATACCTGCAGATGACGTTTGTTTCAAAGAGTCTAAGTTTTACAATATCAATAGGGTCAAAAGCAATATCAGGCATGGGCGGGAAATCAAAGGAAAGGAAATCAGGACGGTCACCACCGGGTTCACGAGTGAAATCAGAGCTAAAGGTTAAATTTAAGATTTCTGCAACGTCTTGCTCCGCAATTGGATTATTATCATCGTCGCAAAGTGCTATCGTATCGCTCGATTTAGGATTGATGTACTTCCAGAGTTGACAGTGGTTTGTGCGTAGCATACTGGGCAGTGTTGATGAAAAAAATCAGTGCTTGGCTTTGAGAACTTCTGAGGTATGAGATTTCTCTGCCTCATAATATTTATTTCATGTGCTCGGGTTCTTAGAACGTGTAGCGGATCGAAAAAGCCTTTTTTTTCTTGTTAAGGCGCTTGAGTGAATTATTAAACCAAGGTGATGTAAGGCGCTCAGTGACGGTAATTGTAGGAATGTATCTTTTAATGAAGCGAAGAAAAACAAGAACATCTTTGGTGTCAACAAAGAGCTGATATAATTCATGCTCTTCTTAAATACCCGTGTACAATTCACGAGAAATTTACGGCTTTCGTATCGTCTTTCAAATCCTTTTTAATTTTGGAGTAAAATGCATGTAATAAAAATAAAAATGAATGAACTTGCAAAGAAATAACTCATAAGCGCTTTCCACACAACTTTCTCTATAAATGTTTTTATGCTTTATGGAGGTTTAACATCCCAAAGTGACTCAGGCTATGAGGGACACAATAGTGAAGGTTGAAAATTTCGACCACCCGGGGTTCTTTAACGTGCACTGACATCGCACAGTACACGAGTCTTTAGAATTTTACCGCAATCAAAATTCTACCACGGCGGCCGGGATCGAACCCGCGTCCTTCGGGACAGCAGCCAAGTGCGATAAACACTGAACCACAGCGGCGGCCTCTATATGTTTCTCTCCTGTCAACACCTAGAACATATGAAGCAAATCTTTACCAAGAACCTTGTGTTACATGTTGGAGTTTAACATTCTCATGACGATCACGCCTCGGAATCTCCTTCTTTCCGAATAAATAAATACCCGTATAATGAATCATGTCACAGCATCCAATTCCTGAATAGATGAGGGAGTAGTCAATGTTAGTTAAGAATAGATCAATGCATGTATGAGAGGTGGGAGTTACACGGTTTGAATTCGTAATCATATCTGTCACACCATTTTATCTTTGTAAAAGATCAAATTCTGCACTGCTTATAGTTTCACCTAACATAGCTATATTGTAGTCACCACCAATGATTACATCATACTTATTCCTCGTCGCAAGACATAAATAAGATTCCATCGTTTCAAGCAATGAACCCGAATTGCCAGATGGTGGCCTCTAAGCGACGGATATTAAAGCGTTTCCTGATATAACTGAGTATTTCAACGTCAACCAGCATGTAACACAATTCGGGATAAATTTCCAACTGAAAGTGTGCACCCAACATACATGCATGCACCACCCCACGAGAGGTTCTCCTACTTAAAGAAAATGTTGAAAATGATCTCCATTCAAAGTTATCGTTCTCAGTCAGCCAAGTCCCCGAAATGATAACTGCATAAAAAGAAAAGTCAAAGCTGCTTAACAAGATAGAGAATTCATCACCCTTGTTTTTGACTGATCTAGCATTTAGGTGGAAGTACCTAATTATTGACGGGCTATCTAGTTCAAAGCGCACAGTGTTCCGCATTTCAAATGGGAGAGGATATATGTTACTAGCCATCACATTGTTGTGTCTGCGTGCAGTGCTTACAATTGCTTACTATTACAATTGTGTGCAGTGCTTACGACACCTGCTTACTATTGCACGTTCACGAGTACACTTTCATCTCGAATGATTTTAGCACTATCACGTTCATTTCGGCACCATTTCAGCACCAAACAAACTTGATATTGCTTCTCTGAGCCCATCTTTAGTTTTCAGAAGTAAGGCTTTCGTTCTACGGATAAGTTTTTCACACAAGTACGCACGTTTGCCCTACACAAATACACACGTTTGGTGGCATAAGCTGCGACTGCGCCACCCTTCAGTACGTAGGGGTTCCTCTTCAACAAATTCGCAACAGTGGAGCCTTCTGGGATTCACAGATAATCTCTGTGAGGCGACAAACCAAAGCTTGAATGGGTAGGAACCTGTCATTGTTTTCTCGGACTCAAGTCTGCAACATTCCTTTGTTCGCAAAACTTGCCTATGCGTTACAGGTTTTCTACTGTGCAGGAAAGTGCAGGTGATGCTCAGAATATCTGCTACCATCGTGCGTTCCTAATTTGAACACATGCGTCTCGATAAACTAGTTCTTTCTGTTGAGTCTGGTGGAATAGGCCTTGTTCACTTAATCGTGCATCACCGTCTTTCCCGTTTTTTTTTTCGTTTTTCAAATCGGCGAACCATCCTTTTTTAGTAGCTGTTCTTATCAGGAGTCTCAGTGCTAATTTGCCTTTCCAATTCGCACCGACTGGACACACTCGTGAGGGGCCCTTATGGGGATTCCTCAAGGATGTTGCTGACACGTTCAATTTCCTCACTGTGCGCTTTTCTTTAGACTACCTGTATAGCCTCTCCAGATGGCAGATTACTCAGTCACTTACAGAGTATTTGTTTCCTGCACCGCTGTATCGACCACCATTTTTGAAGTTCCTTTACACCAGTGTTTTGAAACGTGTTAGGCGAATGTGCATTTCTTCTGCTCCAAGAACATTCTTCTTTAAACTGCACACATCCACGTTGCCTCTCAAGGCTTGGCTTCACGCTGAAGAGATGCTTGCGCCACAGACGGTGAATTGCTATCTCTACAATACTCCAGACACAATTGACGATTGTTTTATTCTCTGCATTGATGCTTTGTTCTTCTGGGCCATATTACAACGAAAAATTAAGAAGGACAATGACATCACACCCCACAGTATCCGCTTCTTGACTGTGGAGAAAAACTGTGTTGTGCTATATGATCTCTTTATGTTACTGGGACTTTTCAGTCTGGAAAAGCCGCATGATGAACCACAACGCCTAATCGCCACGGTCGTCGAAATCCTTATTTTGTGAGCAATTTGTCCTCGTGCGGGGAGTATATGCTACTGTGGAAGAGCCGCCAAGCTGGTTCCCCTATCTCGGGGCATGTGTGTGCCTCCCAGACTTCTGATATTTTGGAAGCTGGGTTCGTGCAGCAGTATGATGGCGTGGTGGTTTGTGGCATAAACATGCTTTGATATTTTTTTTTCGACACTATAACTATGCAATAAAGAAAAAAGAAGAGCCGTGGCGGAGTACCATGTCCCACTCTCGCACGCCGGTGGTGCTGGTTCGATTGCTACTTGGACCTCAGTTTCTTTTTCTTATTATTTTTAATTTTCTGGCAGTTCGTGTGGACCCCTACTTCCGTCTACATTAGTGTCAAACTTCCGTCCACGCCACTTATGAACTAAGACAGGCTTTCGCCTTAAAATGAGTGGCGCGGGCTTGTTGATGAACTGTGAACGCCGCATATGCAACTGAATGTACGCGTGCCTACTAGCGACTGCCTATGTTTTATTTAAACTTAATCCTTTGGCGCCCATCTTTGTCGTTCTATGTGTCTTTCCCCTGTGAGCTCCGCGTCACGAGTTCAGTACGACCTCTGAGCCACCGTATTTATAGTTTGTCGCTGGTCGTATGCAGGGAAAGTGGAGTCTCATTCTCGTTTCCGTTTGCTCCTTTTTCAGTGGATGGGCTGAGATCGGAATGCGGGCCGAGAATGGCGGCTTCTTGACAAATAGGGTCGGCCCTTCGCTCTGCTTCGAGGCTGTAAGAAGAAAGAGTAGCAAACACAAAACTGAAGTTCGTTACCACGGTTACATAGCCGACGCTGGCACACCCATTTGTCTGTCTGTGAGAATTATAGATGCAAGACAATTGAAAGTAAGTTCATCGATTTACTCACTTCATCTTGCTTAGGTGTTCAACGATGTTCGGCACAGGTAAAAAGATGCGAATTATTTGCGTTGTGTGTAAAAGCAAACAATTACGGCTTGCTATCCTACGTGTACATGACGTTTCACCGCTAAGATCATTTACTTCTATCAAGAAATAAGGCGTAAAGGTGGTCATACCACATAATTCAATCATTTTAAAAGAATCTTAATGAACGAATTTGGAGACTTTCGGAGAATAAAAAACTGCAATTATTTACATCATTAAATTACAGATGAATTGCTCCTGTACTCAATGAGGTGTGCTCCTTAATATTTATCTATGTGCGCCGAGACAAAGATTACTCAGGTCCCGTGACCAGTGCCTGTTTTCACTGAAATTCTGATTTGTGATGCGGAAATTTGTCTAAACAAAAGAACTAACTCTAGTTTTGCAAGAAACAGTGAAGCTTTCTGGGTAAAAATTTATGCACTTTTTGTCCAGTGTAGACTATTGTCAAGAGGCATGGGCTCAGGTATGGTTTATCGTTTTGGGGTTTAACGTCTGAAAGCGACTCAGGCTATATTTTTTATTCTTCTGTCTAAAGACATCCATGACTGATGAGGTCATATTGACGCCAGTGCTCGCGCAGACGGACGCCCCTATCAAGAAGAGGAGAACGAAATGTTGGAGAAGCGCTTGTCCAGGGCTACGAGGCGTGCTGACTCTCGGCGGCTTAACGCCAGCGTGACTGTCGGCAGCTTTACGCCAACGTTACATCTGGTGCTGGTGCTCGGTACGTCGTCAATGTACTGTACGCCCCTTTCAAGAAGCAGTTCAAGCCCCGGACAAATACCTAAGGTAGACACGCAAGTCCACCAGGGCAGTCGCCGATTGCAAGGCCTACCTCCCGAATTTGGACTACTCCCTTCTTCTAATCCACCCCGAAAGGCCCCCACAATTAATACCCCAGCTACAGTTCCGCCGGTCCTGCTTCACCACCAGCGAGAGCAACCGCATTTCCACGGCCAAACTCACAATGACGCCGAAGACTGGCTGGACCAGTACGACCGGTTGGCCATCTACAATGGCGGAGGCGCTGACTGAAGGATACGTCATGTTATTTCGCCCTTGAAGACTATGCGAGGTCGTGGTTCATCAACAATGAATCTGGCCTTCGAACGTGGGATACGTTCAAATCAAAGTTCCTCCAAATGTTCAGGGACAGCACGTTACACAAGGAGAAGGCTGACCTACTTCTGCGGGCCCGTCATCAACTCCGCAACGAGAGTGTGATGGTATACGGCGAAGAAAGGAAGCGACTCTTCCGAAGTGCGGACCCAAGCATGTCGGAGGAGAGGAAGGTACGCTTCCTGATGAAAAGGGTTAAGGAGCAGCTGTTCGCCGGCCTGGTTTGAAGTCCTCCAGCGACTTTAACTGACTTGGTAAAGGAGGCGAGCTCTATCCAGAAGTCTCTTGACATGAGGGCCCGACAGTACGACCGCCCAACAGCATCGATGCACACGGCCACTGTGGAGGGAGACACGATGAACTCGGCAGAATCTCTACGTGACATAATTCGATATGTCGCGCGAGAAGAACTGTCGGAGCTCTTTCCTTCTGAGGTACAGCCTCAGGTTGACACACTTGCTGATGTTCGCGAGGAGGCGCCACGAGCTTTAAGTACGTACACACCACTACCTCTCCCAGGCCCGGTACAGCCGCAGCACCCTAATCTCAGCTACGCCACCGTCACACGTCGTTTCATTCCATCCCAGACGAACCAACGTTATGACGCACCTGCCTCCGCCGCTACACAGGATCAACCTCTCCAGCCTAATTCTCCACAGCGCCTAGGATGACGCAGAACGAATATCTGGAGAGCGCCAGACAATCAACCGGTGCGCTACCATTGCGGGGAAGCTGGACATGAATGGCGCCACCACCTGTACAAGGAGATGGGCCTTCGAGGATTCCCCGTTGGCTGTCCCCGTCCGACGTGTGGAGAACGACCGCACGTGATCGTGGATCTACATCTCGCAAGCGGACTCAGCACAGCGTCACTTCTCGCGATCACCATCTCCGCGTCGCTACAGTTATCCAGGAGGAGAGCAGCCTTGGAGTCCCCGTAAGGGAAAATTAGGTTCTGCAGCCACTGGAGGTGCGGCTGCTGAACGACAAAATGTGCAAGATGTTCCATCGCTGCCAGACAGTTCACACAGAACGCCGAATTCCTTAGTTGTACCGACGACTCATCAGACAAAGTCCCTCGAAACAAGCCGATGTCCTCACGTACCCTCCTTGGCCACGACGCCTTTCCTCGATGCCGGACTTCTTCGGCGCACTGCAGCCGAGACAGAATGCCTCGACATCTCTAAACTAAGACGTAAGCAACAGACGACTTAGAGATTTCGGTCAATGGCGCCTATGTTAGCGCTCTGGTGGATACTGGCGCCGGTTATTCTGTGCTGAGTGGAAAATTTGCTGCGACACTAAAAAAGGTCACAACCGCTTGGGACGGCCCACAAATGCGTACTACAGCGGGCCATTTGATCACACAAAAGGGAACGCGCACGTCGCGGGTAACAGTGCAAGGCCAAATATTCCTTGCAACGTTTGTAGGGCTAGTCGAGTGCTCCCAGAACGTCATACTCGGCATTGACTTTTTTACCCAAAACGGTGTCGTGATTGATCAGCTGTCGCAGTCAGTTCTCGGCCGAGAAAGCCATATCCGTCCATAGTGTTCTCCTAGCGGCGCTGCACATTTTAGACGAACACGTGACCGTGCCTCCACGTTCCAGCGTAATGGTAACCATCGGCTCAAAGAACATACGGCACACTGAGAGTGTCGTGAAATGCAAGCAGTTGTTGCTTTTGGACAGAGGACTTTCAGTCGCCAGGGCGGTTGTATTCCTCGAAGACAGCAACGTCAATGTTCTTCTCACAAATTTCAGCAACCAACATCAGCACCTTAACAAGGGGACGACTGTGGCATAATGACGCTCTTAGTGAAACACGGTGTGTGCGCAGTGGAACGGCTGCTTCAGCGACTGAGCCTGATGAACCTGCTGGCGTTCAGTGCGACATTAACCCAACCCTGCCCCTCGAGCAGCGAGGCAGTGCGGGAACTTCTCTATCACTACCGTGGTGCCTTCGCGTCGTCCTCACGCGTTGGGATGACGCATCTTGCAAAACATCGCACAATTACTGAAGAAAATGTTCCATCACTCCGACAGTCACCTTATCGAGTGCCCACTAAAGAACGTGAAGCTATCAGCACACAAGTGAAACCAACGACGTCATTCGACCTTCTAGGAGCCCGTGGACGGCACCTGTCGTGCTTGTGAAGAAGGACGGCACCTTACGATTCTGTGTTGACTACCGTCGGTTAAACATCACTAAAAAAATGTGTACCCGCTACCTAGAATTGAGGGCGCCTTGAATCGCTTATGCAACACCTCCGTCATGGACCTGAAGTCTGGATATTGGCAAATTGAGGTAGACGAGAGGGACCCCGAAAAAACGGCATTCATCACTCCAGACGACCTGTACGAGTTCCAGGTGATGCCATTTGGTCTTTTTTCGGCACCCGCGACATTCCAAAGGCTCATGGATACCGTTCTTGCGGCTTTGAAGTGGCAAACTTGTCTCGTCCACCTGGACGACGTCATCGTTTTTGCCCCGTCTTTCGAGGAGCACCTGCGTCGCCTCAAGGACGCATTTTAAGCCATACCGTCATCAGGCCTTACTCTAAAAGCCGAAAATTTCCATTTTGCGTACGAAGAGTTAACGTTTTAGGCCATATCGTGAACTACAAAGCAGTCCTTCGTGATCCCGAGAAAACGTCCACCATTGCCAATGTTCCAGAAGGAAGTTCGTCGACTCGTGGGGCAATGCGCGTATTTACACCTCTTTGTGTAGAATTTCTCCAAAATTGCCCCACCCCTTAATGATCTGACAAAGCGTATGTGCCGTTCAAAAAGAGACCACCACAGCAGATGGCGTTTCAAGAGCTTCAGCGCCGCCTGCAGTCACCCTCTGTTCAGGCGCACTTTGATGAACTTGCAGACACAAGGGTCCACACCGATACAAGCAACGTTGGTTTGGGCGCTGACCTAGTACAAGTTCGGCGCGACCAACCACGTGTCATCGCCAATGCGAGCCACGCACTATCGAAGACAGAAGCCAATTACTCTGCCTCTTAAAAATAATGCCTCGCCATCGTGTGGGCAGTTTCGATGTTCAGACTATACCTTTATGGCCACTCTCTCAAAGTATTGACCGATCATCACTCCATGAGGCTTACCAGCCTCATGGAGTTCTCCGGGCGTCTCGCACTATGGAGTCTTCGTCTCCAAAAGTTCGATATCATCGTCAATTACAAATCCGGTCAAACACACGCAGCCGCCGACTGCTTATCTGGGGCTCGCATGCAAGCAGCTCCGGACGACGCTGCTGACGACGATGATGTCTTCTTGAATGCAAGACATGCCAACGATTTAGCCGGGCATCAACGCGCCGACCCCGACCTCCGCGACATCATTTGTTATCTTGAAGGTGCCAGCAGAAGAGTTCCTAAAGCGTTCAGGCGAGCTTTGTCTTCTCTCTGCATACAAAACGGTGTTCTCTTCAAGAAGCATTTCGCCGCCAACCGTAGGCGATAATTGCTGGTCGTTCCTGCGAACCTGCGCAACAAACTTCTTCACGCCTGTCATGACGAACCAGCTTCCGGCCAACTTGGTGTTACTAGAACACAAGCTAGAATTCAAGAGAAGTACTACTGTCCTCGCCTGGGTCCTGACTTTGCGCATTAAGTCCGCACTTGCCGGGATTGCCAGAGCCGCAAAGCTCCGCCCGTGAAGCCAGCCGGATTCCTCCGGCGCATTGAGCCGCCTTCGCAATCGTTTTAACAAGTCGGCATGGACTTGCTCTGGCCCTTTCTTACATTAGACTCCGGAAAAAGGTGAATAATAGTAGCCACTGATTATATCACACGTTATGCGGGGACAGCATCTCTTCAAAGTAGCACCCCCATCGAAGTAGCTCAGTTCTTTGTTCATCAAATCGTATTACTTCATGGTGCTCCACAAGTTCTAATTACGGACAGAGGGGCTGCCTTTACGTCTGAGCTCCTGCACCATATTCTAATTTTCAGTCGCACCAGTCACCGTCGAACGATTTCTTATCATCCCCAAGCAAACGGACTGACGGAACGTCTAAACGAGACGCTTGCGGACATGCTTTCAATGTACGTGGACGTGGAACATAAAACCTGGGACGACGTCCTACCCTACGTCACGTTCGCATACAATACAGCCGTGCAGGAAACAACCAACATGACACCATTTGGCCTAGTTTATGGGCGTCAGGTGACGACAACACTCGATGCCATGCTGCCTCATGTCGACGATCACCCAAATGACGACGTTGTTTCTTTTTTTCATTCATTCATCTTTATTCGACATCTTTACAGAGGTCTGCAGCACAGACAAAAGCTGAAGACAGCTTGACGGAGTCTGTGCCCCTTAACAATTGATGTTCGTACGGACGTGTACAAATGATAGTTGGCAAAGGCAGTTTCAAATTTATAATTGGGAACATAAAGAGCCATGACTGAAAACTAAATGAAAAATTTCTTATTAATAACTGTGGACAAAAAATTCACAATATATTAGTAAAAAACATACTCGGTAATGATACAAGTTAGATACATGAATAATGGCTGAGTAAAACAAAAGACGACAGCAGGGAAGCACAGGTGGATACAGGATAACAAAGCCAACATTAGGAACGTTAGGAAAAACAATAGGAAGTGACACGTTGCTGAAAGTTGTAAAAACTGCAGGAAAAAACGTAGCCTTTCTTGTACGTTTTCTTTTAGCTTACAGCTTTTTTTTTCATAGATTACGAATATTAAGTTGGGACGGTTACCTGACGCGTAATGACTTAGTGCCGTAGTTGGTGCGCACTGAAGGAATGTGTCATATTTCACGGTGACGTGTTTCATAAACATTATCATTTCTCATCAGGTTCGAAAATAATGCTATGATATTATTTCCTCGGTATCTTGTTTTAAATTATCACTTGAGTAATGTGTCATTATACAGAAAGCGGATTGGACGGATTTTAAGATTTTCAAAGAGTGGTTCTGTATGATCATCATATGAGGAGTCGGAAATAACGCGCAATGCCTTTTTCCGCAGTAACAACAGCTTGTTCATGTTAGAGGCAGTTGCAGTACCCCAAATCAGATGACAATAGCTAATGTCCGAAATAATGCGTGGCTTATTTAAATAATTTTGTTCTGGTCGTGAAAAACGAACGTAATTTGGTTATTACTCCAACTACTTTGGCAGTTTTGTTAGCCATCATGTCGACATGTGAATTCGAAGACAAATGTTTCTCGAATATGACTCCAAGACTTTTGTAGAATGGACCATGTCAAATACTGATGTTCCGATTATTAGATTGTCAGCAACGGACACGTCCTGATTTTTTGCCCTGAAGAGAATGACTTTAGTTTTAGTAGCATAGATTCTTAATGAGTTTACAGAGCTCCATTTGTGTAATTTTTACAATGTAAGGTTTTCCCGGTCGAATAAGCCCACCGGCATAAGTGAAGTAAAAAACATGGTTGTATCACCGGCGTAAATAACAAATGTAGCTGAATCATCAATAGATGTTATGTCGTCAATATAAATATTAAACAGCAATGGGCCGAGGGTACTCTCTTGAGGCACCCCGCTGTTAATTTGCCTAATTTCAGATATGTGAGTACTAATGTGCACTCTTTGTTGGCGATACTGGAAATAACTTTTCACTAAACTTAGGAATACCCCTCGAAATCTTTAGATTGCAAGTTTCTCTAGTAATGTAGTATGATTTATGCGGTCGAAGGCCTCAGATAAATCAGTAAATACTCCTAGAGTTAGTAATTTGCTTTCGATTGCATGCAAAATGAGCTCGTTTTGAGTTAGAAGTGCTAATTCAGTTGAAAGTTCCTTTGTAAACCCGAACTGAGCATAACTAGTATGTTATGCTTTTCACAAAACTCAGCCATCTTCTTGTTAATTAACTTTGCTAATCCCTCTGTAAAAACTGCAAGAATAGAAATTGGTCTCTAATTGGTTAGGCTATATTTATCGTCACCTTTGAAAAGAACGCTCAATTTTGCGGTCTTCATACCTTAAGGGAATATGCCATGTGCAAAGGGGAGGTTATACAAATGCTCAAGCATGGGACTGATAGTGTCTAGGACGTGGTTTACAGGGCGCATCTGTAAGTAATCCGAGTCGCATGATTTGCTAAAGTTGAAGGTGAGAAACGTGTCGCAAATTGCTTCAGAGTTAGTTGGTTTCAAAAATGCGCTGTCACGGGAGTAATATCTAATGTTTTGTTAAGCTCCGTGAATCATGAGAAACAGTCAACAGGGTGGGGAAAAATTCGTTGAATGCGTTAGCCAGAGATGTTCCTGATGACGGTGTCTCATTTAACACCAAGCCTTCTAGGTTCTGTGAATTTCGGTGTCGCGACCAAGAACCATTTTAAGTCTTCGCAATGCAACGTCACTACGTTTCATATCAGTGTTAAAAAGGTTGTGAATGCAATTTCTTTTGCTATATCTTAAAAAAATTGTCACTTTGTTTCTAAAAGCCTTAAAAGTGCGCAGGTCTTCTGGATCCTTTGTTTCAATAAAACTTTGGAAAAGAGCGTCTTTTTTTTAGTTACTTTTAAAGATTAGTTTGTGATCCATAATTTACGAGTCTCTTTATTGTTTGTTTCCTTGCAGCAAAAAGCTTTGTAATAAGCTAACTTAAATAATGAAAGAAAAGTGTCGTAAGCAATGTCCGGGTGCGATTCGTTGTAGACTTCTTCCCACCTAATTTGAGATATTAATTGTCAAACTGTTCCAGAATAAATCGGTTAATATCTTTATATGTCATGTTACCCGTTGCCAGGAATGATGGTTGTGTTAATTTGTGGTCGTAATGAGAAATATTGGCAAGTGATCGCTTATGTGGGCGCCAATGGCGCCGGAATGATGTTTCCAATTGTGTATATCTGTTAAAAATACAGCTAATAATATTTCAGTATAATCATGAATACGGGTGCGCCTGTTAATCGTGTTAATACAGGGGTTGACATCGAGTATTGTAATGAAGTCTGATTGAGCTTTTAAGGCATGACGCATATTAATAATAATATCGCCTCCTATAACAAGGTTGTAGTTAACCATTCCAAAAAATTATACAAACATGAAAGTTTGGTATACTGCCAGATAGTGGGTGGTACAGAACGGTAAAGATGTTTGTAGAAGAAATGGCCGTCAAGATTTCAAAATCTGGAGTTGTTTGTGTGTATTTTTTCAATTATTTCTGTTGATGAGTCCTCTTTCGTCATGAGCAGTACACCGCCTCCTCTACCAGATAATGGCTGTCATGCTCTGACAACTTAAAAATTTCATTATCATATTTGTACCGTTTCTGAAAGCATGATAACATCAAAAGTAAAACCAAAGGAAGAAAGCAAAGCATACAGATCGTCATCCTTATTGCGAGCAGTACGAGCGTTAAGCTGAAAAAATGATATGCAATTTTAGTATTATTTGTCCGATGCAGTTTTGTTACGTCAAATGATGTTAATAAGCAGTTATGCATGACTTTCAAACAGCAAAAGAGGCTAAGGTTCGTCTTACAGTCTTAATGAATCTTTTTTAAATCGTGGGCAAAGGTTACACGAAGCACACGCGATTTATCCGTCTTCCTGGCATGAATTTTTCCTTCTTTTGTCCACGCGTATTTCCACCCCTTATCATTTTTTTGAACGACAGTCGTGCTGAGCAGTTATTTCAGAGCCATACACAAGTGTTCGTTGACATAGACAAATGAACCGAAGGTCTGAATAGTTGACCGGATTCTTCCGGGATTTCTCAAGGGCAGCGTTGCGCTTTCCACGTGTGCGTAATTGCACAACAACATTCGGACAGCCGCATCCTTCTTGGGCACACGATGGCAAACGTCTATGTCATCCTCACTGACTGGCTCCTGGATGACGTCTCGCAGCTGCTTGAACACAGCTGGGAGGCTTTCGTCCTCGACCAGCGGAATACCTTTGAGCTCAAGGTTACGGTTCCTCGAGTACTGCTCTAGATTTGTAAGCCTTTGCACTGAATCCATCGCTAATTTTCTATGCTGACTGCACTCCTCAGGTATAGCGGTGTTTTCCTTTTTTAGTGACACATTTGCTTTCTTAATCTTTGAAGAGCGCTTGGTCATTGCATCAAATTGCTCACTGAAAAAGTCCATTGACGACTTCAGTTATAATTAGTGAAAGGAAATGGCGCAGTATCTGTCTCATATATCGTTGGACACCTGAACCGCGCCGTAAGGGAAGGGATAAAGGAGGGAGTGAAAGAAGACAGGAAGAAAGAGGTGCCGTAGTGGAGCGCTTTGGAATAATTTCGACCACCTGGGGATCTTTAACGTGCAGACATCACACAGCACACGGGCGCCTTAGCGTTTTTCCTCCATAAAAACGTAGCCGCCGCGGTCGGGTTCAAATCTAGGTGCTCCTGATCAGTAGTCGAGCGCCCTAACCACTGAGCCACCGCGGCGGGTCACCTTCAGGTCTTTGAGCTCTTTTTTAGTTCCTTAATATAATAATTGGTTTTTGGGGAAAGGAAATGGCGCAGTATCTGGCTCATATATCTTTGGACACCTGAACCGCGCCGTAAGGGAAGGGATAGAGGGAGTGAAAGAAGAAAGGAAGAATAGGTGCCGTAGTGGAGGGCTCCGGAATAATTTCGACCACCTGGGGATCTTTAACGTGCACTGACATCGCACAGCACACGGGCGCCTTAACGTTTTTCCTCCATTAGTTCCTTCTCGATTATACTTTTCATGTCGCGCATTTGTTGCCTAAAGTCTTTTAGCGCTTTTCCGATATCCGGCGACATAACAGCAATAGACACAAGCACTTGGCTGTAGCATCAGCAACAGACTACAACTTGACGTAGTCACCAGCAAAGGGCGTATTCAACTTGGGTTTAGTAGTGAAGAGCGTCACAGTTCTTTCTTAATGCGTGATGCGCTGGTTTCTAGTTGCAGCCACAGATGGCGCTTGGATCTCAGGGTGGTAGGAGACCTCAAGCAATCTGGAAACGTGATGAGTAGTTGCTGCCACAGATGGCGCTGTGATCAAGGGTCGTAGCAGACCCCACGAAATCTCAAAACGGGATGAGTAAGAGCTAACGCAACTTAATGCCTTCGTAGCGTGTTCTGCGTGTGCTCGCCTCGCATTATGAAATTACTGGGCTCGATTCCCCGCATCTCCACAAGACTTTTTATTTGGAGGCCCTTGTTTCACAACGGCAACTCCAACATAGCCGAAACCGGCTTTACCGCCACATAAGGTCGTCAACGTTGTCACCTTAAAATAAATGTGGCCGCGGCCACACCACGCCTAGCGCGTATAGAGCATTTCCGATCCCCACCGCACGGCAGCGAATGCTATTGCAGCAACCGATTACCCCTCGTGTGTGACTGTTACTCTCATCTTGTCGACTTCATGTCGTCGTCTGCATCAACTTCCAACCGTACGCAACGGATCCACAGCACACCGCTTGAACGGTGCCGTCTGAAAATGTGTTATGCAGTCCCAAACATTATAGTGCGCTACCACTAAGGCCCCCAAGCTCAGGTTCTCCCGATCTGTACCTGAAGCCTGGCTTTGCAAGCCAAGCTTGGAACGGAAACCGAAATGAAACGCGACGGGATAGCTCACATAATTCGCATTTGGACAAGTCAACTGATTAGGATATTGGTCTGGGCTAGTTGGTTTTGTTTTTCTTCAACAGATTAAAGCAGCGCTCTGGAACACGGACACAAGACATGCAAGACAGAACGGGCGCTGACTACCAACTATTTATTAATGCGAAACCATTAGATGGCTACGATTACGCCGGAAGTATGCGCTAAACAAACCGTGGGAAGTTGCTGCTCTGTGACGTCACTAGGCATGCGACGTCGTCTTGGGTAATTGACGTCAAGTAAGTCATTAAACATTACAAAAAAAAATTAGCTGCGGTTCAGGAAATGGAAATTCGTTTTTGAGGAAAGAAAAATGGCGCAGTAATTGTCTCAAATTTCTCTTTCGACACCCGAATCTCCCCGCCGCGGTGGCTCAGTGGTTAGGGCGCTCGACTACTGATCCGGAGTTCCCGGGTTCGAACCCGACCGCGGCGGCTGCGTTTTTATGGAGGAAAAACGCTAAGGCGCCCGTGTGCTGTGCGATGTCAGTGCACGTTAAAGATCCCCAGGTGGTCGAAATTATTCCGGAGCCCTCCACTACGGCACCTCCTTCTTCCTCTCTTCTTTCACTCCCTTCCTTATCCCTTCCCTTACGGCGCGGTTCAGGTGTCCAACGATATATGAGACAGATACTGCGCCATTTTCCTTTCCCCCAAAACCAATTATTATTATTACCCGAATCACAATTACTGCTAGACCTGGTTAGAGAGCGACAGCGGTTGTGTATCAGGCATCTAGACGCGGCTTGGCATCTGAAACGTTCAGTGCGTTCCGCACACTGGATAGGAAGTGGGTTCACCCTGCCACCCTCGCAAGAAGTTGGTTGGCCACCCAGTGAACGCTGCGGCCTATAGCTGCAGTGCGGCGTGTCTGTCTCAACGTTGTCAGCGCTAATACATGCAGCCCACATCTCTCTCACCGCCGCCACGTACCTCAAAGCGCGATTGAGGAATCCGCTGTCCCAGGGAGCCAGGTACGCGCCTTCCTTTCCTCAAAATCAACGGAGTCTAGAACGAATGAACACAAAGAACGCCGATGGTCTATTCGGTCATTCCAGCTCCTTAGGTGGCGCGGCGGCTGTACGACATGGCGGACGACGCGGTGATGGCGCCGATGCAATAGCATGCGTCTCTATAGAAGCACATAGGCTTCTTTTGTTGTAGCAACTTTTGGTGTGAATTGTAGAGTGTAGTTATGCAGTAGTAAAATATTCTTGGTTATTAATAAAATCCTCTCCTTAAGTTTGGCTGCATTACAGGCTTGAAAGAAATTTTTATCGGTATGAGCTTAGAATCGCTACTTCGCAAGTGCGGCAACAACTCCGTCGGCGTTGAAACTTGCGAATTGAGCATAGTAGAGTGCGATAAACACTTTGAACTGTAATTTGTTGCGCGTTGACTTTCTTTTTCTTTCGGAACTCACCCGAAAGCAGAAATTAGTTTAATGACCCAGGCAGTCTGACGCTGTATTTCTTGCGGCCCTTACCGCAATAAATACTGTGTGTATAGATTGCGTGTTGATCTGATAAGGACACAGTTAAAGAGGAAATAAACAGTTCGTAACACATGCCACAGCCCGCGGCGTAATATAGCTGCACTTACCAATTACAACAGAGATCAAAATCAACCTTTTAACGTTGCGCTTCATCAAACAAGTCAGAAACTTCGAAACACTTGAGCCTACAACTTCAATGCCTGATTGACTGCTTGGTTAGGTAAACAGAAAAGTCTTACCAGTGGTCTACATTTTTTTACGGAGAAATTTTGTTCGGTGCTCCAGAATGTGGGCGGAGCTTTGCTGCAGCCTTATTGTATCCGACTATAGTCCACCTGTAGCGTACGTTGGTCACATATACGCGGTAATAGAAGAGGCAATGTAGCTGTTGTTTGAATTGGCAGCCAAGGGGTCATTCGAGCTTTAATTACAATAAAGACAAAATAATAATAATAATAATAATAATAATAATAATAATAATAATAATAATAATAATAATAATAATAATAATAATAATAATAATAATAATAATAATAATAATAATAATAATAATAATAATAATAGGTTTTTGGTGGAAAGGAAATGGCGCAGTATCTGTCTCAAATATCGTTGGACACCTGAACCGCGCCGTAAGGGAAGGGATAAAGGAGGGAGTGAAAGAAGAGAGGAACAAATAGGTCCGTAGTGGAGGGCTCCGGAATAATTTCGACCACATGGGGATCTTTAACGTGCACTGACATCGCACAGCACACGGGCGCCTTAGCGTTTTTCCTCCATAAAAACGCAGCCGCCGCGGTCGGGTTCGAACCCGGGAACTCCGGATCAGTAGTCGAGCGCCCTAACCACTGAGCCACCGCGGCGGGGTCAAAATAGCACTCAAAATGTGTTTTTGACTAACGAGTGAAAATGCAGTGATCAGGAAGCGTTTGCGCTTTTCATCCACTGTGCGCATTATATCCGAGAAATTAAGGTACAATTATGATGCTCTTTTCATTCATATCGCTATTTAGGAATCACGTTGCGGCCAAATATCAGTGTTTAATCTATGCCAAAATGAACTGGTTTGATGAAAAATATTTGTTTGCTGAAAACGTCTGCCTTAAAATATAGCCAATATACTTCATATCAGCTCATTGTATAACACTGCACTCCTTTCATGCAGCTGTAATAGGCTACGTTGGTCTCATGAACAAAGCACCGGATAGGAATGCATTGCCGACACGGTGTCGTGGCGTCAACAGAATACGTCACTGAGACGGCTCATTGGGCTGAAACACGTTACCAACCAGCTGAATGCACTTGATCACTGCTTTTTGAACTCTTTGCGTGTTTGCAAAAACAACGTGTTTGCTGTTTAGAATGTTCGTACATCGTAGAATAACAGAATATGCTCATTTTTGACGCGTATCTTATGCTCCAAACCACTGCGATTGCACGCGCCGCGCAGAGCGATCACAGGCTCGCCGCTTCAGAAGAGGCCGCGTGGCGCCGTCACCGTCGCTGGAACGACCGAATAGCTTCGGTGCCGCGTTTCTGCTGCAACGTTGTGAATGCCAACGCACTCAGCGCGCATCTGTCACCACCGCCAGGTAGGTTAAATCGTGACTGATTTGAGCTTTACTTTCCTCTGCTTCCGAAGAAAATTCAAGACGGGCTTCAAAAATTGGTTTCGAGGAAAGGAAATGGCACAGTAACTGTCTCACATATTTCGCTGCACACCCGAACCGCGCCGTAGGAAGGAATAAAGGTGGTTCGTGTGAAGGTCCTTCAAGGTCATTCTCCAGCCTGCGCGACGAGTGCATTAAGTAGCGCAGTGAAGCTTTTCGCTTCAAAATACGAAAAGAAAATTAGGGTCTAGGTTGTGAATCGAACCCGAGCCGCCGTCGTCCGAAATGACGTGACAGGATGGCGAAAAATTTAGAGTGATGTCACACCCGAGCTGAGTCACAATCGCTGCCACGTGGAGACAGGAGAGAAGAGGAATGATGGAAAGAGACGCGCGGCGCAAATTCGCGTCCGCCGAAACGGTGGCGATGTCAGTGCATGTTAAATATCCCCACGTTTCACTGAACACTCTGTTACATTGTACCCAGGTGGTCCAAATTAATCCGGAGACCTCCCCTACGACATCTCTCTCTTTCTTCTTTCCCTCCCTCGTTTATCTCTTCCCTTGCGACGCAGTTCCGGTGTCCATTGAGTTATGAGAGACAGTTACTGCGTCATTTCCTTTTCTGAAAACTAATTTCCATTTTCATTCAGACGAAATCCTAGCCATGGTTGACATCCATTTCCTCGTAGTATTCCCGAATACATTCACCAAAATATTGAGCAACTCTTCCACATATAGCACACAAGGGGTGTCATTGCATTTTTCTTTGCACATAGCTTACATGTTTTTGACAAGGTGGAGGCTAGCTTGAGACAAGGGCTCGAGCCAATGACATGTGCACCTTTAATTGCACGCTATCTGAGACTACATGTTTCCTTAAAATGTGTTTGAGGGGGCTACCGCGATGTCAAAATTTGAGAGCTACTGCACTCTTTCCCTTCCTCAAAACGCCTGCTTTAGGATTCCTCCACGTAAGTAGACTTATACGACCGCAGAATTTTTGCATCAAAAGAACAAGCATGTGATATACTACCTACACTGAACCACGTGATATCGTCAGCCACTGATCGGCGAAAGAAAACGCCTCAAAAAATTACTGGCGCTCACCCCGCCGCGGTGGCTCACAAGGCAGGGTGCTCGGCTACTGATCCGGAGTACCCGGGTTCGAACCCAACCGCGGCGGCTGCGTTTCGATGGAGGCGAAACGCAAAGTTACCCGTGTGCTGTGCGATGTGAGTGCACGTTACACATCCCTCCTTTTTTCCTTCCTTTACGGCGCGGTTCACATGTCCGCCGAGATGTGAGACAGATACTATGAAAGCATCAACAGTGAACTTGATGCGTTCCAAACATGGTTTTTAACCGATTTTCGTGATCGCATTCCTGAAACTAATTGGCTACTGTTATACAACAAAATGCATGCGATAATTCAAAAATATATACCTACCATCACCGTAACTGAACGCCATGAATCTCCCTGGTTCAATTCCGTGCTAAAACACATGAATAACAAAAAAAACGACTTTTCCGAACCGCCAAAAAAACCAATAGCCCAAACACGTGGCAAAATTATTACGAAGCAGAAAGATCATATAACCACCAGGTATACGAAACTAAACACTCGTTTTTTTTCTTCTACTCTACCCGACATGATTCGTACAAACCCACGTCAATTCTGGAAGTGTATCAAACCTAACCCCTTCAGAAATGTAGCACTGTGTGACGACGATAATAATCCAATTGAAGATCGTGACGTTGCGGAAGTTTTTAATTTATCATTCAGCTCAGTTTTCACCCACGAACCGGATAACAATTTACCAGATTTTCCTTCCTTTAATTTTCCACCAATGCCGGACGTGAGCTTCGAACCTGATGGTATTGTCATTTAATCGACTCTTTGAAATTAACCTCTTCAGCTGGTGTTGACGGAATTAATACTAAAGTGTTAAAAAAATACAAAACATACCACTAGCACCGTATTGTCTCATATCTTTCAGCAATCCCTATCGTCAGTTATGATACCCCATGACTGGAAAGTAGGCAAGGTCATCCCAGTCCCCAAGAAATAGCCTTCATCTTCTAGCCATAATTATCGACCAATATCCATTACATGTATCACTTCCAAACTAATGGAACATATAATTTTCTCTCAAGTTATAAAATTTCTAGTGTCCGTGAACTTTTTGCACCCTAACCAGTATGGCTTTTCAAAAGGTTTATATTGTGAAACACCATTAGCCCTCTTTATTAACGACCTTAGCCCTAGCATTGACCTTAACATTAATGTTGACGCCCTCTTCCACGATTTTGAAAAACCTTTTGACAAAGTTTCTCACAAACGACTATTCCTAAAACTTTCTCGTCTCAATCTTAACGAACATGTTTTTAATTGGATATGCAGCTTTCTCATTAATCGGCAGCAGTTTGTTTTTGTAATAAATGTTCATCTTCTTATTTCTCTGTTATATCTGGGGTACCTCAGGGCACCGTCTTGGGCCCCCTCCTTTTTCTCATTTATATTAACGATTTGCCTGCTAACATATGTTCTAACATTCGCATATTCGCTGATGATTGCGTTATCTACCGGCCTATTACTAACAGCGATGACATTTTGCTTCTTCAGTCTGACATTCACCACGTACTAACCTGGTGTAATACATGGCTAATGTCTTTAAATGTGAAAAAACATCTCTGCTATCATTCCACCGACGTCATTCACAACCATCTTCAAGATATCTAATCGGGAATGCTGAAATCGCTTCAGTATTAACTTACAAGTATTTAGGCATCCATTTGACACCTGATCTAAATTGGTCTTTTCATGTATCTCGAATTACTAACGAGGCAAATCGCGTCCTTGGTTACTTTCGACGAACCCTGCGACTGGCACCCCCATCAGTGAAATCCCTTGCTTACTTAACACTTATCTGTCCCAAATTATAATATGTATGCGCGATCTGGGACCCTCATCAAAATAACCTTTCCACTAGTCTCGAATCTGTACAGAATCGCTCAGCTCGTTTCATTTTCTCAGCCTATTCTTATCATGTAAGTGTAACTCAACTAAAACGTAATGCTCAACTTACAACTTTAGTGATGCGCCGAAAAATTTCCAGACTGCGTCTGTTACATAAATTCTATCATCATTCACATCTCAACTCCATTATCAGCCCTGCACATGGCATCTCCAATCGCACAAACCAAGGGAAGGCAGTCTACCCTCCCCCTGCCCGCACTTCAGCGCATCTGTCATCATTTTTCGTTCATACAGCAAGGAACTGGAATGACGAATGACCTGCCAAACGCCATCGTTGATCAGATCGACTCATCGTCATTCAGATTGTCAATTGAAGAAATTTACTGCTGAAGTTCCACCCACTCATGTAATACACCTTCAATAGGGCCTTCGGTGTATTAATAAATAAATAAACAAACAAACAAATAAATAAATAAATACACAAATAAATATATAAATAAATAATAAATAAATAAATAAATACTGCATCGTTTGATTTCCCCAACAACCAATTCCCAATCGTTGCAATGCCGAAAAAAAAATTACGACGCATGCTTGCAAAAACGACCAAAAAACCAACAGAAAGCAAAACACAAACAGAAGCATGTTAATTAGAGCCCAATATTCTAAATGCACAAAAAGCACATGTGCTTCAAACAACAAGGGGAAGAACAACAGCCGCGCATGAGAACTGCAAAAGCTTGAAAAAACTAAAGCAACAAAATGTAATTATTTGTGATGGAGAGAAGGCTCGAAACGAAGGAAGCCCGTATGTGTTTCTACTATTAACGAATCTATGACCCCGACACTAACGAAGAAAAGCCAGAAAATAAAACGAAAAAATAACAACGTGAAAAAGCTATCGAAAAGGCGGAACAGAAGATGACGTAAAAATCTGAAACTTAGTTTGCTGGCAAATGTACAGTCAGTGATTAAAGACGAAAACATCGACGCCAACACATAAGGCAAAACAATTAAAATTCGTTTAAAAGAAAATAAAAATATATCCTCAGATTTACAGCGATTACCACTTTAAAAACATTTGCAGCCTGTACAGGAAAAGGGAGCCGATCAACCGAAGGCCAAGAAAGAAGTCGGCAAACTAACAAAACATTAATACGTAATAAAAGTCGAACCAGTCGAAACAAACAGATACCACCAAACAAGCATATAAAGTGAAAAAACAACTCATGCTTAAAATTCAGTGGTTGAGCTCTTTCAAGAAGGACATTTCTATCTCCTGTAGAGAAATTGAAGGATTGGTGATGCACGCTGGCCAGCCTTCTCAATGAGAAAAAAACCTCCAATCACCTCTTTTTGTAATTTGATATTTGCTGACGACAGGATATTCGGGTCAGATAACAAAGGCGGACATTCGTTACAGGACTAATTGCAATGATCTGCCATGTGGCTCGGCGGCTTATTTTTCACGCTTAGGGGATGCTCACTACCCCTCTCATTGAAACATCGCAACATCTCGCGAATGTACACCTTACCAAGCAATTAAATTGTTTTCTGATGATTGCATTTTATATCGCAAAGTGAACCGGTCGAATGACCAGGCTCTTGTCAATTCATCCCTATCTGAAGTGTAACGTTGGGGCTCTGTGCGGCACATGAAGGTAATTGTGTAAAAAACAGTGTCCATAGCAATTACAATCCAAAAAACTGCGTTATCTTTTCAATATTCCATATGTGGTCACCGGCTATCTTCAGTAGAAAGTTATAAATTCTTAGGTGTCATGATCAGTTATGATCTCAAGTGGAATACATTCAAAAAAGGCCATGAGGAAGCTTGGCTATTTGAAGCGACGCTTCCAGCTGTCAACGGTAAAAATAAAACTACTGGCTGGTAAAACCTTCATTAGACCAAATCTTTAATATGCCTCTATTTTATGGGATTCATTTACTGAAGTAAATATTAGCAAGGCTGATTGCGTTCAAAGAAATCTGTAAGATACGTCTTTAAATCGTATAGTTGGCGTAGTTCTCCAGCACAGCTCTTAGGACAAACTAATTTAAACTCACTGCAGGTAACGCTTCATAGCGATAGGCTGAAAATATATGTATTTAATATACCATAGCAATCTACGTATTAAAAAGACTGTACACTGAAAAGGTAACTCGGCATACCGCACGAGAAAATCATTCTAAAAAAGTAAAGGATTTCGCCTGCAGAAGTGACTGCTTTATTAATTCCTTTTTCCGAGAACTATCAGTGATTATAACCAGCTCAGTGCATACAGTGTCAAAAACCCTCTGTGTAGTCGTGCTTGAGTGTGCTTTAACTCGAGTAGCTTTCGTCGTCGACTTGCAGCAACGCCCACCTTTGCCTTGCCTAAGTAACATGTTCATATCTGATGTTTCTTCAGTAGATTGCCCCGGTGTGTACGGCCTTCAATTATTTCGTATTATCGTGTTTGTGTACATACACAGTTGTGCGATCAGTCTTCTTGTTTAGATATTGCTTTTCTTGGACTTCTGTGGGTATTTGAGTACACATACTTTTTTATCTGTAAGAATGCCATGGTTTCTGTGCAAGTTGTCTGTAAAACATAATTCACCAGTTGCTTTCGCACTAGTGGAATGTGCTACCCACCTTTTCTGTTGCCGCATTGTGCTTCTTGTTATGCGTTTTCCCCCTTTTTTCATTTTATTCATTGTACCCACCAACCCTGCCTAAGGTCTTTCTTAAAGGCTGGCAGTATTGATGAAATACATATACAAATAAAAGAAAACAGGTCAGACTAACAGCGTCGGACGAGGACACGGAAATTACCTATTGAGTATGCAGGACAGAAGAACGGCGAAATAAACAGTTTTGAGCGACAGGGAAAAATTCCAGAAGGTGAAATCTAGAATAACATTGTGGAAAACAAGCAGTCTGTAGAATTATTTCCAAATTGTGAAAGACAGGTCAGGAAGGAGTCGCTCTATGATAAATCAAGTGGCCGGTCTCTCTTCTAGGAAGCTAGATCACGATGCTTTCTAATGCAAAACTTTTTAACGATAATTAACCAAGAAGCTCAGACATATGGAATGTGTGGTAAATCTGCGGAAACAATACAACGGGTTATACTAGAACGTGGCGGGTTCCATACGAATGTTGATGCAGGCACAGCCAATCTCACTGAGGCCCTTGGCATCAGAGATCAAAATGGTCACACGAATGAACCTTCGCTAAGAGTTGGCAAGAAGCAATCTTAAGTTTCGTGGCTCAAAAGCAAGGTAATAAAAATTCAATAAAAGAAACTCATCATCATCATAATCATCAACTTGACTACCCCCAATGCCGGGCAAAGGCCTCTTCATTGTCTCTAGAATTAACCGGGTACTTTGCCAACTGCGTTCACCCTATGCCTGCAAACTTCTCAATTTCATCCGCCCACCTAATCCTCAGCTGCCACCTGAAACGCTTACTTTCTCTTGTGATCCTCTCCCTTACCATTAAAGACCTGCAGTTATCTTGCCTTCCCATTATATGACCTCCAAAGCCCATTTCTTCCTCCTGATTACGACTAGGATTTCTTCTCTCACCCACTCTGTCCGCTTCCATGGGTCGCTTTGTTGTCCTTAACTTAAGCTGAACCCTTTTCGTTAGCCTCCACGTTTCTGCCCCGTAGGTGAGTACCGGTAAGATACAGCTGTTGTACTCTTTTTTTTTTCTACCCCTTTCTGCCTTTTCTACCCAGGTTGTAGAAATTTCCGGAGCCCTTCACTACGGCGTCCCTCATAGCCTGAGTTGCTTTGGGACGTTAAACCTCTATAAATCCATAAAACCTATCTTTTCTCTTGGGGGAAATTGTTAAACTGCCATTCATAATCTGAGAGAAGATTCCATATGCGCTCCACCTTATTCTTATCCTTCTAGTTATTTCCTTCTCATGATCCGGATCATCGGTCACTACCTGCCTTAGTAGACATATTCCTTTGCCACTCCCAGGCCCTTGCCGCCAATTGTGAACTCCTGTTCTCTTGCTAGGCTGTTGAACATCACCTTGGGTTTCTGCATGTTAATTTTTAGACCCGTTGATCTGCTCTGCCTGTCTAACTCTTTGATCATGATTTGCAGCTCACCTCCTGAGTGACTCAGCAAGGCAATGTCATCAGCGAATCGCAGGTTATTTATTAAATTCTTTGTTTACTGTTATTCCCAACTGTTCCCAGTTTAGGTCTCGGAATATCTCCTGTTAACAGGCGGTGAATAGCACTGGCGAGATCGTGTCTCCTTGCCTGACGCCCTTCCTTATTGGAATTTTATTGCTGACTTTATGGAGGACATTGGTAACTGTGCAGTTCCTATAGATATCTTCCAATATTTTGACGTAAGCCTCTTCTACACCCTGATTCTGCAAGGGATCTATGACTGACTGATAAGGTTTCCACTAAGTCGAATGCTTTCTCGTAATCAATAAAGGCTATATATAGACGTTGGTTATATTGTTCGCATTTCTCTACCACCTAATTGATAGTTGAATAGGATCTATTGAGAAATGTCCTCTACGAAAGCCTGTTCGATCATTTGGTTGATTAAAGTCTAAGGTTGCCCTGACTCTATTATCGAATACCTTAGAAAGCATCTTGTAAGTAACGGATAGTAAACTGATTGGTCTGTAATTTTCAAGTCCTTGACGTCTCTTTTTTATGAATTAAGATAATGTTTGAGTTCTTTCAAGTTTCTGGTGCGGTCGAGGTCCTTATATATTGCCTATACAGGGTACCTAGTTTCTATCACGATCTCCCCTCCGTCCTTCAACAGATCTGTTTTTACCTGATCCTCAACAGCTGCTTTTCCCGTTTCCATTGCTTCTAATGCTTTTACTTTCTCTTTCGTTACTTCCGAGGTGACGCATTGCTGTGTACTACTATTTCTCTCATTAACGTTCTGATTACATTGGCTACTGTACAGGTTTGTGTAGAACTCTTCAGCTACTTTAACTATATTATCTATATTGCTGGAAGGAAATGAAGTAGAAGAAAGTAGAAAGAAGGTAGAGAAGTTTGCAGACTGATTTTTTAGCGATAACTTTGCGAAAAAAAATTTTAAAAAGCTAAATGAGGTGGCAACCGCCTACACCCCGTTTCAAAAGGGTCGCTCCTACCATCTATGTATTTATGCCAGGAAAGGTTAGTGAAGTGTTCATAAGTAAAAAAAGGATTTTATTTCCCTTTACAAAATATCGATACAGTTCTGTATCTAGCGTTTTATTTATCGATATTTCGTTTTTCATTCCAGGTAAGGTACGAACATTACGAATCGTTCGTGGAAGACATTGGCGACACTTTAAGTGAGCATCCTTCATGTATTGGAGCTTGAAATGCGCCTCATAGCTGAAGCTGATTACTGAATATTTTTTAAGGTAGACTGCATATTGCCTGTGACTTTCTGTGTTCTAGTCTTCAACCAAAAGAAAGCGTTAGATGAGGCTAAGACGCAGATTTTTGTCAAAACAGACTAGCAACTTCCTCAGTGCTTCTGGACCTTTCCCAGAGCACACGGACAATGTGTCCTGTTTAAAACTACCGCCTCGCTTTCGTGCCAAGAAGCAGTATTAGCCTAGCTTTATTTTCGTGTATGGTCGTCATAAAAGCTCTGGAACATTCCTAACACTAGCTCACGCGCAGTCGTATGGTCTTAGGAAACTGAGAGTGATTCACTCTTGGGAATGACCATTTTTGGTGTCCTTGAGTGTTCTGTCACTGGTTCTTCCTTTTCGAGGGCAAACATGTTTTTAGGCTTCTCCTGCATGGTTATTTGTGGCACTGGCTTCGTTTAAAAAAAGGAAAGAAAAGGGTAGATAATGTCAGTGTAAGCTATAAATGTAAGCGGACATCGAACATAGAAGAGACGATTGTTGGGCTAGTTGGTAGTGTATTTAATGCTTTCTCGCGTGAAATACACCCAGTTGTAAGTCAGGTTGGGTCTGTGTTCTTCCTTTCTGCAGTCCCGTGTTTTTGTGCTGTTTCGTTCCAGTATCGAAGGTAAAATTCTATGCTATAAACGTTTTGAGCCCCTATATAATATGCATGAAGCCGTACATCAGCAAGTGTCGAGAATTAATTTAAAGGAAGGTCTTCCCATAAGACATCTAGAGCATTTAAAGACAAATCATAGGAAATGCAAACCAGAGAGGTGGCTCTCGAAGAAATGTGAGGCTCAAAGCCCCCTCCGCATTGTTCTGTAACACTGCGGAACGAAGAACATAGGGGGGACCTGGCGACACAATTTTTGAGATCCGAACCATTGCTTTTTCTTTGGCATTTGGCCGCTTCTCAGTGCGCTTGCACACGTTCTGCAAAAGCCGCGGAGTAGTGGGCGATCCTGCCTGCAGCGGTGCCACTGGCAGCTGAAACACGTTCCGGAAAAAGGAAACCGTCGAAACAACTGCATAAATCAGATACCAATGAACTCTGACGGCCTCATGTTGCGTACCTAGGTACCGGTTACGCACGCCGGACCCATGCCAGGTTTCACATTCCGCAGGCATGTATCTTCGGCTGTTTCACATATCGCAAGGCCAGAACGTCAACTTCCCATTCATCCTGCTTTTACCATTCATGTAGTTCTGTAACCGAACGCTGTGATTATCAACGTATTTTCCCCTTTGTGTTCTTTTTAAACAGCATGACAGTGCAGGCGCAAACAACAGATCAACATCAAAAGAGTTCTAAAACATAGCTGCGCAGGTGCAACGCTAAGCGGCATGAGTAGTTGCGGACTTCACAGACAAACGTTTACATAAACGTGCCTGCTAAGTGAAGAATACGCGCTGTATTGAAGACTAACGGCGACAGTGGGCCTGCTAAATTTTGTGGCAGCCGCAAGAGTCAATTATTATATGACTGCGAAGTTCAACCTGCCCACGGCCAGCACTATCAAGACGTGCGGTGCAGATGTCTTAGCATGACTGCTGTTTTTTGTTCAGAGGAATCCTGCACTTCAATGAGCCAAGACACGGAACTTGTCTTCCTCTATGTCCCCAACTAAGGCGCTCCTTCCTTCCTGCTCGTATTTGTAACAGACTGACGCGTGAGTCACAATGCACAGAATCAAAAGCACTTTATTCCAAGAACATGACTGCTTAAATAGCTGCGGCGGTGGCCCGTTATCAGCACAACCGGTGATAGCAACACAGGCACAGAACTGGCGCATGCTCTCTTGTGGCACACCTACGTCACAGTGCGTTACTGCACAATCTACCACATCCCTTCCCCCTTAGTCATCGATGCCGTAACGTCGCACTGGGCTACGTTGGCGAGTGGAACGCCGGAGCGGCTGAGACGTCTCGGGCTCCGGAGGTCCCAGTGCGCGGCTTGACATAGACGGCAGAGCGAACGAGGGACAGGTTTGCTGGTCTGTTGTCCGGGGATCAGAGCACCATGCTCTGCGAACGTGGTTGCGGTGGCGTCGGTGCACAGCTCCGTCTGCCGTACTCAGCTCGTACATGACGTGGCCTATCGGTCGCGACACGCGTGCAAACAACCACTTGGGCCCTGGCCGGAAGTTCCGCGCGTACACGGCGTCACCAGACTGGAAACCTCGTGGTGGCGGCTGCCGAAGGCAGCTTGCGTCACTCTCATCCGGGCGAAGGCTGGATAGGGCGGTCCTGAACTTCCGGCCCAGCATGACTTCGGCTGGAGATTTCCCGGTCTCGGCGTGCGGCGTAGAGTGCTGTTTGAATAGAAATCGTGCAACCTTGCATAATACGGTGCCCTGTCTCTGTTTCCGTAACGCACACTTCAGTTCTCGGACCATCCGCTCCGCCCTTCCGTTGCTCGCCGGGTGGTACGGCGCCGCATACATATAGCGTATACCATTCAGTTTCAGGAAAGCCTGAGTTTCTCTGCTTGCAAAAGCGGTGCCATTATCCGACACAACCAAGTCGGGCAAACCATGTGTTGCAAACATTTTGCGAAACTTTTCAATTACTGCAGATGACTGGAGAGACGGCATCACTTCAATTTCGGCCCAGTTTGACAGGGCGTCTACGACCACCAAAAAAAACACGCCCTGGACGGGTCCTGCGAAATCCACGTGTATTCTACTCCACGGTCGTTCAGGCTTAGTCCAGAAATGCGTTGGTGTCCTTGGTTCACTCTGCCTGTTTTCCTGGCATGGCGTGCAGTGCCTCACAAACTCGACGATCTTTTCGTCCATCTTCGGCCACCACACGTACGACCTAGCGATTGCCTTCATGGCCGTCACTCCTGGATGGTTAGCATGCATAAGGCTTAGAACTTCCTTCTGCAGTGCCTCTGGAATAACTACGCGGCTCCCCCAGAGTACACAGTCACGATGTACGGACAACTCGTTTTGTCTTACCCAATATGCAGAATACTTCAGGGCTACCCGTTCTCGCGGCCAGCCCTCCAGGATCCATTGCTTCACCTGGTACAGCAGGGGATCACCCCTGGTGAAAGCTGCCACTTCCATTGCGCTCACTGGAGGGTACTCCACAGCTTCCAGAAGGAGTATGTCGCCTGGCGCCTCGGTCTCTTGGCGGGTTAAGGGGCCCGGTAACCTGCTTAGGCAGTCGGCGTTTCCATGGTCCTTGGTTTTCCTGTACTCGATGACGTAACCGTATGCCGACAGCATTAGCGTCCACCGTAACATGCGGGGAGAAATAACCGCCGGAATTTGCTTCTGCCTCTGGAAAATTCCTAGCAAGGGTTTGTGATCCGTGATAATGAAGAAATCTCGCCCACAAAGGTATTGGTGAAAATGTCGAACCCCAAAAACCACGGCAAGGGCCTCACGGTCAATCTGAGCATAATTGCGCTCCGCCCTAGATAGCGTTCTGGACGCATACGCCACAGGCTGCTCATTTCCTTTGCTGTCGCGATGAGCCAAAACGGCTCCTACACCCACAGATGATGCGTCGCATGACAACACTAACGGGACATCCGTCTTAAAATGCACCAGCAACGAGTTAGACGTTAGCAACTTCTTCAGGTTCTCAAACGCTTCCATATGCTCTGCACCCCAGTTCCATGCTACGTGGCTATCCAACAACCGATACAGCTTTTCCGCTACTTCGGTTCTTCCCTTCAAGAACCTATTATAGAAATTTATCATACCCAAAAAGGCTTGCAGTTCCTTTTTGTTCTTGGGTGCAGGAGCTTGGTGGATGGCCTCGACCTTGACCTTGGAGGGGTAGATGCCCTTTGCGTCAATCCGATGCCCTAGAAACTCAAGACTCTCCTTGAAAAATTCGCACTTTTCCGCTTGAACTCAGACCCGATTTGGCCAAGCGGCTGAGGACTTCAGCCAACATCCTTTCATGCTCCTCAATCGACTCGCTGGCAATCAGGATGTCGTCTAGGTATGTCGCTACGTGCGGCATTCCAGCCAACACGGTGTCCATGGTTCTTTGAAAAACACCAGGAGCAACGGACACGCCGAACGGCAGACGACAAACCTTGTATAGCCCCTGCACGGTGTTAATCGTGAGCAACTCTGCCGTTTCTTCATCTACCAACAGTTGCTGATAGGCCTGCGTCAGATCCAGCTTGGAAAAAACACGCCCCCTTCCTAACCTCGCAAAAAGTTCTTTGCTTGTCGGAAGTGGGTACACATTGCTTTTGACGGCCTGGTTCACAGTGCTTCGATAATCCCCGCATATTCTGAGGGAGCCGTTTTTTTTCCGCACCACGACGATTGGCGTTGCCCAGTCGGAATACTGAGTGGGTTGTAGAATTCCCAGCTCCACCAAGCGGTTAAGCTCTGCCACGACTTCCTCCCTCATCGCAAACGGAATGCTACGACATTTCAGGAACCTGGCTTGGGCGCCCTCCTTGAGTTCGATGTGGATGCGGGGTAGGGCAGCCCCTGGAAACGTGTCACTGAACACCTCTGGAAACCTTTCCAAAATGCCTTCTGCTCTGGCGTGGACGCTGTAAAGGCCAGCTATGCTGATTTCCAGTGGCTGGAACCAATCCCGGCCTAGAAGAGTGTTTCCCTCTTTTTTCACTACAAGTAGTGGCAACTTAAATTCTCTGCCTTTGAACTTCACGGGCACGGACGCTTTTCCCAGCACGTCGAGACCTTCCCTCGTCCAGGTAACGAGTTGCGTGTTGCAATCTTCCAGCTTGATCTGTTTCGCCACTTGCAGCTTTTGAAATTTGTTCACACTAATAATAGACCTGGCAGCTCCAGAATCTACTTCCATAGGCACGCTTTCCTTCCCAATCTCTACAGCGATGACGTACTTTGGCGTCCCACTTTTTACTTGGCTGATACTGAACGACTCGTCGTACTCGCTCTTCACAGCATGTTCCATATCATCCAGCTGCATTTCCACTTCTGCTTGCTTTTTTCGGCATGCTTTTGATAAGTGTCCCTTTCCACCGCAGCTGAAGCACACAGAATCTTTGTATCTGCACCGCCATCCTGAATGGGCTGCCAAACAGCGAAAACAACGCCGCTGTCTTTCTGGTTTCTTCATGCTCGCCACCCTTCCTACTTCCGCCGTCAACTCCTGCTGGAACTCGGGTTCTTGTGCATTGCTCCTCATTGCTTTTTGCTGCTTGGTAGTCGTTTCCGCCGTTACTGCTAACTCGTATGCCGTCTCAAACGTCAGATCCTTTTCCGCCAACAAACGCTGTTGAACCACACTGTCCGAAATTCCAAAAACCAGACGGTCACGCAACATTTCCTCTAACGGAATTTTTGTACCGCCAAATCCGCAGTTCTCGGATAACTTGCGCAAAGCAGTGACATAGTCAGCCACGCCCTCTCCGTCTTGTTGGTCGCGCTTCGAAAAGACGTACCTCGAGTATAGTTCAGATGGCTTCGGGTTGATATGCTTCTTCACTGCGTCGACGATGACTTGATAGCCCACGTTGGGTGGCCGCGAAGGCTTGACGAGGGTTGCTATGAGGGAGTACGTCTCTGGCCCACAGCAACTGAGCAACACAGCTCGTTTGTCGTCATCCGTTGTGAGCTTGTTAGCTGCGCACGATAACTCAATGCGCTCGACATAATCTACCCACGATGAATTTTCACTGAGGTCGAACTCTCGAATGCGACTGCCGAAAGCCATGTCGCCGACCAACAGGCCCTTGCACGGGTTCGACCGTGCCTCGTCGCCACTGTAACAGACTGACGCGTGAGTCACAATGCACAGAATCAAAAGCACTTTATTCCAAGAACACGACTGCTTAAATAGCTGCGGCGGTGGCCCGTTATCAGCACAACCGGTGATAGCAACACAGGCACAGAACTGGCGCATGCTCTCTTGTGGCACACCTACGTCACAGTGCGTGACTGCACAATCTACCACAGTATTCGTTGGACCGACATGGCTATAGGTGTGGAAGTAAAAATGGAAGAAAGACAAATTCTTAAAGCCTGTTCAGCAGGTGAAGAGAACAAAAGCAAGCTCGTGACAAATATCAAAATTTTTAAAGGGAGCTTTGAAGGAAAGTGTTGGTAGTGAGTGCAGAGACAGGGGAAATAATGAAAGCGACCATGACGGGTATACTCACTCTGGGGAAATAAAAATCCTTGCCCGTCATATGTAGACGCGTATGGCCGTGAGCCATCAAATCTTTTCTAATAGTTAACATGTTTCGCTGAAATTTGCCTCACTGCGACTGACAATCGAGGCCGCCCAGGCTGGAAGGCAAAAGACGCTCGGGAAGTGCGTGACGGGTGAAGACATACAGAGGTCAAAATTCAGTCATCGCCCACATCACCGCGCCCCTGCCGTCATGTTGTTGGCAAAGAGAGAGAGATGAATATCAACAAAACCTCAGTGGTTGTACCGCGTTTTAGCCAACTGAAGAACCATCTGCACAGCAGAGGTTGACAGAAAAAGCCGAAAAAAAAGTCTGGAGAAATCAACCTACACAAGTAGCACCATTTTCCGCGTGGTCCGCGCCGCTGCAGGCTCACTCTCTTTTGCCGTTTGGTCAACTGAAATACTCTTGCTCTTTTCTATTCCCTCCGCACTCTCATTTCGCACAGAAACCACACACGTCTGCTCCCAAACAATGTTTGCGTAGTGATCATGAGGAGTGCGTTCTTACGGTCGCGATGAGCTCACCTCCGGCCACCGATAATTTCACGCACACTTACACAGTGAACTAAGGGTATTACTGGTCGGAACTTGGTGACGTCGTCCACCACAATATCAGAAGCTCTTGCGATGCCAAGTTCGTAAGTCGCCCTCACTCCTGCCCGTGTATGTGCTGAAACCTGTTTCACCTCCTCGGATGCCACTTGACCAAGTCGACATCGACCACCTGGGCCGATTCCCTCTGTCATCTGCCGGTAAGAAAAGAATAATTGTAGCGACCGACTATCTGACACGGTTGGAGGAGTTTAAGGATATTCAGCGCGGCTAAATCATCTGAGATTGCCCACTTTATTGTGAGCAACACGTTGTTGTGTCTTGGCGCAGCGTCACATGTGGTCACCGCCAGAGGCATGGCGTTTACCGCACAACTCGTAAATGTTTTGTTCTAGTTTACTCACGAGCCATTCCATCAGCCACGTACCAACGAGCTAAGTGAGACTTTAATGAAGCGTCGCCTACGTGATCGCAATGTGGGAGAAGATTAACCTGTACGTGCCATATGCTTAAACACGGCCATCCTAGAGACAACTCGCTTTACACCATTTCGTCTGATATACGGACGGGCATGGAAGGCGACATTCGATGCAATGTTTCCCTGCGCCACTGATGGTCGTTTTTTCACTACGAGCAGTTTGCTCAACGCGACGAAAAAACAGCTTCAAGCAAAGGCACGCCAGTCTGCCTTGTCTATCTACACTTCCATTAAAATCCTGGATAAAAGTTCCATTTTGGACCCGGTCGCCGGCAAATCTTGCGTGCAAACGAGATATGCAATTGTTTGAACCATGCGGACTGGTGCGCCGTGTCACGGATGCGACTGACGAGTGATGTACTTCAAGACATGACTGTGCAGCTCAGGCGCCGCCAACCCCACTCGAAGGGACAGCACATACTTCGCACTCAACGCTGTATTGTGCAGTACCGCGACGCGTTTTTCGCGAAGAAAACCTTCGCTCCCGTAAGTAACTTTTCTTCCCCACTTGTTCTGTTTTTGTACTCGCTCATTCGCTTCCTATCCTACCCGTAACGCAATTCCCCCTCCCTCCCTTTTTTTTGCGTACGAATGGGAGTAGTGCCATCTGGTGTTCTCAGGTGGCGCCTATATTCAGTGCTAATATTTAGAGGTAAAAATTCGCGACAGTAGCGTAAGGCGGCGGGAGAGACAGGTAGTGCGATCCGGAGGGCAATAGTCGCAGTCAGGAAGCGAACGGTTAGAGCGCAGGAGGGTTCTGGTAGTCGGTGACTCGAACTAACGAGGGTTGAGGGAGGCGTTTTGACGACAGTGAAGGCAGACAGGCGGGTGCAGGTAGAGGTCCAGTCAATGAAGTGCAAATGGCCAAAGCCCAGGAGGTGGTGGGGGGCAGCATAGATGGCGAACACCTTGTCGTTATCCATGCTTGTCTCAACGATGTGCTAAAGGGGAGGAGCCAGAATCTCGAGAAGCAGTTAGAAGTAGGGATGCGTAGGCATAGAGAGGCCTCTGACAGTTTGCATGTGACCATATGCACAATCCCAGAGGTCCAGAGGCAGGCTAGCGAAACGGAAAGGAGGATCGTTGAGGCTAACGGTGTAATTAGGTTAACTAGTCGATGACTACGATACGGGGTAATGGAAGTTAACAGGGAAGTGTACGAGGCGAGGCCCCACCCTTTTGCTCAGGATGGCATTCACTACGATGGTGCCACTGGCAAGAGGGTGGGTACTAGGATAGGTCGCCAGGCAACAACTTTTTTGGGTGGACCCAGAGCTCGGAGGGAACCAGTGTAGAGAAGGAAGAACCAAAATCAAAGGGACGATGGCACCATAGTCGAAGAAATAGACACAAACGCCAGGGCCAAGTTAACTCAGATACATGTTTCATTAACATGCAAGGTGGCAGGAATAGACAGAAATGGGAGGAAATAGAAGAACAGTTAAGGCAGGAGAAATGAATGGTGTATGGATTAGTGGAAACGAATCTTAGAGACATGAAGCAACCAACCTGTAACCCAGACTACGCATGGGAATATTGCAATAGAACAGAAGGAAGCAGAAAGGGAGGTGGAATAGAGGCATTCATTCATAAAAGTAAGAATTTGCAAAGGATTAAACTGGAATGCAAGGAACATTTATGGCTAAAAGGAAATGTGGCAGGAGAGCAAACACTCCTTGGCTTTGTATACCTGTGGAGAGGAGCTAATGCCAAAGAGGAAAACAGGAAAATGTTAGAATGTATTACAAGCGACATTGATGAGCTAGGAGGACTGGGCGACATAATTATATTAGGCGACATGAACGCACATATAGAAGACCTGGATGGGTACACAGATTCGACAGGAAGCACGCGGCAGGACAGGTGTGACAGGCATGATTTAGTTTTATGCAACAGAACCGAGAAGTGTGAAGGGCTCATAACATGGGAGGCAGGGAGTCTGCACTCTACGATAGATTATGCACTAATGTCACAGAGCCTGTATTATAGATTAGAGTTAATGAGCATAGATGAATGGTCCCAGAAGTCTAGGTAGTGACCACAAGCGTATCAAGTTGAGCTTCAGAAGAGAAACCAAATTAGGACTGAAGCGAGATGAACATTCAGAGAGGAATATTTACTCAGAAAAGCAATTGGAAGCAGCAGCAGCGAAACAAATTAAGAAAGTAAATTTTGAGGATAGTAAAACAGAATGGACTTATACCAAATTAACTCGATTACTGGAGCTAGAGCTAGCTAAGGCGCGAGTAAAGCTAAAAGGGCAAGACGCAAACCCAAGAGTTGGTGGGATGAGGAGGTCAAGAGGGCGATAGAGAAAGGCCACGAAGCGTCCAGGGAAAACAGATATTCTAGGAAGAGGGGGGAACCAGAAGTTGAAGTAGACAGAAAATGGGATACCTTCATAAAGTGTAGAACAGAAGCACCCTATTTGATTAATTAGAAAATTAGAAGAAAGGGTGCCCAATCGATGTCAAAAGTAATTAAAATGGATAGAAAAGCAGCTCAAAAAATCTGGAAGCGTCTAAATTCAATGAGTAAAAAGAGTAGACTAGAATAAAGGCTTATTGTTACAGATCAGGGTATTCGACTAGAAGGGGATGAAGCGATAAAACACATAGGAACAAATATGACAGAAAATTTTAAAGAAAGAAATGTTACACATTATTTATCGAAGGAAGATAGACCGGTTACTGCAATAGCTTCACTTGAAGAAAGCGAGTGGTAAAGGGCAGAGAAGAAGGTTCCTAGTGGCATGTCAACAGGACCAGATGGTATTCCGATTACGTTAATAAAGAAGCTAGGACCAAAATCCAAGCAAATCTTATTACACGTAGTGAATAAAGTGATAGTGGAATGGAAAGTCCCCGATGAATGGCGATTAAGTAGAACATGATATATAAGGGAAATCGGGACAAAGCTGACGTAAGTAACTACCCTCCCATAACAGTGACATCTTTCGTTTACAGGGTGGTGATGTAGATTATAAAGGACAGATTGCAGGCTTGGGTGGAGAACGAGGGGTGCTAGAGCAGCTACGAAATCGGTTCCGGAAACAAAGGAGGTTGGGGGACAGTCTGTTTTCGTTGACGCAGTGTATACAGATTGCTGAAAAGGAACACAGGCCCCTATGGCTAGCATTTCTGGATATTAAGAAAGCCTACGACAAAGTTAATCAAGAGTACCTGTGGGACATACTGGGCACATTGTATGTGGAAGAGGGAGTAAATAATCTTTTAAAAAATATATATAAAGGTGCCGGGGTGCTTCTAAATTGGGAGAAAAAGGAATCAGAGCCTGTAGAGATACAGCGGGGGCTTAGGCAAGGATGTCCTCTGTCTCTTTTGTTGTTCATGTTTTATCTGCAAGGGTTGGAGGCCACGCTAGAGAGGAGCGGACTAGGCTTCAACCTTTCTTTTTTCAAGCAAGAAGAATTGATTAAGCAGTCATTACCGGGACTAATATATGCCGATGATATAGTGCTATTGGCTGACAACAAGGAAGATTTACAGAAGTTGATAGATATATGTGGTGCAGTGCGAAATAGATTAGGTTTCAAGTGTGATGAGGAAAAATCTGCAGTCATGATATTTAACGATGAGGTCGGCGAGCATAGAATACAGGAGTTCACGCTAGAAGTAGTGGATGAGTACGAGTATCTTGCGGTGTGGATAAATAACGGTGCCGAGTATCTGACAGAGCATGAAAAATAACTAATCCATAAAGCTAGTAGGAATCCAGCTGTCATGAACAATAGGGCACTGAAAAAATACAATAGGTATGAAGTGGTAAGAGGGATCTGGAAAGGGGTGATGGTTCCTAGCCTGACTTTCGGTAATGCGGTCCTGTGCATGAGACAAGATGTTCAAGCAAGGTTAGAAATTAAACAACGTGGCGTAGGGAGGCTAGCTTTGGGAGCACATGGCAATACACCAAATCAGTGGGTACAAGGTGATATGGGATAGGCGTCGTTCGATACCATGAGTGGATGTTTCAAGCAGCCAGCCAGCAAGGTCAGAGGTGGTAGCGGCACCACGAATCGCCTTGGAATCTTAAAACGCAGAAAAACATTACTCTCAACAAGAACCCCGGAATAGCAACTAAACCACGCAATAGGACTACGCGCCTGCAGTCGAATGTCAAACCTATTACATCATATCGTACCGGAAGCACAGTCAGTAAAATTTCTTCACGAAAAATGCAAGATCACAAACAAATCCCGACTGCTCACAAAGTGAATATCTGTCCCATGTTCCATGTTTGTAGGGTGTTGCGGTTGGACTTTCGCATGTATACAGTGAGCTGTGCTAAGCGAACTTCTGCAGCGCTCTCTTCAGACAGTAATTTGCGCCCCTTCCCGAGTGGCATATGAGGGTTTAATATAAAGGTTGCTCGCTATGCCTTCCTGCGTGAGAACCTCGCTGAAGAATAAATTTTTGTTTCATAGAAGATTAGTGGGGCCAGTGGCGTAGCCAGAAGAACTTGTCGGAGTTGTTACACTCAGTCGATAAAATAAAAACAGCAGAACCTGCGCCCTAATAATATCGTAGTTATTTTTCGCCTTCAATAAACGCGAAGGGTTAATTGTTTCGTTAAATCTAATATCTACATAAAAATACCAGTTTCCAGAGGACTCCGAGGACTTGATTCGTTAATAACATTTATTTTCTTACAAAAAAAACAATCGTAAGCAAAATCGCAGCTATTTACAATATTTTCACAGTATATACAACAACACAACAGCTTCTGCTCTATAACAAAGTCAGCAATTGCGAACGAATAGTATGGTGAGAACTTCTCCCCATGAATTTTAATCTGCGTCCGGTCGGACAGGCGCTTTAATGAAAATGCTTTTCGCAGTAGTTAATTATCATTTCAGGAGCATGCAATGGATGAAAAAGTAGGCATACGTGAAAAGGTATGTTTAATTGGGTGAAGTGTGCCTACAAATAAATGCAATACAATACGGAACGAGTGGGGGGGGGGGGGGGGAGGAATGCAGCACTAAGAAAATTTCGGAGGGTGTTCTGACACTGAAACAGCCTCCTTGGCTACGCTCTTGAGTGGCACCGAATGAAGTAATAATTTGAACACCCTGCATTTTGTGCCCTTTTGCCGCTTTAGACTTTTCTCAATAATTCCCCCGCGTGGTCAACGCACCCTCATAGCTTCTGAGATTTTTTTTGGAAACAAAGTGAGTTCAACATGCGTGTCATTACACTATTCTGGCCAAGGCACGGCTGGAGCTTTAAAGATCGCTTTCGAACTGCAAGCAGCTCTCATGGTCAGCAAAGTAAAGTTATTTTATACAGAAAGAGGTTTTTTTTACGAAGTGTTTCACGCAACGTGATGCCAGGAATAAGAAAGAGCGGCGCACCGTAGGTAGGTGAGAACAACAACTTGTTGCCGTCGGGTTGCGCTAATCCGGGTATTTTTCTAATTTCACATAATTAATAAATTACCTGCTATGAAAATTTCAAAATTTATCATTCTGTTTAGGACCAAATGTGTCTCTACGTGGTGTAGACGGCGTTATGAAAGAAACGATAGAATTTTTTCATACAAAGGTGTCGGCTACGGTGTCGTTATTTCCAGCGGCAATAGAACCGAACTGTCACTGATGTGCGATGTTTCTCTTAATAAACGCACTATTTCCATGCGGTGTCGATGTGCCCAAGGTAGAGAAGCGAATGCTGGACGCGTTCGTAATCCGGCCAATGGCACATTCCCAAACCAGCCCATCGAACAAACACGGCACGTCAGACTCCACTACATTATTTCTCAACTATCCCATAACCTAGGTGAAGCCCCTATGGCCACCGGTAGCACAGCTGTTGCTATGTTAAAGCCTGAAATGGTTTGGTAGCTGAACTGCGTGGTTGCAGAGCGGAGAGCGGCCCTTGATAAAAGGCGGATAGGAACTAACATTAACCTGCAGGCTTTTTAGTACGAAAGTACAATTGGCCTAATAACCTAAAAAACACGCCTGCATGTGGTGAAGCCGCTGAAGTTAGTCATGCGATGAAGGAAATGGCGGGAAATAAACAAGACTTCAAATCAGAATGAACTTGGCCGAACTGAAGAAAGAAAATTAATACTGCAGCGACTGGGTTTCGAACACACGACGGCGCGAACAGAGCGGCTTCGATGGCCACTGCGCGAGAACGCTATGCTGTCACCACAGCTGGTCACGCCTGTTGTTAAACTTCAGCACACTCTCGCATTTCAACTTCCAACTGGGCACAAGTCGCGAAAGAAAAGGAATTGCGCTTTCAGGTACTTAGCGGCTGTGTACACCTGCAAAAACCTGCATTGGCTTATCTCCTGGTTAGCAATGTGAAACTGCTAGCAACTGTTTTTTTTAAGTAACGCAAGGCGTTATAATCTAAGGATCACCAGGTGATATTACTCTACGACCGGTAAAAGTTACAGCTGCGCATCTTTGGCTCGGCATCACTGTCAACATCTGAGCGATGACGGCGACGTTAGGGTTCATATAGGTCCCTTAAGGGATAAACAAATTGCAGAATACCACTGCGTGTTTAATCCGCATCAACCAGTTTTTTTGGAAGGCTGGTTTACGCATCGCAGTTTATTGAAACTATTCTTCACGTAACTTTTACTCAGCCATTATCTTAAAGCCATCGGTCGAAGAGACCATTAGAGAAAATTCGATTATAGTTATTTACTTGCTGAAGGTGATTGTATCAATGTAATAAATGTATTTGACGCATCCTTAGAAGAGCAGCACACATGCCAAAGTCTGGCGTCTATACTATTTAAACGTAAGAGGGCCCCCTTTGCTGCGCGCACTGGTGTTCTCAGACTTTTTCTTTGCTGAGCAGGTATACAAATTTTCTCTGTGGCTGGAAAGTGACGCTATTGTGATTAATGCAAACGCTCAATTCATAGAAATAATGATCATCATTGATGCCATTCTTGAGATGCCATTCAGAGCTTGATGCCATTCTTCTACGCGTGCAGTATCGGTATGAACTGACGTCTTTTCTGAGCCATGGAAAAAGGAAAGGCTAGGCAAGGCCCTGGATATCCCGTCCGCATAATGTAAAGTGATTCACAGGAACTGCTTTTGTAGGATTTTAAAAACGATCACACCTCAGCTTACAGGCGTGGTGCAATATTCATCGAAAGTTAATTGCCAATAGCGGAAAAGGATTCAAGGATGGCAGGTCTGTTTTGACGTTTGGCAGGCGACTACGTTTGTTGGCAACATTACTGGTACGTTCTGGCGTGTGTGCGCTCACATAGATACTCAGGTTTCTTCTGCTTCCGGTCTACGGTTCCATCACGTTCCCTAAAGACTACATAGAATCAAGGGCGTGCTCGCATGAAGCAAGCTAGAAAGTGTACTTGCCAGTGTTGTCGCATTCGAAGTTCAGAGCTGCCAACTCTCAAGCCACAACTGGCAGAAGACTGCGTTGCTCAGCGCGGATTCGGAGGTGAAACTGTGCACAATGAGCTGGGCTTTAGCGGGTCACCGGAAGCGCGGGCTTACCACCACCTGACGCTGTCGTGAGAGCCCACGCCGAATATCGCAAGATGACCCCTAACCCGTCACTCTCGTTGTCTTTATGATAATAAAGTTTGACACAGCCACCCTTCGTCTGTTTACGGCAAGGAATACTTCTACTTAGGGCAGGTATTCACCACTCGTCCGAATCATGAGAAGAAAATAACCAGAAGATAAGAACGGGGTGGAGCGCATATTGGAGGCTCTGTCCGATCATGAATGGCAGTTTGCCAACATCGCTTAACAGAAAAGCACAACGTCTGTATCTTACCGACACTTACATATGGGGCAGAAAAGTGAAGGCTAATCAAAAGCGTTCAGGTTAACGACATCGCAGCGAGCTATGCAAAGAAGAATTATAGTCGTAATGTTAAGACATCATAAGCGAGCAGAGCGGGTGAGAGAACATACGCAGGTTAATGGCATCCTAGTCGAACTCAAGAGGAAGAAATGGGCTCGGAGAGCGACTTAATGCAAAGGCTAGATAGCCACTGCTCCTCAAGGGTAACGGAGTAGATTCCAAGAGAAGGCAACCGTAGCAGGGTGCGGTAGAAAGTTGCCTATACGAAAGAGATTAAGAAGTTTGCGGGGACCTGGTGGCCGTTGCTTGCAAAGGACAGGCCTGGTTGGAGAGACATAGGAGAGGCCTCTGCCCTGCTATGGGTGTAGTTAGGCTGATGATGATGATGAACACTCTGAACACTCTGAACTATAAACACTCTGATTGAGGGCTTCAGCCAGAAGCTTACAAAAATTTTGCGCCGTCTGGGAACGCTTGAAAACAAGGTTGGCAAACAGAGCGCTACCACACAGGCAGTAGAAAAAGCAATGGAAATGCTTGGTTCCAAGTACGACGAACTCTTGCCAAAGATAACCAGACATGAAAACGAGATAGCTTAACTAAAAACAACAACTGAAGAATTGATTGAAAAATTGGCTGAAAAGGACTGTGAGCTTGCCAGGCTTAAAGACTGTGTTAAAAGCGCTGAGCAGTACACAAGGCGCAGAAACGTAGAAATACACGCGATAGCTGAAGCCCCTAATCAGGACCTTTACCAAGTTCTGACTGACCTCAGTGCAAAGTTGAAGATACAGACACCGGAGCGACAGATGATAGAAGGGCTGCATCGACTCAATGCACAAAAAGATACGATTTCGCCTATTATTGTTCGCTTTGTGGACCAAGCCACGCGGGACATGTAGCTGGCGAAAAAGCGCGCGCTGCAAATAGAAAAAATCTACATAAATGAGAACCTGACGAGAGCTAAAAAGATGCTGCTTTAAGAGTGCAAGAAGCTTGCGAAAGATCGAGGGTTCAAATTTGTCTGGGTGAGCAACGGGAAAATTCTTATCCGAAAAAGTTAAGGTGCATCGATCATTAGTATCAACTCTGATAGGGATCTCGAGAAACTAACGTAATGGTTTCTTTTGAGTCATTTTGCCAGTGGAACGTTCATGTTGAAACTGCAAAAACCGATGCAGATTTGAACCATGAACTCGGTTTCCTGCACGTCAATATCAGAAGTTTGAATAAATACTTGGATGAATTAGGATTGATTTTAAAGACTGTGGCGGTTCCATTTGATGTTATTATTCTCACTGAGGTTAATATAGATGTGTCGAGATAATGTGCATTTGTATTTGCTGGATACACTCAGTACTCTTTGTGCCGTGAAAATCGTAAAGGAGGCGGTGTTATGCTGTTCATAAAAAATGAGTGGATGACGAATAGAATTGACGTCAGCTTTGTTCACGCAGAGGCAGTCACTCTCTCTGTTTCAAAAGGAAATACAGATTACACTTTATGTGCAATATACAGGCCACCAAATCTGAATGCCAGTGCATTTCTAGATGAGCTGTATACTTTTTTTCATAAGTACATGAATGAGAATTACTTCAGAATTGCAGGAGATATAAACATAGACATTATGAAAGAAACAAAAGGTATCACAGCTGATTACCTCAATTTGCTTGCAGAATTTGGACTTGTGAACGTAATTAATGGATACACGAGAGAGGAATACTTAGGTGCTAATATTACCAAGTCATGCATTGACCACATATTTATTCGTTTGCAAAACCAGCAATATGTTTCGGGAGTTATAAAGCAAAAAGTAGCTGATCATTACATTGTAACGCTTACAATTATGTCTGACAATCATACAACTGATGGAGGTACTATTACAGGTTCTGTTATACATAACATAAAAGTAGACAATTTAATTCGTAATGTCAACTGGAGTTCTTTTTATATTTAGATCACATCAGCTTATATAGCAAAACTATTGAAATATTTCGCAACGTCTATGCGCAGTCAACTAAATCTATTAACATCAAAATAAGGAGACCAGATAAGAAGTGGATAACTGATGAGATAGCGGAGTTGTGCTGCGCGAAAGACAAGGCGTGGCAAAAAACTAGGAAGAAATCTGAAGATAAAGCTTTAAGAGATGAATATCGCGCATTGCGGAACCAGGTAACGGCGAAAATGTGACTGGCGAAAAGCTCGTTTTACGCAAGACAGTTTTCACTGAACAAACATGACGGAAAGAAAACGCGGCAAATTTCCAATGAACTGATGCGTAGACAGAAAAAGACTTCCGTTGATGAAGCAGTAAAGAATATTTTCCCAAAGGAGAACGTGAAAGTGCTCTGCAATAAATTTAACGATGTATTTATAGACACAACAAAAAAAGTTGCGAAATATAGCGGTCAGTAGGCTAGTACCACATCGACAGAAACGGGCATGTGTGCATACCGCATATCTGCCACTGATAACAGTTGACGAGCTATGGAGCATTTTATGCAGAATGAATCAGTTCAAGCCACCAGGATATGATGGCATCCGTCTAAGAGATCTTTACAGAAATTTTGACGTTTTGAAATAAGTGCTTATGAACATACTGAATGGTGTATTCAAAACTGGTGACATACCTCAAGAACTTAAAACATCTGTTGTCAGGCCGATCTACAAACACGGGAAGAAAGGTGATTGTACAAATTATAGGCCAATCGCAATACTTTCATCAATAGCACATATTATGGAAAAGCATGTTGCATATGTTATGGAATCATTCTGTGAAAAATACTCTTTGAACAATGCTGCGCAATTTGGCTTCACAAGGAATAGAAGTGCTACACTTCTTGAAGAATTTCCTGACTATGTTAACAATGCATTAGAAAATAATCGCATTGTGTCATCCTTATTTCTGGATTTAACTAAGGCATTTGACACGATAGACCATATGCTACTACTCGAAAAATAAAGCTCACTTGGTTTTCGCGGTCATTTTAACAAGTTTTTTGTCAATTATTTTACAGATAGGTTGCAGTGTGTGATGCTTGATAATACGCACGGAGATTTAAAAAATGTTAAATTCAGTGTACCTCAAGGAAGTACACTTGTCCCACTGCTTTTTAACGGATATGTATCTGATTGAGTTTATTACAGCTTAAGTCAAACATTTTTTAACACGCTAACGATACAGCACTAGCACTTCAAGCTACTGATTATCGTACAGGCGTAGAATCATTTCAAACAGATATAAGTGGAGTGCTTGACTGGTTCTCGCAAAGTTTCATTTTCTTATACGTTAACAAAACTAAACTGATATTCTTTAAAAAACCCCATAAAACTGTTATTTTAAAACCAACCACTGTATCTTCACGCATCCCATTGTTACAAGTGTAATTGTAAAGCTATGCAAATGGAGAGAACAGTTCTCTATCTGGGCATCTACTTTGACCAACACCTCACATGTAGCGACCACATCGTCTACCTCTCGAGAAAGATAAGGGCTATTGCGGCTATGATGTATCACCTTCGTGGCAAATCTCCGCTTCATCCTAGACGATTGATCTATACAGCATTAGTAGAACCTGTTTTAAAGGACGGCATTATTGTATATGGTTTCTGCTCGGAATACAAGAAAGAAGCATTAAATGTTATCCTAAAAAGAATGGTGAACACTATATCTTACGCCACCAGATTACACTCGGTTGACATGAAAGGGAAATACGATGAGTTAGGCATCCTTCAGATTCGTGAACTCTTCCACTTTGTTGTGTTAACGTGGTATTATTATTCAAATGTATATAAGACTCCCGTAAAAAAAGATGTCACCTTGAGAAAAACTGAAATTTTTGTTAAGCCACGGGTTCATACAAACTATGGTAAAAAGATGCGCAATTCTTATGTACCAGCTGTATTTAAGAAAATTCCCGATGATCTATGTATTGCTAATAACAAGCGTAGGATGATGAAGGACATAAGAAATTGGTTCGAAAATGTATTGCCTTGTGTATAGCTTGAGTGTTTTCAAATGTGCTTTTTTCTCTGTGTTAGCGTGACTGTTTAGAAAAGAAGTGTATGCATACAGAGTTACTTCTCCACCTGCTGCCTGATCAGCCAACAAGCAAAATGTGCTTAGGCAGATCACAATGTATAAATATGTACGCATACAGAGGAATAAATTTTGATTTGATTTGATTTGATGATGACCCCCCATTGATACTGAGGAAAGGGAAGGCGCATAACCGGCTCCCTGAGTCAGTTGGCATCTTAGTTGCTTTGTGGGGTGGCGGTCGTGTCCACTTGCGAGAGAGGCAGTCATGGGCCTTCGCTTTTCTCAACTCCAACTTAGGGTTTACCCCGCTAATGTGTCTACTACCGCATGGTGCTGCTATGGTCTAGCGTCTAACGCTCATCGCGCAGCGCCGTCGTCTGCTCAGCGGCTCATCTGTGAACTGCTGGCCGCCGCCGCGACACGAGATTGTAAGGTCCCTTTGGGTTTCGCACTGGAAGCGTCGTGTGTGCAATCACACTGAAAGAACAAGTGAACTCCCATGGCGGAGCCCCGGCGTCCAGCTTTTAAAAGGGGGCGTAGAGGCCTCTCCTGAGTCAATTTCTTCCTTCATGATTGTAGCCATGATGACAGTTTGAAGCACCCTCGCCGCCTTCTAGGTCACTGCTTGGAAAGAAACAGAGGTCTTTGTGTTCACCTTTTTGCTGAACTCTTCCCAGAATATTTGTTTGTTAGGGGAAGGACATCACGCTGTCTATTCCATTCTATCCAACTTCAAGCATTACTTTCATGAGCCAAGCATTACTTTCATGAGCCAAACATTTGAAAAACTAACGTCTGCGCTAGCTGTCATTGACGCCCCAGTGAAAATGTTGCCATCTCACAAACGCGTTTTGATATATATTTTTAGGTGTGACAGTTGACTCAAATATAAAGTTTAATGATGTTGGCCAGGGCGTTAATAAAATCGGTCTTGGAATAAGGGCTCTTATCAGAACACGACCCTCTTTCAGTTTAGATACATTGCTCTTTATATATTACACATTTATACACTCCCTTATTAAATACTGCATTACTTAATGGGGTAGCACGTACAGAACCCATCTATCTAGGCTCGTTTAGTGCAAAAACAAGCACTCAGAATAATGATTTTCTCTTCTTTCATGCTACCTTCGGCACCCTTGTTCCAGCCACTGCATACCCTGCCCCTTGAGCAACTACACAAATTTCGTGTCCCGTATTTCTTTTTTAAATCATCACTAAAATTCTTGTGTGAATTTGTTTCCTGAAGATACTTTACTAACAATAATATTAGCATGTTTTGCGTTGTCGAAGAATTTCTTATTACCAAAAACATGGAGTAATTATGGCAAGCAAGCAACATTTTTTCTTTCATCTCCACTTGGAACAACCTACACCCTTCACTGAAATTACCAGTGTCATTGTTCAGGTTAAAAAAAAACTTTAAAAGCCCACATGTTTGAATATATAGATATTTAATGCGTTCCTGCGTTTATAAAATCTGTATTGCAATTACCTGCTGTACATTTTTTGTTTTTTGTTTGATTCCATTCTTTTTGTCATCACGGACTGCTGTGCATGCGCTAGTATATTATATTCGTCTTATGTAGCCATAAGACGCCCTATTTGCAGTTTCTGCTTTTGGGCCGTCTTCTGTAACCCTATAATCATGAATTGTACCGCAAATCGAAAATAAAATGTTTTTTTTTGTTGTTAAAAAAATATTTCCGGTGATTGTGTGCTCCACGGCGCGTGCGCAATACGCCTTTGAACGTAGCTGAACTGAGCTGGTGCAATTTTGTTGCTGCAGTCCCTTATGCGCTGTGGCCAATATAAGCGCTTCGGAAGTGTATTAGGGGGCTTACGCCCGTGCCCAGGAGTGCGGGGCATACAGCTGTGGCTAAAAAATGGCGGCGCCAACGCACTGTAGTCACCACAGAATATGTATAATTAGTGCTGCTCTGAGGATGACAGTGCCGAGTGCTTTGCACAGCACCCTATATGGATGATATAACCAGCGTTCCTAACTAATTGACCGCCTTTTATCTTACCAATAAGGTACTCAATAGAGCTACGGAAGGCCCTTTCAAGGCCTACGAAAGCAATTGGAGCATCGCTGCCATCAAAGACGCTTAGCGCACATCGTAGATATGTAGAAAATCTGCGCATGGCCTTTGTTCCTCTACGAAGTCTTTTTTACAAACTTGAGCATTGAAGGCTACATTGGCCTTACCTCTATTTGTTTCTATTTTCAGATCAAGATCTTAGAATATATGTCAAGGTCAGGGTGCACAGACTCATGTCCCTTCATGTTATAGTAGAGAATGATTCAGAATCGACACCTTGGGTAAGACACACACTTGCTGAAGTTGCGATTAGCTCGCACAGCTTTGAAATGAAAGTGTACGTACATACATTACAGTATAACGACATAAAATCAACTACTAGAGAGCCACAAGTTTCACACAAAATGCGTTTTCGCGTAACTGTTACTCTTTGAGGTCTCTTACTGTGACATTTGTAAACGGCATTTTCGGTATGAAAGGCAATCGTTTGTTTTTTTCATTTATCGCAAGATTACTTCTGCTCTAGTGAGAGTATATTATCAAATAGGCAGGAGCTGCCAATAGTTGTTCTCATGTTGTGAGTAATATGTTCAGATAAGAACGGTAATCGAGGTCCCATGACCATTTTTTGTTTTCAATTAAATTTTTATATGTGATGGGTAAATGTGTCCACACAAAGGAATGAACCTTAGTTTTGCATCGAACTTCATGGCTTTCTCGGAAAAACATCGTATGTCCCAAGAGGTGGAGAATGTCGTTTTTGCCACTTCGCAAAGTTCCAAGTTTGGAGCATCACTGTATGCACAATAAATTGTTTCCGCGCATAAGTATTTTTTGAGTACTTTATTACAACTTGTACTATACGAAGAAATAAAAAAACCGTTTTCTTGCTGTGTCAATCTTCTGAGTAAAAAATCGCAAACTTCGCTTCCGGAGCTGTGCGGTGCCAAAAAGGCACTTTTCAGGGCAGCCTTAGGGCAAGATGCGTAAAGTTATCCTGACTGAAGCTTTTTCTCTGTATTTTTCAGCTACTTTTAATCACTTCAGGCAAGTTTTGTAGCTCTACACTTGACCTATATTTTTCAATATGGCCTCAAAATTGGCAGAAGTTCAAAAACGTCAAAAAAGTGACAACTTAGACTTGAGTTAAAAAAGACATAATCGAATTTTATTTAAATTTGCCCTAATAATACTCAATACTCGATAATTTTAAGGCACCAAAAAGTGTTGCATTATTATGTTTTAAAGTATAAAAATAAATACAGAACTGAGTTCATGTTTTTGTTACCTAGAATTGCTTATTACTGCCTCTTAGAAATAGTAACTGTCAGAAATTTGATTTAGCACTCACTGAACGTGGTTACATTTCATTTACCACAATATGCGAACCATCCTGAATGTTTGTACAGCTTCTACTCGCTTGTTAGCGGCGTTCTTAATGCGTCAAAATGGGAATAAATTCGCTATTTCACCTGATTAACTGGCTGCTGGCGGTCAAACGTTTTTTTTTGTACTCTCTAATTTATCATCGTAAGGTACATTGGTATATAATCACTTTTTTTTAAAATTAGATCATATGTCGGTTCTTAGAAAAATTTTTATATATAAAAATTTATATTAATGTGTTTCTGAAGCCGACGTTTCCGTACCTGCATCTGTTTACCTCTGTGTTCAAAGGTTCTGCAGGGCACTGTCAGGAGACAGAACGTCGTCTTCTGAGAGGAACAATTTATCTGCAAGATTTTTAATCAGGAGGAGTTTTGATAGGAACGCAATTTACAAATGGGATGCCGCTTTATATGCAGATTGCAATTCAGGAAATCGTAACAAGAAATTAACGGCAGCAGTTGAAGTCGGTATGCGCACAGTATATTGTCCAGCACGAAGCACAAACCAGATCACAGTCTCTTCCATTCCGAAGCAGCGGTGGAGGCCACGCGGGATGTACTGCCTTCATTTGTTTGAACATACTTCCACATATGGAGCGTCTGAACTCCAGGCACTTTCTTTGCCATTTTCCATTCTTCCTTCTTCGTTTCGCGAAAGTCTGCAAGCTCCCTCTGTGGGAGCTCCAGAATGGTGATATTCTTTAGCGTTCCTTGAATTGCGTCTACGAAGCCGCAGGCTGTTTGTATTTCCTCACTTGCAGGCTTCCGCAAGTTGTGGTGTGATGCTCGATGTTTGACAAGCCCACCAACGCTGTCGCAAGCATTTTTGCCGTGTCCAGTGGACGAAAACATCCATTTCGTCTCTTGACTTTCACTGCGTTGTAGCTCATGAAACTGATATTTATTCTTGAAGTGAGCGACGGGGCTCCCGCTCACATATGTTATCTTGGTGTAGATTGGCGCGTTGTCTTCGAGGTGTGCTTTGGTTTTTGATAGAGCCAAGCATGCATGAGCTGAATCATGGGACATATCGTCGGAAATAACGGCCGAGTTCCGAGTCGATTTTCTTGATGTGACAACGCAGGTGAACACGGTCACCTGCTTTTTCTGCCAATGGTACGCTTGTACTGCGTCTGGAAGCACAACTGTCCAGTTTTCGGCGAAATCAAAATGCAAAACAATTGCACCTCTCTTGCAGCTGTGTTTTTCTTCATGTATTGCTCTTGCTTGCACAGATCTAATATAGTTGTGGGGAATCCATTTCATGGTCATTCTTAGAAATTCTTTCATAAATGATGAAGCGGTTAGAGTCTTTTTAACGAGCTCACCGTATTCCCATGAAGCAATCAACACCTCGTCCTCGCTGCTCATTTCAAAATTTTCCGAAGTGAAAATGCCATCTTGTGGACAGTGCTCACAATTCCTAAGGAAACACGACGCAGTAGGTTCCTGGCATACGCAGAGGCTCTGCATATATCTTCGGGAGAAAGCGACCTTCCGGACGCGTTCTGCAGTCCCACGAGGCACAACTGAAAGTTTGCACAGCACACACAAACACACACTTGCCACTGTGGCGAGCATTTCACCCACTTAGGACGCAAGGATATGAATTTTGTGAGGCCAACCTGGGAGGCAGGGTGAGCTTGCTTGTAGAGGCGGAATGCTTCTCGCAAGGACCGCGTCATGAAGCGTTTAGGTATCCATTCATTCCCTCCCTCCTTTTCGATTCTCACAACGTCCTTTTTGTTCGGAGTCTGTCTAGAGCAATCGAGTTCATCCATGGTGTAATATTCTAAAACGGTGGTAATGTCTTCCTGTTGTGGTTTACATCTTGTATATCTCTCCTGTGTTGACCATACGCCTTCCTCATCCACCATCTTCTTCGATTTTTGGATAACGTACCTCGTTGCCTCTGGAATAACTTCCTGCACATATTTCACGGTTAGGTTGCGTGGTAGCAGCGTCAGCAGCTGGCAACGCTCTTGAAAGGGCGTACCCCTATTGTAGGCAGCATGTAGGTTGTCCTCCCAACTGCTGCATTGCGCACACTTTTCTTCTGACACACGCGAAGTCTCTGAAACATTATATGCTGCCTGTATCCCCGATTGTATTTTCGTCACCATAGCTCTTGCCACCTCTTCCTGCTTTCATTTTGCATAGGAAAGTCTGAGGCGTTTTTTTAGAGCGCTCGGTGGCTTTAGGGGCGAGATTTCGGAGGTAAGGCTGACACTTGAATTTAAATTTTCTACGATTTCTTCCCCAGGGCGGAATTCTTCTAATGTTTCGGTTGACTCTGCCTGCATATTATCTATGTCTTAATTGAACCGATGGTAACAATTCTGACAGAATAACTCACTTTCTCGTACTCAGTGAGCTTCTTCGGGAAGTAGGACTTTTTTGAGAGCAGCGACATTGAGTGTTTTTACATTGAGAAAATTACGTCCTTTTTCAATTCTCTGTTTGTGCCTTTTTTAGTAGTCGGCACAAAACGTTCGCCGCGGAAATATCTTCATGAATGCAAAAGCTCACCGCTTCCGGAGATTATCGCGAGACAGAAGAGCAGGTGACGGATGCAGGGCCCAGAGCTGCTTTTCCAAAAAAAAAAAAGATGGACAGATGAATGGATTTTTAACACAGGCTGCCCACCGTCGACACTGATGTTCTTTCGGTCTGGCGTACGAGCTGAGACTGAGATACCAAGTATGCTTGTCGAGAGAGCGCTCCAGCGCAGAGAAAACGCGTGAGTACAGATAACGACCCCACCGGGTCTACCAGGCCTGGAAAACGACACACTAATCTCGAGATCCGAACAACATCCGCTCACAATGGTTATCTCGGTCGAAGGTCGAAGGCTGAGGCATAACTGCTAGGCGTTCGGTGCGTTGCGATGAAAAGATGATAGCGGCGGCTAAAGCCTCGGTGCGGCGGCGGCACACATGATGCTGTGAATTTCAGGGTCGCGCCGGGGGTTATGTAGCTATAGGAGCGGCTGCCAAGCGCGGTTCATCCCTGGAGCGGCGGTAGCAGTTAGTCACCTTGAGAGTGCGACGGGTGCATTAATTGTTTGCATAAACTACCCCTACACACACGTCACTCCAAAATAACGTGCTGAAATATGCTTACAGTAATTTAGGTCCCACCGTTAGAACAGTACGAAAGCGAATAGGAGCTTTAAACCTTTGATTGTAATAAAAAAAATGCTTACAAATTACACTTATGAACTCAGCAACTGTATCGTTTAAAATTTACTTACAAAATACCAATACTAAAACCAGCTTCTGACGATTGCGCATCCTAAGAGGGAATACTGAGCAGTCGTAGGGATTGAAATCATGAAGTCAGTTTTGTATTTATTTTCATACTTTAAAACAATATAATGCAATACTTTTATAATGCCTTAAATATATGAAGTATTGAGTATTTTTAGGGCAAATTGTAATAAATATCGATGGTGAGTTTTTTTTTTATAATTCGAGTCAAAGTTGTCACTTTTTTGACGTTTTTGAACTTCTGCCAATTTTGAGGCCATATTGAAAAATATAGGTCAAGTGTAGAGCTACAAAACTTGCCTGAAGTGATTAAAAGTAGCTGAAAAATACAGAGAAAAAGCTTCAGTCAGGAGATCTTTACGCATCTTGCCCTAAGGCTGCCCTGAAAAGTGCCTTTTTGGCACCGCACAGCTCCGGAAGCGAAGTTTGCGATTTTTTACTCAGAAGATTGACACAGCAAGAAAACGTTTTTTTATATCTTCGTATAGTACAAGTTGTAATAAGGTACTGAAAAAATACTTATGCGCAGAAACAATTTATTGTACATACAGTGATGCTCCAAACTTGCAACTTTGCGAAGTGGCAAAAACGACATTCTCTGCCTCTTGTGACATACGATTTTTTTCCGAGAAAACCATGAAGTTCCTTGCAAAACTAAGGTTCATTCCTTTGTGTGGACACATTCACCCATCACATATAAAAATTTAATTGAAAACAAAAAATGGTCATGGGACCTCGATTACCGTTCTTATCTGAACATGCCCATATAATTTACAAGCAGGCAGCTTACAGAAAACATCCTTTTTCTAGTAAGGAACCATGTTTTTCGTGTTCTCTCCGCTTTTGCAAGCGAGATCTTACACAGCGCGGATGACGTTCTAATAACTGACAGCGCTGCTCTAAGAGATCTGAGAGACAGTGCATGCGTTTTTATGTGCGGTTTTCATCTTATGTGATATTTTCATTTTTCGTGGTGAAAAATACCGATGGATTTTTCAGCATTTGTATGGTTCCAATTTTTTTTTATCACAGGTTCAAGACACAAGTGAGAAGCCGCTTTGTTCATCTGTGTTTGCATCGAATTATTGCATGCGTAATAGGGAGAATAGGCCCCTTTTCAGGCAGTTAAGCCTTTTTGGTTTCCCATCTGGAGTGTGAGTAGAGATAGCAAATTATAGAATGAAGCCCAGTCTACGCATTTATCGTACGATTACTCAATAGTGCTAAAAAGTACGATTTTTCTTTTGTTCTAAGCAGCTTATCTCGGTGGAAAATGCCTACCACACTTGTAACTGTGTTTACAACAAAAAGAAAATGATTTATTTCTCTGTGATAACTGAATTTTCTCTTATATATTGGAGCTACGGCTTCTGACACTGCAACAGGACACGTGCCCATTTTGTGTTTTGGCTTACCCGCCGTGGTGGCTCAGTTGTTAGAGCGCTCGGCTACTGATCCGGAGTACCCTGGTTCGAACCCGACCGCGGCGGCTCCGTTTAGATGGAGACGAAATGCAAAGGCACCCGTGTGTTGTGCGATGTCAGTGCTCGTTAAAGATCCCCAGGTGGTCGAAATTATTTCGGAATCCTCCACTACGGCACCGCTTTCAGCCCCTCTTTTTTTCCCTTCACTGGTGGGGGTTCAGTGGTCCGCCGAGATGTGAGACAGATACTGCGCCGTTTGCCTTCCCCAAAAACCAATTATTATTTTCAATTTTTCACCCGCGGCCGCGTTACGATGGAGGCAAAACTCGAAAGGCACACGCGTGCAGCGGACTCTGAGGGCGCATTAACGATACTGAGGTGGTCAAAATCATTAGAGAGCCCTCCCGTACGGCACCTACTTCTCACTTTCTTATTTTAACTTTTCATTCATTTCTTCCCTCCCGGTGCGATAAGATGTCGAACGAGAATTAGTGTACCTTTTATTTCGTCAAAACCCACTTTTTATTTTCGAAATTAACCAAAGTTACACTTTCCCTCTAAGTAATACACTTCAAAAAGACCTTCAGTTCTACATTCCTACAAAATTATGCCCCCAGAAAAATTCCATTCCTCCATTTCACTGAGGCCGCTTTCGCCGGCATTAAGGAATTCTGCTTGCACACGCGAATTGCTGCAGGAAGCACCATCAGACAACAGGATGTTGTACATCGGACCGGTTTTTTGGCTGTGGCAGCGTTTCCACGAAGAGAAAACACAAAAATATCCGTATTGCTCTGCGATATCAGTGAACACCTTCCGAAATAATTCCTCTTTATCGCATGCTTCCTTCACTCCCTCCTTTACCCATTTCTTATGGCGCGGTACTGGCGTCCACTGGGGACTGAGAGATGTACTGCAACAGTTTTGTTTCGTGATGAAACAATTTATATTTTAATTCGCAAAACATTTTTCCACGTCTGCTTCCGGTCTGAAATTAGTAGGGATTGGATGAGGAAGTTTGGTTTCTCAGTCGATATCTGGTATAATGTTTAATTTTATAACGTATTAGAGGTTAAGATAGCTTCAACAGACGGCGCTTTGAAAAGAAGAGGGGGTGAGGAAACGACGTCGTTTTTGAAGAAATGCATTAGCTTTTTGGGGCGAATGAGTGAGTGAGTTTAGACAACGGCAGTCTTTGCGGTGAGCTGTAGGCAGGACGAGAGTATCGGTCTCACAGGTAAGGTGGCGTGGTTGTGGCATCTTTGACGGTGTAAAGTGCTCATGATTTAAGTATGCAAAGGATAGTGTGTGTGTGTGTGTGTGTGATGAAAATTCGGTGTGAATGCGACAGGACAGCATTCTAAAAAGGCGTATACCGTTAAGCGCTAACACTTCCCGCGTACCGCAAGGTACCACTGGGCAGTCCCATGTGGCACAGCGTCGGAAACTGCAGGCAAAAGTCGGGCCAACTTGCCGCGTCGGGGAAGCTTTCGCTTGCGCACCCGTTAAGCGGTGACAGTGGGTGGTTATCGTTAATTTTAATGGTTTGGCCAACAAATGGAAGCACTCAGGTAAAGAGCTTAGCCCCTGCATTATTATCGACACACGGGTAGCCAGGTGCAAATCTCGGTGTGAAAAAATGAGTTCGGGGATAGCAAAGTACGCGCAGTCTTCTGTAGGAGCGTTGTCAAGCGGGTAGCTTTTGTTTCGTGGGAGAGTAGTATTCGATCTCGCGGCCACTCACTAAGACAGTGCAGGGATGAAAAAAAGAAAACCAGTAATCACTGCCTGGTGCCCCTTTCGTACCCACAGGGTTGTGTCGATCTTGCTATCGAATGTTTAGAAACTACTGACATCTTAGTACTGTTGTCAGGGTATATTGAACAGAATTTTCCACTAAAGAGGCAGTGCTTGCTGAATTGAAGTAATTGTCCTCGGGTCAGGTTACGGTAATTAGTGAAATCGAAGGCACCAAAAATAAATTATCGCTACAGAGAGAACTATTGCCGATTTAATTCACAGGATTGCCGATGTCGAGAATTACTACCGGAATCTGGCTATTTTGAAAACAGACGTAGAAAGTGTGTAATGAAACGTAGAAAAGACTATTCAGTTGGTCCGGATCAGGACGCCCGATTTGATGACGACGAGAACCGCACACCGTGATGCCTTTTGATTTTTTGCGGCCTTTCCTATCCTAAATCGTTCGAAACATTTGCAGAATCCTAAGAAGTCATCATTCGCCACTGGTCCGACCAGCTAGATTTGACCTTAGATAGTAAAGATATCGAACGGGCACACCGTCTTGCGCGTCAGAACAGGGGATGGCAGCATCCTATAATTGTAAAATTTGGATACTTTAAGACCAAACATATGATCCTCGCAAATGGCCACTAACTAAAAGATAACGATTTCAGCATTTTTGGAGGATTTATCTCGCCGTGTTCAAAATTTGAGAAAGCAACTTGTCGCGTTTTCCAAATCAAAGAAGCCTAAATTTTATTTGCGGTTTAAAACCCTAGATATAGGCCCACAACGCAATTTTTTTCTTAGACTGAGCAACCAGCAAAGCAAGTATTGTAGCCATCCAAACGTGCTCTGGTTCTAATCTTTCGTTTTCGGCAATCTTTACTAACATGCCAAGCTTCATTCTAAACCGAGGGCTCGTGTCCGACATAGTGTTGTCATCTGATAGCAAATTGCTGATGTTCAGATAAACGTGGCTAACAGACGGCATTAGAGGTTGGCCAGGTGCTAGCTGATGTACCAAATTTTTGTCGATCAGATCATGAAAACACACGTGGTGGAGGTTTAGTTCTAATTGCAGCCGGCAACCATTCATCATGCATTGATCTTAACATTAAATCCGACCTTGAATTATTTGGCTCATCTGTCGTGCCGCAACATACTATGCGCTGCTGGGTGTCTGCAACAGGCCGCCACACAATACCATAACTTCTGCCGCCAACTGAATGCCATCTCATCCTATCTAACCTCGCAGTATCCCAAAGCTGGCATTCTCCTTTTCGCAGATCTTAATTACCCAACTATTGAATGGCATAAACTGATACTCTCCCTACATAATCGAGCTGGCGCAAGGGAAGGTCTTGATATCTGTTCGAGTTTTAATAATATTCAACTTGTACTAGTACTTACAGGTGTAGTAAAAGAGACTGCAAGTATTCTAGATTTAGTACTGACTAGCCATCCTGAAAGTTACTCTTGCATTACTTACTTGCAAGGAATTAGTGACCATAAAGTCATCCATGCACTCTTTAATTTCAATCCAACTGCGCTCCACAATCTACGAAAGGCAATCCGGCTGTATGATCAAGGCAACTATGAAGCAATGAACAGAGACCTCCACACCTTCTTTCCATCTTTTAAAGCAACTTTTCAAAGACGATACTTCCAGGGAAACCAGCTGATATTTAAACAGAAGCTTAGATTCTTGGCAGATATATTCGTCGAGATTATTTCTTTCCATTACAATCTAAAAAGGCCGATGTTCATGAAGGCACTTAATTGAGCTCGAAAATAAAAAGAAACGCTTATTCGGCAACGATAAACCAATTCTAGTACCTGCACATATGAATAATACTACGCTGCTTAGAGCTCGTATTTTTCAGCAAGTAAAAGCGCTAAGCGATATTTTATTCATGGCGACTTGTCGAGAATCCCAAAAGGTAGCACGAAAAGTTCTGGCTAATTATAAACCCTTACAAAGCATGCTCATTTACCTTCAATAAAGGTTCAGGAGAGACTTTCAATAATGCGAAATGCGCGAACACCTTTCAATTTGCATTTTCCTGTTTTCACTAGCGGGCGTTATACGCCTTACCTATTCTAGCCACTACCATTCCGCCCTCCACGCCTGTAACCATTGTTTTTGCTAATGGAATGTTATTGGGAACACATAAAGTTAAACTTCAATTTCAGCAGGCATTGATGAAATAAATCCTAAACTTTTAAAGAGCGCAAAGGACGTTCGTGCTGAATATTTACCGTTGCGGTTTTCTCAGTCGCTCTCTACAGGCACCCATACCTGAAAACAAAACAGCACAAATGAAACAAAGGGGCAGGGAAAGGAAACACGCAATACACACTCGACCACTATGCTATGTGGCCGCAATTCATTTAATGTAATTTCTTGGTGCACCATATGCGGCTTTAGAGGAAGAATGCGTAGGGTGTATAGCAGGAGGATAAAGCAATATTTCTTGTGATCTGGCTGCGTTTTGTGGAAGCATATTCCATGTGATAGCATCTATACTGAGGTGGTATGCCTCCAGCATCGCTATGTCAAGTTTATCGTTTTCGGCATGCATGGCGAGAACAGTACGGAATGATGAACACAACACGGGAAAGGACAAGGCCATCAGTGATACTATATAGTATTTTTTCCTTAATATTTGGTGGCTGCTTTTTGGTTGGCGTAGCATATATGTCAGTGGGACGATATAGCTACCTAGCTTGATGATAGTTTGGCAAGTACTGTCATCAACATCAGCCTGATTACATCCACTGCAGGACAAACGTATCTGCCATACCTTTGAATTTAACCATGCCTAGCGCCAGCCACGGCCCCTTTAACACCGTAAAATTCTTTGTCTCAATCACTCACCTAGCTTTTCTCCGGCCCTGCCACGTTTTCCTTCTCTTGATATCCAGTTCGTTACACTTCCATCGGTTCTCTTGCCTTCGCATAATATGTCCGGCCCAAGCCCATTTCGTCTCAGTGGTTTACACTAGGATATCATTAACGCGCCTTGGTTCACCTACCAACTCGGTACTCTTCGTGTATTTTTACGTTACACTTATCATTTTCCTCTCCATAGCTCGCGGCATTGTCCTCCATTTGAGTTGAACCCTTTCCGTTAGCCTCCATGTTTCTGCCCCCCAAACTGAGTACAGGTAAGGCGCAGCTGTCATCCCGGTATTTCAGCGAACACACAAAAATTCCTGAAAATATTGGATTCAATATAGCAAAAAAATAGGTGTTGGATCACATTTTTTGCACTTGCGGACACAATATGCTGGAAACCTCCTCTAATTTCCCAGGTAATAATAAAAAACTAACTAATTCACTTTTAATTATCGCAGCTGGGTGGTTAGTCCCAATCAGGAGTTTGATGCCGCGAGAGAGACGTTGCCATATAGCTTTTTGAAATAAAGACAGCTCAATTTATAGTGCACTGCAGCGCGAAGAAATCTGACGTTACTTTCCGCGCGCGACCGAAATTGAACGCACAAGGAGCGCAGGAAGTGTGGCGTAAGCGAAGCCTCCGCTGGTGACGTGTCGTAATGAATGCAGCGCTCAATATGAAACGCGTGTGCTACCTTTCCTCGCTAGAGAACCACGGCGCTCAGCTTGCAGAGCGGCTGGCGTCGCTCGCAGTAAGAAAAATGTTAGTCATCGCCTGCTACGCGGCCGTCGCTTTTGGGAACACTGAGAAGCAAACCTGACGCTCTGCCTGTCTGGTTATCTCCGGGAAAAGTTTTTGAAATCTTTTTTTTCGTCACAAGTTTCGTGAAACAGATAGAGTTACTTGTCTCTTAGTGTGCAGATTACTGTTTAACGTTAAACAGTGCAGGTACATCCACATGCATTTTATTATATCCGTCAAGCGTCTATTTCTTTTATGCGGTGTCGGCTTGACTGCTACAATAAATGAGAATGACTTCGTGGATAGAAAGATTCTAAATAAAAACATTGCAATTTTAGCACAAAGGTGCTCCTTACCGTCTGGCTCAGTAGGGAGCCGTGTGCTGGATCAGGCACGTCCCGTACTGTAAGAAGCACTGTTACTCAATTAGAAAAATTTGTCCGCAGACGTTTAGCACTTTCTAGTTGTGTAAAAAACAGGAAAGAATGAGATTTTTACCTTTTATGGATTTAGTTGGTTGCGGCCCGCCTGGACACTCCAGGAAATAAGTAGTATATGGGATTAAAAAAACCCTTTTTCACATGACGTGTTCAAAATACTTGCCGTCGATTGCTATGCACAGTAGAATGCGGTCTTTCATGGAATTCACTGCAGAAATGAGCACATGAAATGAGCAAATGAGCTCGGGAAATCTTTTCAATTGATATCTTGATACGCTCCTTCAGGTCTTCGAGGTTCGGTGGCTCCGTATTGAAAATTTTGTCCTTAACGTATCACCAAAGAAAAGTATCTAGTGGTGACCAATTGCGCTATCTTGGAGGCCACGCTGTTGTTCCCGCCAGCCCAATCCATTGGTTGGCAAAAGTGCTCACTGGGAATCGCTCCGCGGAAAGAAAATAAATGTCGCGGGGCTCCGTGACGCTGAAACCACATTTTTTTCAACCTGGCCAGTTGTAGCTCTGAGACAAATTCAGAGTCGGGGCCTTTTAGGACGCAGTCGTTGAACTGTTTCCCAGTGAGGTTTCCGTCGAAGAACTAAGGGTGGACAATGGGGAACCTGCGCTGCCAAGGCGGCTCTGCAATTGTTCGATTCGGTGACTCAAAACTGCTTCTGCTAGCCGCTTCAGCCGCTGCAAACGCCAGAACACATTCTGCGCGATTAGATACCCGCGTTTGGCTGACAGCATTCATAGCCCAGCTTCTCTCGGCGTGGCCCAGATAGCTGACGCACGGCATGTACGCTTTCGACAGAGCGCGGAGGCTCACGCCAATAAGCGCCTGAAGGTGGCGCGGAAAAGCACTAAGAGTACTACCCAAAACTGCTTGCTCTTCTCGCTAGGCAGTGTGTTATGGCGCTGCAATCGGCGCCGCGAACTTCAGCGCAAGTTCCTCATACGGCCGTCATAAATGCAACACCAAACATCTGCTCACGATCTTATTTGGTGCTTGTGCTGGCGTAGGCAATGTGGCTTCTTGTCGCACCAATAATGCGCATTGTGCAAATTGACAATTGAGTCCCTGCAAAATTGGGCCTCGTCTGTACAAACACTTTGAGAACTAATTCCGGGTCTTCATCACATTTAATCAGGCAACAGTTGAAAAATCGATCTTTTTATTAAAGTAATTCGGTGTTAGTTCTTGGTGAAGTCATACATGACAGGGGCGGTAGCTGTGTCTTGATAGTGACCTCCAAACTGATGCCAGGCTGGCTCCGTAGGCGTTGGCGTTTTCGGTGACATTTACATCTCACCCGACAGAAACGTACGCGAGAACATCAATGCCAAAATCTTGGTTGCGCTCCCTGGCCACTTCCTTTTCTGAACATGAACTGATCCAGCAGATTAAAATTAATAAAATATTGGTACGAACATGGCGCGTGTATGCACACGACAACCAGGATGTTGTACAAAATACAGTCTGTATGCAAGCTCCGTGTCTATTTGTGCTCTCACACGAGCGATCACAATGTCCACCTTCTAGGCAGTGAAGAATGGAGTTGCGCTGGCTCGGCCACTCTCACAATTCACTTAATGCGGCGTGACGTTTTCAGCCTAGCCGGCACTTCCACACATTCAAGTAATTTGAAACTCTGGCACTACAATGGTCTTGTAATACGCGCGCCTAAAAGACGAGCTCCCGAAATGCAAACGACTGCGCTCTAAAGGAAAACGGAAGCTTACACACGCTAAGGGATCATTCACACTTGAGAGTTGTAGAGGTCGCGCGACTGTTTTGGTAGAAAAGGGACAGTACCAAACGGTCGCGTTTGTCAAAAAGCGACAGTCGTAGGCCAGTAGCTCACTGCTCGATTTTGCAGCCTCGCGACTGCGAGTCGCAAACCGCTGAACCCATCAGCGAGCGAGCCGACCTTTCGGCAACGACGCCACTCGCGGGTGCGCCGAGCGACGAACTGCGCTATCTGCTCCTTGGCTGCCGTAGTCGTCGCTAAGCCTAGCCGGTGTTGTATCGATGCCGCAGCTGAGGGCGTTTCGAACTGACCATCGCTGGAACAAAGATGCTACTTTCGTTACTGCTTTATTGTGAACCCCGTCTCATGATAATATAAAAATATGCTCGATTTCCGCGACGCCTTCAGCAGCGGTTAAAGCAGACGCCAGGCGATCTAGCCACTTGGACAACAGCAGCAAAGCGGCTATGAGAAGAAATTTGCTTGTATCCAGCAGCTCGGCATTTAACAACGACCCTCAAAACTGTTTCATTTTTGAATTTTGACTTCAGAGCAGGGTATGAACGCGAACAAAGAACATACTAGCGCATATTTTGGACGCTGGCCGCCGGCATCCAGGCTGGCTGGCAGGCCGCTGGCACGGCTGCGGTGCACATTGCCGCTATATCTTCCTCTTCGCTCAGGTCGCCACAGCACATTGCTAATATCGAGGGACCAGAGAACTTTCGAGGGCCAAGCTCGAGTGCAGGAGACGGGCGAAAACAAACGAAACTCGAAAGCGCGCGAACTGCGTCTTTGTGAAGAGTTCTCATTTCATACGAGAATCCAACGAGGAGGCGACCCGCAGGTCACCCTTGCAAGTTTGAACATCGGTGTTGTCGAACTGCGGTGTAGTCGCAGGAGACTCTCATGTGTGAATGAGCCCTAACACAACCGCAAGAACAACAGCCCGATAGCACATAGCCACTCCCGCGCAAGCTCTCCTTGCCACGCTGACAAAGGTTGTCTTTTTCGGACGTGGTTCCTGATGCCCAGCGAATATAAGAAAAGAGAAGATCAACCTAGTGAGTAAATGAATTCATGATGACGCAGAAAAACGAGCCCGTCGGGTCGCCATACGAGAACTTTCTGACGGGCTAGTTGGTACATCTCTATTAAACAGCGTGCGCTAACAGGACGTACACAGGAAACTTGGAGACAGAGGAGAGAAGCGCAAATTAGATGACGAGGCATTTGGCTATTTTTTGCGGTCCTTCCCACCTCCCGCCCTAGCCTCCTCCAATGGCTTGCTGGGTTGACTTTCCCAAGCGCGAAGCGTCTTGCTTAGCAGCCTTCGAGGGGACTAGCACGCCGCGATAGCCAAATCGAGACGTCGCGCGCGCTGAGAGAGAAAGGTTCGTATTCCTACTGAAATGGCAGTAGTACCGAATTAGTATGGAGTGGGAGCGGCGAGTGAAGGGCCCCCATCCTCAGTACCTTTGGAAGGCCGTCATGTGTTGGTGTCGGCCAAAGGCCTCAACCCCCCCCCCCCCCCTGCAAGCAGCGTAAAGTTAATATTTTGAAGTCATTGTGGGCAAAGCCAAGGTGCTTCAGGATCCGCACAGAAGCCGGTGCCCAAATCCTGCGATACGAGATTGTTACAGCTGCAATCACCGGCTTCGAATCATTAAGAAGTTGTCGCAATAGTTCAGGGATGGCGTTTTTTACTGCTTTTACATCAGGCGCCTGGGCTAAAATTACGCTCTTACCCCCACAACCTAGGCATCCAAGAAAACTGTCTGGCCCTCTCTTTTGAGGACGAGATCAGAGGTTTTTGTGCCCTGGCGTGTCTGGAAGTGTGGCTCCATTTCGACGTTCCACCCCAGCTCGCGGGCCCGCCTTCCGACATAGCGCACTATGCTATCATGCCTCGCAGTCCTAGCTTGATCCGTTCTGTGGCACATTTGCGTAATATGTCCCAGGGTTTCCCTTGCATAACATCCCGCTCGGCAAGTGATGGCAACATCCCTCCCCTTTTTGGTTCGGGCCAGGTAGGGCATGACATTGAAGCGGAACTTAACTACGTTAATGAAGTCCCGTCCGCTCAACAAATCTGTACCCTCTCTAATCCAGTAAGTTGACCCGGGGTCTTTTTCTGCACCCCTAAGGGATGCCCGTCCGCACTGGCAAGCAGTTGCTTCTTCCAGAAGGATTGGACTGCCATTCCAGAAGGAAGGACAGTGCCAGTGTATGTAGTCAATTTCTGGGCCCTGGTGATTAACTTTCTCAGGTAAGGCATACCGGCCCGCACTCTGCACGACTCGTTAGTGGATTCACCTAACGCATTTAGTCTTTTTAGTCAGAGCCAAGGAATCGCCGCCCTGAGGGACAGAATCCCGAACCCACCATCTTTGATGGCCGCATGATCAATCGAGTGCGGCACGTCGTGGGGAAGCCTTAGCCATCGTCGAACTGCTGCCCGGGTGGCCCTGTCCAACTTGACCAACATTTTGGAGGAAGTGGTACCAAGCACCACCCGATGCATTAACCTCGGAAGGAGGTAGGTACGCAACACCACCAGGCGTTGTTGTGGTTTAAAGGGCGCTGCGCTCACCCTCTCTAGCAAACCTTTCAACTCAGAGATGATGTCTGCTGGTGACATCCCGATGAGCGAAAATGTCAAGCCCAGGTAGCGCCAGGTTGTGTCAACCTCCGCCACAGGTATGTCGCCTCCTCCAATGGTGAATTGTCTTGAGGTATCCACTTTGGTGATTTTCCTCTTAGCATCAGGAAGGTACGATACTGTTAGGCTCTTAGCGGGGTTGATGCTCAATCCTCTGGGAGCCAGGTAGGCGTACAAAGAATCAAGTTGTTCCTGCAGGCCCTCCGGAGTCGATGCCATTATTATCATATCGTCCGCGAATGCCATGGCATTTACTGTCAATGGGCCGCTCTTTAATCCGACCTCCGGAGGGCAAACCGCCAGCCAACCATCTAACACCAAGTTGAAGAACATGGGGGATAAAGGGTCACCCTGCCGAACCCCTCTGGTTTGCTTGACATACTGTGAAGACCCCTGAGAGGTCAGGGCTCGTTCGGCGCCTTCGTAGAAGTCACGGACATATCGTAGGAACGGCTAGTCCAGTGATATTCTCTGAAGCCCCTCCAGAATGGCTGCCATCGTTACTCGGTCAAATGCCTTCGCTATGTCAAGTGTTGCCATATACAGTGGTTTATAGCTGCGCCTCGCCTCGTGTATTACTCCAGCCAAAAGGTGCACATTCTCAGCGCATCCATCAACTGGCATGAAGGCGCGTTGCTTGAGATCAAGAGGAATTGCATACATCAATCTCGTCGCCAACACCTTATGAAATAGACGAAGCAATATGGGGGCTACACTTATTGGGCGGAAATCCCTTGGCTCACTTGCATCGGGTTTTTTGGGAATAAAGATGGTTCGAGCCCCTTTCAGGCATACCGGCAGGCTCCCCACCAACATCAACAATGTCAGAACAATCTTAAGCACGGGAAACGGCACGCCCCGAAGTTCTCGGGCAGTGAAACCATCCGGTCCCGGGGCCGAGTCCAGTCGAGGCAATGCCGCCTTCAGTTCACCGGTTGTGACGGGTTGAAAAACGGAAACTTCAACCGCATCCTTCCCTACAGATCCGAGTTGGGAGGCCGTTGGCTCGGACCCCATGACTCTCTTCCACGTACGCAGAAAGTCCGGTACATCTTTCACAATCGACTGCTACGGGCCATCGAGAATTTCCCTGGAACATCTGGATTGACATTTCTTAAACTGCTCCTGATTCTTCGCGTATTCACCTTGGCGACTTTTTCTTCTACTCATGCTCTTCCTTTGCCATCGAGGCTGGCTTCCCGTTATAGCTGGTGGTCCATCTCGGAAGAAGTACTCTCGAACATAGTTGTTCAATGGTACAAGCGCATTTTCATTATCCAGAAACAATTTCGCGATTGTCCAGAGGGTGTCTGCCCCAAACGTCCTCGGACACGGCTTATTTACTAGTGCTCGTAATGCCTCCAAGTTCAGATGCCGGTCGGACTGAGAAGGTAAAACGTCACCCGAAGAATTTTGTGTCGTGTTCATTGTATCGTTGGCTCCGGCCGGCTCGGCTATCGCATCGAGATCTCTGCCCAGGAGCTCTTTCACTAAACTCTTATAAGCGTCCTGGCGCCTGTGTGATTTCAGGCTGTCAAATGTACGACTCCTGAACATGGCATGTAATCGTTCGTTCATGTTGTAAACGTGAAAACCATCTTGTTTGGCCTGCCTCAGGATTTGGGCTTCCCGGAGCGCAAGGCAGTAGTTCTCTTCTGGTAGCCATCGCGGCTTAGTTTTGGAAACCACAATCTCCGCGTTATATGCCACAAGGTGGTGCCTCTTCCGGTGAAGGCTCAGGCCCACTCGAGTGGTGAATGTCCTAGCACAGTCAATGCAGGTGTTGTGTGAGATCTCGGAGGACGAATCATCCGAGTCTGAAGTGAGCAACTCATTCCTTAATCTCCCAAGCGGGTCCTGCCTAGCAGTAGACGGGCCTGGGTTACAGTTTCTAGTCACACTAGTGGGTTCACTCTCATCCCGTTCAACATCGCTCCTACACGCACTGCGCCTAGCGCAAAATGCATCATGTTTACCACTAAGCCTATGCTTCCTGGACCTAGCGCCAAAAGCATCTAATGAAACGACGTTTCGATCAAGTTTCGCAGTCACCACATCGCCAACCCTACATACAGATTTTTTTCAATGTCCGTACCATCACTAGAACTAATAATCACCCTGCGCCCCACTCTGAGCCGCGTAACCACTACATCACTGTCGCATGAGTGAAAATCGTAATCCGACCCAGAAGCCGAAGACACAACAGATCCGGACTCCGCCGGAGAAACACGATCCGAGAAACACGAGGACGGGACGGGATGGCCTGGATATCACACCCCTGAAGGAGCTCCTGTGCGAAACAGAGAAATCCGAACGCTCGGCAGAAGTATCCAACCCTTCCCGATCAGGAGGGGGTTTGTCCGATCGATGATCCCCACTCTTGGTGTCCGATGCAGTGTCCAAACCCGACACCACGTCTGCGGGGCGGGAGAAAAAACAAAAACCGCTAATGCCTGATCGGCAGGCACGGAAACCGCGTCTACCGGGGCGGTGCCCCGGCAAAACGCGTGGGGAAACCCCACCGCAACGCTCTGCGAGTCTTGCTCAGCAGCCTGCGGGGCAAAGCCCGCCCGGCTGCGAGACGACGATGCAGGCAAAACACACGACTCACCAGGGTGGGAAGCACTCCAAATCACGGCAGGCTTGGGATAATTTATACTCGCGCCATCCCGGTCCAGAGTTCGTGCTCCCACACCCGAGTGGTGTGTGTCGGGGTACTCAGGGGGCTTACCTCGCAGACTACTCGCACGCCGAATCACTGTGGAGCCCGGACTATTGGATATGGCGCGGTCCAGGCACACAGTTCATGCTTTCATCAGGAGTTCAGCCCCTCTTTCCACCCTCATCTCTGACACCACTCCCCAACAGGGACTGGCTCCGTCCCCTGGGTCGTCGCCGAGGACACCACCCTCGGACCTTGAGTAGTCCTGTCCAGATCCTGCCGTGGCTGCAGGGTCGAGCACCAAGTGATCTTTCGGGGCCAAAGCCCTTTGTACCTCGTCTTTACTGGAGTGTGCTGCGTAATCTGTTACAGTCCCAGAAGGGCCCTTCGGGCCACTTCTCAGTGTCATTGTTTGTCCTTTTCCCTCAGCTCCTCGTCTCAACCGGGCTTGAGCCCTGGTCGTCATTGACGTCGGAACATTTCTTGACTGTGCTTTGCTAAGTCTGCGATGCACAGGAGGGAACGCGTCCCTTTTCAACTCGTTCCTGGGTATCACCCTCCTCTGCTGCGAACGATCTAGTACCCTCCTGGTGGCTCCCTTTTTCACCACCTCTTTTTGTCTGCACATCTTTGTGCATTTTTCCTGTATGAACAGGAGAGTCTTAGTTACTCTCGCCGTTTACCCGCTCTTTTATGGATTTCTTTACGTTGACATTCAGAGCACTGGGCGCTTCTTTCCTGTCTTCAAGTTTCCTGTGTACGTCCTGTTAGCGCACGCTGTTTAATAGAGCTATACAAGAAGTGCCGTCCCCCGCACGCACGCACGCACGCAAACACACACACACACACACACACACACACACACACACACACACACACACACACACACACACACACACACACACACACACACACACACACACACACACACACACACACACACACACACACACACACACACACACACACACACACACACACACACACACACACACACACGAACAAACGCCTGCAGATGCGCCCATCAGGGCTCTGAAAAAATTCGGGCGGCACTTTGACGATCTCAACTGCGTGAGGCGAAAGGCTTTCCTCGCGACTTTGGCTGCTACTGTTGCTGCCTCTGTGAAATAAAATTTATTCCGAAATAATTAATAATTACTATGACTTATTAAATACTAATTACGAAATCCGGCTTTTTTTACGTTCATTCTGAGCATTCCCACTATGCTGTGACGACTTTCGGCTGATGTGACGTCACACTGTTTATTCGATGCTTTTCACTGTAATTAATTAATTACTCTACAGTCCTCGAACTTGGCTTCTAGGTTCATTTTTCCTCCTTTATCTGATACAACCATTAATTTTCTCCTAACTTTTTTAGTTGCCGAGTTGTTTCACTATGCTGTGACGACTTCCGGTGGATGTGGCGTCCCACTTCTCCCGTGGCTATATCGACGTCCACGCTAGTTCGAAGCAAATTTCACATTTTTGGCTATAAGTTATGAACTAATTACTCTACAATCATCAAATTTCGTTTCTAGGGTCATTGTTTCCTACGCTATCGGAGGCAACCTATTATTTTCTCCTACCTTTAGTAGTGCCCACTAAACTAAGATCCAAGAAAGGACGGACGGACAGGATTGTGGCCGCGAGCATGAGCCATTAAAGGCTTTCGCATTAAAATCCACGGTCCATTAACTGGCGACGACTATAATTTTCCTTACCCAATCAACGAAGCAGTCTACCGGGAACATGCGCTGCCAAGGTGGCACTGCAATTGTTCCTTTTGGTGACTCAAGACTGCTTTTGTCAGCCGCTTGGGCCGCTTCAAGGCCGAGAACACATTCTGCGCGATTAGATACCCGCGTATGGCTGACAGCATTCATTGCCTACCTTCTATCGGCGTAGCCCAGATAGCTGACGCACGGCACGTGCGCCTTCGACAGAGCACGGAGGCTCACGCCAATCAGCGCTTGAAGGTGGTGCGGAACAGTACTAAAACTGAAACACAAGCTCAAACTCAAACTCGAACTCAAACTCTAAACCCAAAACTGAAACTAAGACGCAAACCCAAGTGTTGGTGGGATGAGGAGGTCAAGAGGGCGATAGAGAAACGTCAGGAAGCGTTCAGAGAACACAGATATTCCAAGAGGGGGGATCCAGAAGTTGAAGTCGACAGAAAATGGGATACTTTCATGAAGTGTAGAAGTGAGAAAACTAGAAGAAAGGGTGCCCAATAGATATCCAAAGTAAATAAAAAGGATAGAAAAGCAGCTAAAAAATTCTGGTAGCATCTAAATGCAATGAGTAATTAGACTAGGCTAGAACAAAGGTTTATCAGGGTATTCGGCTAGAAGGGGATGAAGCGATAAAACACGTAGGAACAAAGATGACAGTAAAATTTAAAGAAAGAAACGTTGCACATAATTTATCGAAGGAGAATAGGCCGGTTACTGCAATAGCTTCACTTGAGCAAAGAGAGTGGGAAAGGGCAGAGAAGGTTCCTAGTGGCGCGTCAACAGGACCAGATGGTATTCCGATTATGTTAGTAAAGAAGCAAATACCAAACTCCAAGCAAACATTAATACACATAGTGAATAAAATGATCGTGGATGGAAAAGTCCCCGATGAATAGCGATTAAGTAGAATGAACATGATATATAAGAGAAAGCGAGACAAAGCTGACGTAACTACCGTCCTATAACAGTGATATCTGAGGTGTACAGGGTGGTGATGCAGATTATCAAGGACAGATTGCAGGCTTGGGTCCTAGGGGGTGCTAGGGGAGCTACAAAATGGGTTCCGGATACAAAAGAGGTTGGAGGGCAATCTGTTTTTATTGACGCAGTGTATAGAGTTTACTGAAAAGGCACACTGGCCCCTATGGCTAGCATTTCCTGATATTAAGGGAGCCTACGACAACGTTATTCAAGAGTATCTGTGGGACATACTGGGCACATTGGATGTGGAATGATGCTGTAATTAATCTTTTAAAAGATATATATAAAGGTACCAGAGTGCTTATAAAATGGGAGAAAATGTATCGGAGCCTGTAGAGATACAGCGGGGGCCTAGGTAAGGTGTCCTCTGTCTCCTTTGTTGCTCATGTTGTACCTGCAAGGGTTGGAGATCGAGCTAGAGAGAAGCGGACTAGGCTGCAACCTTTCTTTTGTCAAGCGAGGGGAATTGATTAAACAGTCATTACCGGGACTAATATACGCCGATGATATGGTACTAATGGCTGACAGCAAGGAAGATTTACAGAAGTTGATAGACGTATGTGGTACAGAGGGAGATAGATTAGGCTTCAAGTTTAGTAAGGAAAAATGCAGTCATGATATTTGATGAAGAGGTCGGCGAGCATAGAATACAGGAGTTCACGCTAAAAATAGTGGATGGGTACAAGTATCTTGGGGTGTGGATAAATAACGGCGCTGAGTATCTGACCGGGCATGAAAAATATGTAATGAATAAAGCTAGTAGGAATCCAGCTCTCATAAAAAATGGGGCACTGGGGAATTACAATAGGTATGGAGTGGTAAGAGGGATCTGGAAAGGGGTGATGGTTTCTAGCCTAACTTTCGGTAATGTGGTCCTGTGTATGAGACCAGATGTTCAAGCAAGGTTAGAAATTAAACAACGTGGCGTAAGGAGGCTAGCTTTGGGAGTATATGGCAATTCACCAAATCAGGAGGTATAGGTTGATATGGGATGGGCGTCGTTCGAGAGCAGAGAAGCTAGCAGTAAGATAGCATTTGAGGAGGGATTGAGAAAAATGGAGGAAAAGCAGTGGGCTAGGAATGTTTTCAGATACCTGTATATTAGGAACGTGCTTACGAAATGGAGAAAGTGAACTAGAAAATTGACAGGCAAATATCTGGACAGCAATAGGGGGAAAATCAGCAATTATCAGTTAAGAAAAAGGGTAAAGAAACAGAGAGAGCTCTGTGGAAAACGGGGATGCTGACCAAGTCAGCACTGGGAACATACAAGATTTTTAAGGAGGAAATTGCCAAAGAAAATATATATGATAATTGTAGGGGAAGCTCTTTGTTGTTTGAGGCCAGGTAGGGAGTTTTACGGACTAAGACATATAGAGCCAGGTACCATGAGATTGACACGTTTTGCGTTGTGGGCGGAGAGGAGGAGGAAACGGCTGAACACTTCATACTTTTCTGTAAAGAGCTGCACCCTACAGCGCAAAGCAGCGGGGCTGATTTATCCAAGGCATTGGGGTTTAGGGAAAGTGAAGGAAAAGGTTATTTTAAGCGGGAAGAAGTAACCAAGCGAAGTTTATCTGATTGGTGGCCAAAATCCCCCCCCCCCCAAGAGCAGAGTAAAATTTCAAAAGTTATGGCTAGGTGGCTTGAGCCACCGCCCGATTTAAACGGTTCAGCTTTATCCATCCATTCATCAATCCATCCATTCACCCGCCCATCCATCAATCCATCCATTCACCCACCCAACCATCCATCCACCCACCCACCCACCCACCCACCCATCCATCCATCCATCCATCCATCCATCCATCCATCCATCCACCCACCCACCCACCCACCCATCCACCCATCCATCCATCCATCCATCCATCCATCCATCCATCCATCCATCCATCCATCCATCCATCCATCCATCCATCCATCCATCCATCCACTACTACCCAAAACTGCTTGCTCTTCTCGCTAGGCAGTGTGTTATGGCGCTGCAATCGGCACTGCAATCTTCAGCCCAAGTTCCCCATAACGCCGGCCGCGGTCTAAGCTTAGCGGCGAGGATCTCAAGCGAGGAAAGTTTGCACACGCGTTTCGAGTTGGGCGCTGCATTCATTACGACACGTCACCAGCCGACGCTTTGTTTACGCCACATTCAGTTTCGGTCGCGTGCGGGAAAAAGTGTCGCATTTTTTCGCGCTGTAGGGCTCTAGAAATTGAGTTTTGCTTTGTTTCAAAAACTCATATGCAATCGTCTTGTTCACGGCATAAACTGCCAATTGGGACTAAGCACCCAGCTACGATAAATAAAAAGTTAATTAGTGTGGTTCAGTTAATCGCCTGAATAAATAGAGGTGTTTTGCAGCATTTTGTGTCCGCTGGGGCTGAGTGTGTGATCCTACACCTATTTTTTGCTATATTCAATGCAATAATTTCAGGAAGTTTAGAAAGCGATCGCTGAAACACCCTGTATATTTTATCGATGTATATACGTAAACTTCATTAGATGACCTGGGGCAACCGGCCGAAATGCTGCACCAAATTTTTTTCTTCTGATTAATTCTATCTTGCAGGCAGGATCTGTGGTCATATACTTGTCTTAAGTAGACCGGTTCTCTTACCAGTTTCGGCACCTCGCTATCAATTGCAAACTGCTGTTCCTTTGGGGTGTTGTCTCCCTTCCGGAACGTCTCGCAGTGAACTATAAATTATGGACTAGGATAATGAGCTGGAGTATGGACGAAAGCGGATGGCACGCAAGGTTCAGTTGAATGATAGAGCGGTTGGGAAAGTATTTACGGGCTCTCAGGGGTAGACGATCACACATGTGAGGCGTCTAACAGAGATCGATAAAGCAAGGGTCGGTATCGATGAAGTTAGTGGCCACCTAAATCTTATGGTTCGTAGGGTAGCCGTAGATGTTTGAAATGCTCTTCGTGAAGTAGGAATATTTAGTCTGAGATGTTGTCTAGTAGAGCAGGAAAGTTCTCCTTAGCAATATAAATAAGGTGGGTATAGGACAAATATCTAATGTGTGCCTTGGAGGGCAGTGAGGTCTGTTTAAGACTGGGAATACGGAAGACGATATTGCAGGGCAGCAGGGAGCGTTTGACGTAGTTATCCTTGCTCCACTAGCAATCAGTCTGGGCGGGGGAGTCCAGCCCGGGTTTGTGTCAAGATGCTTGCGGATAGCAAGGCGAAGTCTACTCGCAGATTTAGCGGTATTGGTAAATGTTGAAAGTGCCATTCTTCAAACGAATGACGTTGTCTTGCGTGGACATGCGCCTTTGGCGCCTGAGATGCTAAGCTTCATGAGGCTTCTTTTTTCAATAGGCCACGGTGGGATGAATTACCACTTTCTACGGGCGTTAATCGGCACATGACGTGGGCAAAATGAGAGGCAAACTTTCAAAATTAAGCGGCTTAGCTCCTTTCGAAAACATTATATGCACTCTCAATTTTCAGCCTCGGCGTAGTAGCCCTGTGGTGCAGAGGTGATTTCACATGAATGGGGCGGCTTCGGCGTGTATAGCAAAATTTACACGTGACAGAATCTGTTCTAGCGCTATGCTGGTTTTCGTCTCACAGACCAGAGTGCATGGGAAAGGTAGAAAGAAGTGAAAGAGAACGTCTAGCGCATAATGCTAGAAAGGCTAGTTAGACTATAAGGAGGCTGGAGGTTGATGAAAAAATTAGCTGCAGTTTAACTATTGCGGAACCTGGTTAGAGAGCGAAAGCTGTGGTGTATGGGACAAGTAGAAGCGGCTTGGCGCCTGTAACGTTGAGTGCGTTTCGCACACTGGATAGGCAGCGCGCCCACCCTGCCACCCTGCCAGGCGGCTTTAAATTAATGGATGATCGCGAGAGGTTGGCCACCCAGTGAACGCTGCTGCCTATTGCTGCAGTGCAGCGTGTCAGTCGCAACGTTGTCTGCGCTAATGCATGCTAACGGACAAATATATACCATCCTACACGCAAGGAATACTATCATCTTCAAAAATGATATCATAGCGAACGAGTGAAAAAGTTGTTCTCAGCCTTAAACAAAGATATGGACGTGTCGCTGACGCACATGCTTCCTTTGAACAACTGAGAACAACTTTTTCACTCTTTCGCTATCATATCAATTTTGAAGATGAAAGATGTTAAGCTTTATGAGGCTCCTTTTCTCAATGGGCCACATGTGTAAAATGGAATTTATTTGTCCGTGTTGCCTTCAAATAAATCAGTTGGGAGTGGCGCTCTGTCCCGTATTTCTGCCTTGTGTTCTCTGTTTTCGCGCTTGTAACCAAACATGTAGAGTTACCAACTTGCCCAGCAAGATATTCTTTTATTTTCCTCGTTCGAAGGTGCTTTCATAGGCGCAGCCCCAGAAGAGCGCTACTGGTTCTAAAGACAATGTATGAGGTGCAAAATCTAGGAAATTGTTTTGGTGGCAATGTCTTTTAAGCCGACGCTTTCCTCTCATCACAACAGGCAAGTGATTCAATTTTATGGGACCGGCCGTTTCCGATGCAGACAAAGATTATCTACACAGTTAGGCCAAAGAGAGACAACCCTCCAGAGTAAGTTTCAAATTTAACGTTTCTCTTCTCGTCACTTAGTCACCCCACTGTTTTTGACGAGCTTATATTGTTGGTGACCCAACGCTACTCTTAGTAATTTGGCGAGCGAAAATTTGGGAATCACTCGTTTTTTTAACTGTGTGAGCAAATTGTAACACTTTGGCAATAACCTCGCCTCTTTGTCAATGAGATCTTAAGGTACGGATATTTTTTTCTAGATACCTTAGCCATATATTTATCATATACAAACTGCATACAAACACACTACACACGGAAAAAAAGGGTTTTTTAATAGCGGACGTTAAGTATGCTGGTCACTGGCCAAAGTCAAAAGACGAAAAGACGTTTCGGGAGCACTACGGCTCTCTAGTTCACTATGAAGCAATCGGCGCACAGATCCGTTATTTTGTAGCACCCAGTAGCGTTTTTAAAGACTTAGCATAGATAGGATGTAGAGATCCGTCGTTCCTGTTTAATGTGTTAGACGATGTCTGTATGATAAGTGACTCAAGATTCTGCCGTGCTGATGTGTTCTTTTCTGTTCTCAATATCTTTACTTGATCCTAGCTAATCTCATGGCCGGATTCTTGCACAAGCTCTGTGATGGCGTTAGATGCTGCTTTCTGGTTTCGAACGTCATCCTGATGCTCTCTCAGGCATCTTCTGAAGTCCTTTGTTTCACCGATATATATTGATGAGCGATCAAATCTCATGGCCGGATTCTTGCACATGCTCTGCGATGGCGTTAGATGCTGCGTTCTGGTTTCGGACGTCGTTCTGATGCTCTCTCAGGCGTCTCCTGAAGTCCATTGTTTCACCGATAAATATTGGTGAGCAATCAAATCTCATGGCCGGATTCTTGCACATGCTCTGCGATGGCGTTAGATGCTGCTTTCTGGTTTCGGGCTTCGTTCTGATGCTCTCTCAGGCGGGAGAGGAAGGTGTGTTCCCGCACCAAAATGTTACAAGCATAAGACTTATATCGTGTACTGTCAGCAACAAAAGTTTGCGGGATCTCCAGTGGGTGGCACAGCGACGCAAAACTGCATTGCTGCGCCATCTATCTCAACCGCGTCCGATGTCGAGGCTCGCGGAACTGACGTGCCAGTCACTCTTTGCGCATGCTTGTCGTTTCTTTGATATCAGGCATGTCTTAGTGCTTGCTTCCCCGGGATCCGCGTTTGACTCACCTTATAGCCGCTGGATCGCTGTGCGACCATCGCCGCGCGCCTGCTTCGGCTGCTGCGATGGTGGACGGAGCGCTCAAGCATCTTTTTAGGCGGCGTGCTGCGTTCTCTAAATAAATGCTGTCTCCCAAGAAGCGTGCCAGTTGAGCATGAAATTTAATTAGAGCCTTTCAACTAAGCTAAAGTGCGTGTTTGGTCATATACAACGAGTGCACCTTGTGGTCAACACAGAAAAAACCTAACACGATCTGAGATGTTTGCACTGAACGTAAAAGAGAGGTGTCACTCCGCCCCTAATGGCCCCGAAACCCCGCTTCTGTTTCGCTCTCTTCCCAGTATTCCTGATGGCCATGTGCCCTACAACAGCTCCCCCACACTTACGTGGCGCAAAAATCACCTTGGCTTTTTCTTAAAAAAACAATTTATGGCTACCTGCCTGACGTGAGATTTCCTAGTTTTGCTTCAGTTATGAGAATGTCCTTGGAGGTTGTCTGCAGTGATCGGAGCCATATTTTCATTTAGTCATTTTCTGTCATTGCATGCAGTATGCATGTGTTCCCGCCTTCTGCTCCGGCAAAAAGATTGCTGCTACCGAAATGCTACCGAATTTTTTTTAGTGTTTACAGTTCCAGTGTTAAGCTCATTGTGCCTATGTGTTCATCATGAGTGCATTTACACAAACTCATTTGTAAGCCTCTCCTTATGTAATGCCTTCGGGCCTTTAAGGATCAAATAAATGAAATGAAATGAAATCATGCCCAACTGTAGAACGTATACGCCTCCAAACCTCCACGGTGGCGCCCGGTGTGAAATGTTATAAATTACGTGCGCGTGTTTGATTTTTAGCGTGAGGCAACACCAATACAATTACAAATGTGAAAAAGAAGCACGCAACCAATGGTGGTGAAAAAGAGATATACTTAGATTGAGGTGGTTTGCTAAAAAAGACAACAACAAAAAAATCAAACAAAGAATAGAGCATGATGTCAACTTGAGGGCAGTTATCAGTAACCGGTATAGTGGCCTTCTGAGGCAGTGACTTCGGCGATTCTGCGCGGCATCGACGCGTACAGCGCCCTTACAGTTTGTTTCTGCGCTCAGTGAGTCCCATTCCTCTTGAATTGCGCTCCAAAGTGCCTCGGCGTTGGGGATACGACGCCTTTGGGCAGCGAGGCGCCTTTTCATTAGACCCCACAAATTCCCATATGGATTGAGGTCCGCGTCGCTTGGTGGCCACGGCAGTCTCAGCATGCCGCACGAGTCAAGTGTAGCTCCCGCAATACGCGCAGTATGCACTGGCCTGCGGTCGTGCTGCAGCCAGTAAAAGCCGTTAGGAAACGGGCCGTCCAGGGCGTACGGCACAAGGGTCTTCTTAATGATGTCGCAGTATGATGAAGCAATAAACGTACCATTGATGCGGACTAAAGGGTCAAGTCCATCTTTGCTGATGGCTCCCCAGATGGCAACGCTGCACCCGCCACTTGATAGCACACATTGAGTGTACTCCGGTCGGTGCCTAACAGAAACGAAAAAACAATTCCATTAGAGACTACGCCATACCGGCGGCGAGTGCAACTTTTGTCGTCACAGAGAATAACCTTTCTTAATACATTTAGGCGCACGAAAAGGAAACCTATAATATTCTAAACTGAAATCACAGTTTGCCTCCTTGAGAAATGGGCGCTTTTATCAAAAATATATGTCCAACTAAAGTAACTTCACGTGACGAGAATGCTGCCAGATGAGTACCTAAATTGTTCTATGATGACTGATGAATCAAACCAGCGGATATTAACTGAACACTTAATTGTACAGTAAGCTGCTCGCCAAAGACAAAATGCGGTTTCCCCTTCTTAGTTTTGCAGTAAGGATTCGGATCTAATTTCAGCACTTTATTTTAACACAAATAAAACAGCGCAAATTTAGTTGCCCGAAGGCGAAACGAAGGTGGGACAGGAAAAAGCGCTCTTTCCTGTCCCACCTTTGTTTCGTCTTCGGGAACTTCATTTGCGGTGTTTTACTTATACAGAATGGATCAACCCATACAAAAAAGTCCTATGGGCGTCTATGGTAAAAGCTATGTCCGTCTATGGCCTTTTATGAACGTCTATAAGCACCCATAGAGCTGCTTATTGCCAGCTTTTGAAAAATCTATGCCACTAAAGCTATAGCTTTGGAACCATACAATTGTCTTAAGCTCTCTATGAAAAAAATATATCAGCCTGTATAGACAACTATAGACAGAAATGGGGTAGGTCTATAGCTATTTGGGCCAAAATTCTATAGCCGGCCATAGGACATTGTTGTATGGGAACTAGCCCAGTAAAACGTTTTACTTTTTGTTAAAGGCGTAAAACTCAGCCATACCTGCAGTTCAGTGGCCGCGAAACACGCTGCCGCCAAACACGCTGCCGCTGGTACCACCTGCTGCAGAACGTGGATTCATCCGTAAAGATGACTTGGCTTAATTCTTCAACACCCCAGTGCTCGTAAGCCCTAGCAAATTCCAGCCGCTGCCGCCGTTGGTTCTCTGTTAAATACGGCTTTTGTGCTGCGGTACAATTTTGTAATCCTGTTTATTTAACGCGCCATCTAACTGTGTCGCATGACACATGAATGCCGAGCTCTTTCTTGATTTCTTTGGCGCTCAAGAAGGGATCAACCACGGCAGCGGCAATTATCAGTCTGTCTTCTTCTTCAGTGACCCTCGGTCGACCACTGCAGGGGGCGTCAGTAATTCTTCCTCCGTCGTCTCGAAACGCTTGCACCACTCGTGTTACTGCTGATTTAGACCTACCTGTCAGGCGGCATATTTCTTTATAGGGCACGCCTTCCCCAAAGAGGCGTGCAATGTATCTCCTTTGGCCCTCCGGAACTCGAGGCGGCGTCGTCGGAAAATAAGCACCTGCATCAACTGTGGTTTCCGTAGCAGTGAACGACAAGCAGGAATTATGGGCCGCAATGACAGCGTATCAATCCTCGTGTTATCAGTGAAAGAATACCACTTGCCATTCCGGCAACGCTTCTTGGGAGACAGCATTTATTCAGAGAACGTAGCAGGCCGCCTAAAAAGATGCTCGGGCGCTCCGTGCACCATCGCAGCAGCCCAAGCAGGCGCGCGGCGATGGTCGCACAGCGATCCAGCGGCTATAAGGTGAGTCAAACGCGGATCCCGGGGAAGCAAGCGATAAGACATGCCTGATATCAAAGAAACGACAAGCATGCGCGAAGAGTGACTGGCACGTCAGTTCCGCGAGCCTCGACATCAGGCGCGGTTGTGATAGATGGCGAAGCAATGCATGTTTGCATCGCTCTATCATGCACTGAAGATCCCGCAAACTTTTGCTGTTGGCAGTATACGTCACACGAGTAGCAGAGACGAGGCTTGCGCTGCAACAGATAATATACATCCCCATTTCTTTAGAAGGAAAATAATAGATTTGATAGAAACAAAACATTGAGAACGGTGCTTAGGAAACCTGCCCAAAACTTCAATCATATGCAAGTCTGGCGGCCTTCGTTCACGGTTTGACCTTCTTGGTACAGGTTGTTAGTGCGGAGGCACGCCTGCACGAGAGTTGAAGGAGGCAGGGATGCTACTTGCTGTGGCCGGTGACCCTGCGGGATCGTTGCTACTAGATGCTGAAGTAGAACTTTGAGGTGAACCCATGCCCCCTTTTTGATGCGAACCGTGTCTCCAGGGTTGAGCGGTGCTCAACTCTGGATGAGTTGTCGGATCGAATGGTCGGTGCGGCGATGCTTTTGTACGCTTCTTATTGGACACAACCGGACGTCGGGCAACGTTGTTCGCAGCGAGGTGATGGTCCAGATTTCAGTGAAGTAGATCTATAGGCAAGAAGATGAAGCCAAAAGTCATGATTTATTTCAGTGCTTTTTTTAAAAATTGTCTTAACTACATGAACGCCTTTTTCCTCCAAGGCGTTGAACTGGGTGGTGGGGGAGGGGGACCTAGGACTGGTAGTGGTGTTGTAGAAGTCGTACGTTTGAGGAAATTCAGCAGAAGCGCGGCTAGCAAATTGCGGACCATTGTCCGAAGAAACTCCAACTCGTATGCCGTATCTGGCAAAAAATGCTCTTGTTACTTCAGCGACTATCTTTGCGGTAGTTTCTGAGTAGCTCTACCTCCGGGAAATTTGATAGTGCATCGTAGACGCGCAGGTATGAACGTCCTCCGTACTCAAAAATATCGATGCTGACACGATGCCAGGGCTTATCGGGTACCGGGCGCCACTTTAATGGCTCTTGTGGCTGTCTGTAAGCATACGTCTTGCTTGCAGAACACACCAGCGCGAAATCTTCTATGCCAGCATTGATTGCTCGCCAGAAGAGGAGGTCTATTGTCCTTGCTTTACATGTATTGATACCCAGGTACCCATGATACTCTTACGTTTGCCGGGACTACAACTTCACACCCTTTTAAGAGGACTCTTTTTAAGTGAGAGTTCTCCCTCAAACGACTTTCCACTGGCCTTCAAGTGGTTTTTCGCCCTCCAGGCCCTCGTTAACTTGCTTCAAGTCTTCATCCCGACTAGGTTCTGTAGCCAACCTCTTACAGGTGTTCTCGGTGACGAGTGAAGAGACTACACTTACTGCGTGCACTTGAGTGTCGTCATTGACGACGTCGTTTTCTGTGCTGGTCATAGTTTTTGCTCGTGACGGCATGTCGGCGAGGAGAAGGTGCTTCCCTGATGTGAATTGCAATTTTGTGTCGGAGCAAGAAGGCACAGAAAAAACCGCTTTAACCTCGGGGGCATGTCTCCAATGGCCTTCTGCGAGGTGGAGATCAAAGGGTGAGGATCAGTCTCAAGAATAACCGACCGACCGTATACAAAATGATTGAATTTCTCACAGCCATATGCGACCACCATGGCCTTCGTTTCAATTTGCGAATAGCGCTGTTTGCACTCTGGAAGTGCCCGTGAAGCATACGCGACAGGCTTCCAAGTGTCATTGTGACACTGTAACAGAGGTGAACAATATTAATAATAATAATAGTATATTAATAATAATAATAATAATAATATAATTGGTTTTTGGGGGAAGGGAATGGCGCAGTATCTGTCTCGTATAGCGTTGGACACCTGAACCGCGACGTAAGGAAAGGGATAAAGGAGGGAGTGAAAGAAGAAAGGAAGAGAGAGGTGCCATAGTTGAGGGCTCCGGAATAATTTCGACCACCTGGGTGGTCTTTAACGTGCACTGACATCGCACTGCACACGGGCACCTTGGAGTTTTGCCTCTATAAAAACGCAGCCGCCGCGGTCGGGTTCGCACGCGGGAACTTCGGATCAGCAGCCGAGCGCCGCAACCACTGAGCCTCCGCGGCGAATCGTAACAGTGGTGCGCCGATTCCGTTTTGTGACGCATCGCGACACCTTTGTTGCTTTTGTTAGATCGAATACCGTTAGCAAAGGCTCTTTAAGTAAACAGTCGCAAAGCTGCCTCCATTCTTCAACATGATTTGACGTCCATTCAAGCGCAATACTCCGCCTTACAAGATTTCTGAGCTCGTCCTCTGGGCCAATGACAGCATGAACTTGCTGAAATATTTGATGACGCCTAGAATTCTCTGTACGGCGAGCTTGTCAGGCGACGGTGGTATTTCTAGCATAAATTTTATCAGTGATGGGCTTGGTCCGATTCCTTCCTTGTCTATGACGTCACCCAGAAACTCGATTTTGCTGACGCTAATCGCACCCTTGCTTGGGTTGAATGTCAATCCGAAGCGTTCTGCTGCCCGCTGTACCGACGGTAGGCGCATGTCATGCTCCTGCCTCGACGACCTCTAGGCTAGCACGTCACCAACGTATGTTCTGACGCCGGAAAGGCTTTCAACAATTCCATTTAGAGTTTTCTGAAATACCTCAGACGCCGAAGATATTCCAAAGGTATAGCGCAGAAGTCTATAGCGCCCGAATGGCGCCTGTGAACAAGTGGCGAAAGTTCTTTGTGACTTCCTCAGAACTGTTTTGAGTGACGGCGTGTAGGCGTGACACGGGCCTAAAATTTTCGCTGGCCTGTAGGCCCAGGATGGACTGATGCACCTTGGACGCCACGAAGAAGTCGAGAAGAGCGCAACGGTCACCCAGACATACTTCTGCGTGAATAACACCCTCATGCTTGATAACAACCCCACCGTAGGAACGCAACAGCGAGCTGCTTGGTTGCAGTGATGGTTCGGGGCGAAATTTAGGGTAGCAACAGAAGGGTAGTAAATTTGCGCGCGTGCCTGTATCGACCTTGAATTCGAGTGGTACGTTCTTGATTTGAGCGTGCACAGTCCAGTCGTGTCGGCTTGCACGCTGCGCGACACGTCCATAATATCGAAGTCATCTTCACTGCCCTGAAGTTCGCAAACCTCGGCAAATCTTTTGCAGAAGATAGCGAAATGGTTAGGCCGCTCACACTCTTGGCATGTTTTCCCGAATGCAGGACAGCTTTGTAGTGGGTGTACACGTGCGCACTTGCGACACTTGTAATGCCTGGGCAATTTACTTTGTCTACTGGCGTGTTCCTTGCTCATCATGTCAATCTGGCGTTCATCCCGTGCCTAGAGTTTCTGTTGTGCTGCTGCCACTTCAGCCTCTTTAGCACCCTGCTCAGCCTTCTGCAGGGTCATTGCGGTGTTCCACAGCAAAGTTCCGGAACTTTCGCATCGCTATCTTTATAAACAATCTGGTCACTGATCATTGCATGCATCTGAGAGCCGAAGTTGCATGCTCGTGCTTGGATTTTTAAGTCTCGTAAAAAGGTTCCAAGGGCTCACCCGGGGTCCGGACTCAAGTGCGGAAGACGTAGCGCTCATGTACTTCGTTCTTCTGTGCCGCGCAGTATTCATCAAATTTCTACACGAGAGTGGCGTAGTCATTTATGTTCTCGTCTTTGCCGAAGCTTAACGTGTTGAAGTTCTCGATGGCTCTATCGCCCGCTACGCTCAGCTGGAGTGCCATCTTGCGCGACTCTGTTCGACGCGTGTCGGTTGGTTCTGATGCGACGAGACAAAATTCGATCCTTTGCTTGAATCTCTGCCAGTTCTTGGCAATTTCCCCAGCCGAGCTCAGCGGCCTAGTGGCTTCAGGAAGTCCATCGGGTTGGTCTTGTAGCGCAATCCTCGGTTCGCCAAGATTGGATGTCGGTGGTCATCCGACTTCTGACACCGTGTGTCGTTGCATGCTCCAGACGTTACACGACGAGAGCCTCCGAGCAACGGGAGCAGAAGAACCGCCCTTTTCTTGAACAGCCGTGTATGCATACACTAAAGTGGGAGAGTAGGGTGTGTTTCGTCATAAAACATGTTACAAGTGTAGTGTAATAATGGTATCGCGTACGTCACACAGGTCGTAGATACGATGCAGTGGAGATCTGTCCTTCATGGCTTGCCATCTTTAGAGCACTACACAAAAAAGCGCCACTGCAAGTTATTGTTTGTCTTCGCTTGCATGCCACTAGGTGGGAACATTCGACCATTAATTCTTTTGTTTATATTTTAGTTGTCACGACTTAACTCCTATGCAATCAGTTTTTAACGGCACTGTGTGTATTAGATTCTGTAAAAAAATGTGTCTTTCGGCGCCCATGCAAAAAATCACAACCAGGTAACCCCGTCTTACTGTTGTTTCATGGGCAAATGGTGGAGACATAGACACTTTTTTCAAGACGCCATCTCAAGCCAGATGACTATGACAGCCGCTTGGAAAGATTGATCAGGAAATCGATAATTATGTAAAAATCATCTTCAATGTCGCAAATTTCAGACTGGTGCGAGGGACAAAAATGTATTTTAAATGTGCAACTAAATCAACCAATGACACATGTGCTCTCATGGTGAACAAAGCAACAAAAATCACCAGAGGCAAAGAATCTAAGCGTTTCACTTTTGCTAAGAAAACGAAATTATTTTCTCCTCTGTGTCCCTAAATTACTTGGTTGACGTACCCATCCAATGATAATCCCGCAGATAAAATCGCATTTCTTTTTCCACTACCTAACAAAAAATGCTGTCTGCTTTATTTCTAGCGTGTATATCGAACTTCCAGGAGAAGGCGAAACAAAAATTCATTTCACTAACAACGTCAAAAAAGGCCAACTGCTCGTCTTTATGGTGCGTCTTGCAACTGACGGCATCGTGGTTACCAACGAGTTCGACCCCAGCAAAAAATACGCCGTCTTTCAAAGGACCAATGAAAAATACCTAAAAACGAAATTCAACGACGACTTGGAAATCATAAATGTAGAAGGCGTACGTAATGCATCAATGCTACAACCAGTTTACCCCTTTATTTCGCTCATGGTAGCAGAACTGTCCCCATACTTAGAACGCAAGTAAAATGCAACTTGGGACCCTGCAACTGCGGGGCCAGTCTTGCCTATTAAACACTGTGCATGTTTCGTTGTCAATAAGCGTGTAGCAGTCGCATGTGAGCAAGATATGACTCACTGCTTCATAGAGTTGCTGGTCCACACTTGTAGTTTTTTAAGGTCGCAGCGAAGCACATCAAAATTTTTTCAATTGTTTTTCATTTGAAGGTGCACTAAACCGGAATCTGAACTCCTCTTTTCACGGCGGGAACTTTATCTACACGTACCGAGGGTTCTCAGAAACTTCAAAATATATTTCTGTGCAGCCGATTTTTTCAATTTAAATAAAATAAATGTTCTGGCTCCCGCCTCTTTTTTCCTCAATGCTGAAGGTAGAAGGAGTCAACCAGCGTGTGGAGTGCCTTTCAGCCAGCCCCGTGGCGGCTTGCCGCTCGGCCATCGGCGGAGTGATGCCTAAATCAAAGAGCCCATGCGTATTTATATTTCCGTGGACCTATTCTGCGGCTATTTTGTCACCGACTGACACTATTTGTTCATAGAAGCCGAAAAATAAAATAAAAGCGACAGCGAATCCTCAACGGCACTGGCTCAAAGGCACTCCACACGTTGGTTGACGCGCCGTACCTTTGCTGAGTTGAAATAAAAGGCGGCAGCCGGGACATTTAATCCGATTTAAATTAGCGAACTTGGCCACACAGGACAATTATTAGAAGATTCTAAGAATGCTCGGGACCGGTAGATCGAGTTCTCGCAGTAAAATAAAAGGAGTTCAGATTCCTTTTGTGACGTAGTGCAAGTCATGCACACGCGCCTAGCCGGACAGAAGCAGCCCCCATTTCTGTTATCTAACCGCATGCATCTTTAATGTATCATGGATGTATAAGAATTCGCATTTTTGTACGCAGAGCCAAAGTTCGCAAAAAATGATCGCCATTTTCTCTTTCTTCTTTCAGACTGTGCCATATTACAAGTATACACCTTAGGAAATCATCCCAGCTAACAAATACGTACTCCACGAGCTCTTTTGGGTTACACGATTAAGCGCAAATAAACAAATTCTTCCAAAAGTGAGGCGTGCATTTCAACGCCCTTTCTGCGTGGAACGCAGCAAAGCCGGAGGGCAGGGTCTACCCAATCTATGAGTGTCATTCCGTAAATAGTACTTCCTATTATATTTATAAAATTTAGAGTGAGACAGAGAACGTGAAAGCACAACAGGACAGGGAAAGGTTTATGTTCCGTGCGGTCATTTTTCTATACTGTCACCACCGTAAGTTATAAACATTTGCCAACGGTCAGCTTGAACAATGAACCGCACAGGCGTAACTGTGATATCAGCAGCGCAGTCTAGAAAATGGTGCGAAGTCCATATTTTCTGGCACTGTACGTTGGATGTGCAGGAAAGTAAAAAAAAACCAGATGCGAAGCATGGTAATGTGTCACGGATCTCTGGAGAACACTCGGACCGAAAGAATGGACTAGGCGACGGGTGTACCCACACAAATGCACATTTAATACACGCTACGTGGCACACACACTAGCATACAAAACAAACAAACCTAACACAAATCACAAAGACTATAAATACACACGAGCCGGGCACACTGCTACTAGCATCTACCACTAGTGTTCTACTATTAGCGGTCGGCGTTCGTGCTCACGGTTCGTTCGGTGTGGCTACGGCGTTGTATGGATAGAGTAGGCGGCGTCGAAGCGGCGTTCGCCGTGCTTGAGCTGGCGTCGCTGGCGGCGTTCGACGCGCTTGGGCTGGCGTCTGCGACGTACAAGCTCCAGGTCCAAGCGCCCGTGGAGGTGATGCCGGTGTCGTTGGCGTGGGGCACAACCCCGAAGGGTGGCAACAGCGCTGGAGACACCCCTGGCCGTAGCAGGTAGTAGCGTCCTCCGTTGACTCCCCGGAACGGGCTCAGGCACCACAGGAAGTCCACGATGCGATGTCGTAGAAGGCGAGCTCACCGGAGCAGTAGCCGCCGTCGTTCTCTTCCAGCCAGTGTCCCTGACCCGCCGGAGCCTCCGCTTCTCTGCTGTTTCCCCCCAGTGCCTCGCTCTCACTCGCCCTTTTACAGCTTCGGTGTTTGTCCACGTAAGCCTTGTCGTCGTCTCCTTCTCTTCTCCACCATCATCTCTCCACCTCACCGAATGCTTCTCCGCCAATCATCTCTCTCAACCTCACCGAATGCTTCTTCTTCCTCTTCATTATTCTTCGGTTAAATCACGTCGTCTTCTTCACACCTTTTTTATTTAAAATTTAATTTAGGCTCCTTAATATATGTGACAAGGGCCCTCCTTCTCAAGAGTTTTTCCATGAAAAACTGCTCACGTCACCCTCATCTCCAAGCCATCCAGCCAACGGACTATCTACTGTGGCGATTCTGGACCCAGCACACACCAGACCGCAGACGTCCAGCACACACCAAACGCACACCACTCACACAGCACACAAATTGCGTTTTCAGAACACTAACACACCACTGCCGCTGTCCGTACAGTCCTTAATAAACATGTTCGTGTCCACAACACACTCCCTTGTATAATCACATAAAACAACAACAGCAACAAGATACATGCCAGAGATACCTAGAGCTGTTCAGTTGGCTCTACTGATGAAGTCCTCTCCAACGTTATCTTCTGTCTTCATTGAAATTGGGGTTTACTAGTACCTTATCCCGCCCCCACAATGTCAATAGCCCCTCTTTGAAACGGTAGTTCGATGGCTGGCATCTTGCCCAGAGGTACGGGACCAACTCTTCCCTTCGGAACTGTGCGCTGGCACACATGACATGAGCGAACAAAGCGCTTAACGTCACTCTGAACACCCGGCCAAAAGATCTCCTCGGTGATCCTAGACACCGTTTTTTGAACACCCTGGTGTCCGGCCATAATGGCGTCATGTCCAAAGCGTAGCACGGTCTCTCGCATATCTCTTGGTAACACCAGCTGCTGGACCCGCCTTCCTGAACTAAATGTGCATTCCCTGTGCAAAAGACCATTTACCAATTGATACTCGAATGACGTCCGACTATTCTTTCTTTTCACCTTTTCCTCGACACTATCGAAGCAGGTCTTCAGGCTCGGGTCTTCCTTTTGCCTAATTGCAATTTCGACCGGTGTTACGCTCAGGCACATCGCAACAGGAGTGGAGAGCGGACGCTGCGTAGCTCGCGCTGTCGCTTGAGCTCTTGTCTCCACTGCCGACGAGAAACAGACTGCACCCGTCTGAGCTGTCGCAGGCCTTTCCTCCTTTGGATCTTCTTCAACGTCGAGCATCCTCCACTCGGGATCGGGGTCTTCGACACCTCTTGCACCCGTAATATTTCCCAAGATGAGATCGTAAATGGGTTGGCCTACGCATTTAGCCACTACCTGTCCAGTATAATATGGCGTGGACACTAGAATCTTTGCTTCAGGAAGGTGCCTCACTGTGCTATCCACAAGAGTGACGGCCGACGCTTCCCCTGTAAGATCCTCGTCCTTCATCAGGCTTCTACGAACCATGACTGTGTTAGCTCCGCTGTCTCTAAGCACCAATATAGGACGGTCCGCTATTTGCCCAACCACCACTGGCATTGCTGCTTTCGAGTTGGGTGTTCCACTCACTCCCTCATTTTTCAGCGGCGTTTGCTCTCCTTTCAGCTGTGGAACTTCGGGTGACGTGGCAAGTTCTACCCTAGAGTTGACAACGCATGCAGCTCGGTCCTGCGTTCTGTATCGCCACTCATCCAGAGTATGACCCCCCCCTCTTACAACCATGACACACGACCTGCGTTTATTTGGGCAGCACTACTAGTCTGACAGTCAGCTGCATGGTATCCCACCTTGCCGCAGAGAAAACACCTTACTGGCGCCTTAGATGCACTGCCATATGATCGTGGTTTTGCCACATCTGTCTCTAAAGCCTTTTGGGTTTCCTCCTTTGCCTTACTCAAATTTCTTAACCCTTGAGCCACGAGGAATTGGTCTGCAGTGTCGGCGAACTCTTCCAACGAACACAACTTTCTTTCCTTGAGGAATAGCGCCAGCTTTGAGCTGCAACACGCTAAAAATTGCTCTGTGACCAGCTTGTCACGCACACCTTTAAAAGTCTTTTCTGTGTTTGACATATCGAGCCACATATCAAAATAGTTGTTCAGCCTGCAGTAAAACTGCTTAGCGGTTTTCTAATCCTCAGGTCTCGCGGTGCTAAATCTCTCACGAAAACCGACTGCCGTAAGCCTGAATCTTTGCAGGAGTGCCTTTTTGACTTTCTCGTAATCCATGGAATCAGCAGCAGGCATCCTTCCAAACACATTCAGCGCCTCTCCGACTAAACACATGCTTAATGCCGTGGCCCATTCACTGCGCTCCCAGCCTTGCCCCAAAGCTATCCGCTCGAATGGTTGCAGATATGCGTCCAGATCATCTCTTTTGTCATCGAAGGGAGCCATCAGCTTCCTTGGGCAAATTCTGGCCGGTCTAGGAGATTCTCTACCCGCTAAGGAACGTTGATCAATGTCCGTGATCTCCTCATATACTCCCGCGACATGTGCCTGTTTCCACAAAAGAAACTTCTCGCGTTCAATCCTTCTAGCCTCTCGCTCTTCTGCCTCGCGAGCTCTTTTATCCTCGCGCTCCTGTGCTTCACGAGCGTCTGCGCGTGCTTGCGCCCTTTCCTCTCTCTGCCTCTTTCCCTCCTCCTCACAGAGATGCATCGCCTCTTCCTTGCTTAACCCTAGCTTGAGCGCAAGTTCTGACGTTCTTGCCAAATCCATCCTTTCTGCTGTCGAGAGATCGGAAAGATCCGAGACAATGCAAAAAAGGAAATGTATCCTGGCACAGGCTCGCCACTTATCTTTGTCGTGGATCTCTCCAGAGAACACTCGGACCGAAAGAATGGACTACGCGACGGGTGTACCCACAAAAACGCACATTTAATACACGCTACGTGGCACACACACTAGAACACAAAACAAACAAAATTAACACAAAACACAAAGACTATAAATACACACGAGCCGGGCACCCTGCTACTAGCGTCTACTACTGGTGTTCTACTATTAGCGGTCGGCGTTCGTGCTCACGGTTGGTTCGGTGTGGCTACGGCGTTGTATAAATCCAGTAGGCGGCGTCGAGGCGGCGTTCGCCGTGCTTGAGCTGGCGTCGCTGGCGGCCTTCGACGCGCTTGGGCTGGCGTCGCTGGCTGCGTCGTACGAGCTCCAGGTCCAAGCGCCCGTGGAGATGATGCCGGTGTCGTTGGCGTGGGGGCACAACCCGGATGGGTGGCAACAGCGCTGGAGACACCCCTGGCCGTTGCAGGTGGTAGCGTCCTCCGTTGACTCCCCGGAACGGGCTCAGGCACCGCATGAAGTCCACGATGCGATGTCGTAGAAGGCGAGCTCACCGGAGCAGTAGCCGGCGTCGCTCTCTTCCAGCCAAAGTGTCCCTGACCCGCCGTAGCCTCCGCTTCTCTGCTGTTCCCCCCCAGTACCTCGCTCTGACTCGCCCTTTTATAGCCTCGGTGTTTGTCCACGTAAGCCTTGTCGTCGTCTCTTCTCTTCTCCACCTGTCATCTCTCTCCGCCTCACCGAATGCTTCTTCCTCTTCTTTATTCTTCGGTTAATTCACGTCGTCTTCTTCACACCTGTTTTTCCTTTAAAATTTGATTTAGGCTCCTTAATATATGTGACATGATGTAATTCTAAAGGACGAGAGCAATAGATACGAGACCAGTTTGTATATATATATATATATATATATATATATATATATATATATATATATATATATATATATATATATATATATATATATATATATATATATATATTGTGACACCCATGAAGAAGCGCTGCCTATTCTATTTGATCGGCATCTTGGTCGCACCGCTGACTAGGCGGAAGAGGAGGACAACGAGGTGCACGGCAAGGGTTCTCAACTGATTTCGGTCGCCCGTCGTGGTCTGAATAATCTCCTGGACGTTACATCTTGCTGGAAGGTGCCGGGTTTACAGGTTCCCCGAAGACGGATCTCCAGCTTCAGCGTTGCCGGAGTCGTCGCATTGTTGGTTTGCCGCCTTCTGATCTCATGATGTCCTCGGACGGTAACACTCCGAGGACTGTGCCCAGCAGTTCTTGGCAGCATTATCGGGAGCCTCGGGCGTTCGCGGGCTCTTACAGCGATGACATCGATGAATGGCTGCTCACCCACTACCAACGGATGAGTAGCTACAAAAAGTGGAACTCCTTTGCCCGACTTGCAAACGTGCTTTCTCTAACCGACACGGCCCTTACGTGGTACGACAACCACAAGGATTCGTTCACGACTTCGGACCGCTTTGTACAGGAGATCAAGAAGTGCTTCGGTGGCTCAGTTGCGAAGAAGAAGCGGGCTGAACAAGCGCTTACGCTAAGGGCTCAGCATCGCGGGGAGACATGTATGATGTACATTGAAAAACCGTCAAATTATGCAAGGTCGACTCTCCTGTCATGACAGAAGAGGAAAAAGTTGGCCACTTTAAGGATTCTCCGAAAACATTTACAATTTTCTTATTGGAAAAGAGTTTCTAATTCGTGTCTGACGTCATCCAGCACTGTCGCACGTTTGAGACATTGAAAACGCGTCGCATCACACCGAAATTTGGACGTTTGGCCGGGATGACAACGGTGGCGGCTGAAGACACACCATCGTCCTGTGATCTGGCCTCCACGATCCGCAAGTTCGTTCGCAAAGAGTTGACCAGGTCGCCGAACCAGGTCGGGGAGTCGCGGATGCAACTCGTCTGCCCCCCCCCTTCCCGGGGAGTCGTGGGGTGCAACTTGTCTGCCCCCTCCCTCTCAGCGAGTCGTGGGTGCAACTCGTCCGCCCTCTCTCTCTCGGGGAGTCGTGGGTGCAACTAGTCCGCCCGCTTAATCTCGGGGAGTCGTGGGTGCAACTCGCCCGCCCCCTCCCTCTCGGGGAGTCATGGGTGCAACAAGTCTGCCCCCTCCCTCTCGGGGAGTCGTAGGTGCAACTCGCCCGCCCCCTCCCTCTAGGGGAGTCGTGGTTGCAACTCATCAGCCCCATCCCTCTGAGCGAGACGTGGGCGGAACTCGTCCGCCCTTTCTCTCTCGGGGAGTCGTCGGTGCAACTCGTCCACCCTCTCTAAATCCGCTTTCCAAATCCCCTTTATTTCCAACCTACAAGTTGAGGGTCCACCAGAGAAAAAGCTGTCACAGACAGCTTGACTGGGCCCAGGGGGCCTACAGGCAGCATCACGCAGTGGACTTTACAGCACAGTCAAAAAGATGTATGAACATGAAGCTCGTACCTAGAGCAAATGCAGTGTTTACACTTCTTAATAATTATACATACAGCAGATGTCAAAAATGAATATGAACATGAAGCATATACAAATAGCAAATGCAGTGTTTACACTTCGTGAAGAGTTATAAAGTAATATTTAAATATAATGTATTTCATTTCAATACATTAAAACAAAAAGCCAATATATGCAAGCACATTGTGATGAAAATAAGAGTTAATCGATTAAAAACCAACCAGTTGCCCGTCGGTCGAGTATTGGTGTCAGTTCTTATTGGTCAGTGCCATTAATTTGGATCGCAGTAATACTCATTGCCTCATCAAAAAATTCTTAATTCTTGTCTCAATCTGTTAAGCGGGGCAGTAAAGTCAATGTGGGTTTTTAGTTTATTATACAGTGATGGTATGCGGTCGTCAAGAGTGGACTGGCCATAATTTGTACGTTTACGCGGCACTGGTTTTAGTTCCTTACGTAAGCTGTAAGCATGCAAGGGAGGGTGTGCATTATTTGGAAGGTTATGTTTATTCATATAGAGAGGCAGTTTGTAATCATTTAATTTAGTTGTTTTAAGCATATTATGTTTTGTAAACAAGGAATCAGTGAATAGCTGGCTTGGGTTTTCATAAAAGCTCTCGAGAATTCGTAACACCTTTTTTTGTAGTCGCTCCAGTTTATTGTAATTATGGATGGTTGTAACTCCCCAAACTAAAATGCCGTATGAAAGACAAGATTAGAAATTAGCAAAATATATTGCTTTTTTGAGCCTCACTGGAAGTAGTTCTCTCAGCTTATAGAGACAGCCAACTGTTTTTCTTAATTCTATCGCCATCTTGCTATCATGCGTATTCCACGACATGGTTTCTTCGAGCCATACGCCTAAAAATTTTTCTGATGTCACACGCTGCAAAGCTGTACGTTGAAAATTTAGAACTAGCTCAGTGTCACAGGCTTTGTTATCTGGCTTGAATATGATATACTTAGTCTTTTTAACATTCAAGGTTAATCTATTTTTATGCAACCACTCTTCAGGTTTGATCAAATGACTATTTATGACAGTGTTCAATTGAGTTACGGTTTGTGCGGAGAAACAAATATTTGTGTCATCAGCGTACATGACCAGTTTCGGGGAAAGAGGCAAATTGCACATGTCATTGATATACAGAATGAACAACAAAGGACCCAGGATCGACCCCTCAGGTACACCATGTTTTACCGTTGTAATTGAAGACGTGAGGTCACCAACTTTTACTCACTGTTTCCTGTCTGAGAGGTAACTTTTGATAAGATCAAGGGCAACGCCACGTATGCCATAATGTTGCAACTTTGAGAGTAATATATTATGGTTTACACAGTCAAATGCCTTCCTGAGGTCAATGAATAAGCCTACAGCGAATTGTTTGTTTTCAATATTCTTAAGTATTTCATCTTTGATTTGTAATAAGGCCATTTCAACGGATTTTCCTTTCTGGAAGCCGTACTGCGAATCGTTGATAGCATGGTATTTAGTAAGGAAATTTGTAAGTTGAGCGTTAATAACATTCTCAAAAACCTTATAAAATATTGGCAAAAGAGATATCGGGCGATAGTTTGATATATCGTTAACACCTCCCCCTTTGTGGACCGGGGTTATACGCCCTTGTTTAAGGTCAGAAGGAAAGATACCGGTTTCAATCATTTGATTGATTATAAATGCAAGTGGTATGGCTATGCTCGGTGCTAGATGTTTAATAGGGACACTGCTCAGGTCATCTAGTCCAGTAGCGACATTCTTTCTAATTCTGCCAATTAAGCTGATGACTTTTTGGGATGTAACTCGGGAAAATATAACTGAATTCTCAAGCCTTGGGCGAAGTATTGAAAACGAATTAGCACAGTCTCTGTTGGGAGAAATGTATTCACCGACGTTAGAAAAGAACTCATTCATTGCATCTAAAGCCGTTATATCAGTCTTCCCATCAGCAAAAGCTGCAATATTAAGAGGACGCTTAGCTTTAAGGTTATTGGATAAATTATTGATTTCTTGCCATAGCTTTCTTGGGTTGTTGTATATTGCAGCAAATAGACACTTATAGTAGTACATTTTTGCCTTCCTTAAATCGGCATTTAATTTGTTACAAATGGCGTGAATTGTTTTAGTTGAACAGTATCACGTCATTGGAGGAAAGCGTGGTACATTTTGTTTTTACTTTTATTATTTTATGCAAGGTGGTCGTAATCCAAGGCTTTTATATTTGCTTCCTTCGGTTAGAATTGTGCACCAAGGGAAAATGTTTCTCATAACAGGCCTTAAATTTGCTGAGGAAGAGGCGACACGCTTGACTAGGATCGCGTTCGGCATAGACACTTTCCCAGTGAATATTTTCTATCGCGCTGTAAATTTTCTCGAGTGAAGTAGAGGTTATGTCACGATAAGTAGAGGTATAAGTGACTTTCTGTTTGGCAATCGTTGTCGGCAGACATGGGAAAACCGGGAGGTGGTCACTGATATCAAGGGAAAGCACACCTGATAAGCACTGGTCACAAGGTACATTTGTAATGCAGATATCTAGAAGTGTGGCACTGGTATCGGTAACAAGGGTGGGCAAGGAAATTGTATTTGAACAAGCGAAATTTCTTAGTATATCTTCCAGGTGCTCAGAAGATGAATCTTCACCGAGCATATTGATATTCACACCACCCATAACCAAGAAGGCTCCTTGCATTGAATGGAGGCTTGACAGCAAAGTCTCCATGAATTCAAAAAATTGGGACTTGTATCCTAATGGTGGCCTATAGACAGCTGCTATAAGAATATTTTTCAACCGTACCACAAGGCACTCAACACTGGGTGTAATGCATGTTAATTCGTTTACAACTTCACATGTAATTGAGGCTTTGATGTGCATAGCAATTCCACCGCCTCGGTTTGCGGGCCGTACGATGCCGTGATAAATATAAACTGGTATTGTCGGTGCACTATCAGTTTGAGAATGCGAGGATTCTGTGAATAATATAGCATCAAATTTATCCGATAAGTAATCGAAGAACTTGCGTAGATCGTGCATTTTATATTTGATGCTTCGAGCATTTAGGTGAAATGCCCTGAAGTAGTGAGACGGTATTCTAAATGCTTTGCTGAAATTGTCCAGTTCATAGTATTTACACTCTGGTGCGGTAGCCGTATCGCTGTTAGTGCGACAGTGAGATTGGAAAAGCATTGCAGGTCCTACTATTGCAGTTTGTTCAAATCTTCTTGGCAGGCGATTCTTATCATGCCTGATGATTCTGTTTTCCTTGCACAAATTTTTCTGCCTTGTGTCCAAGCAAATTTCCATCCTGCCTTTCGTTTCTGTGTTACTTCGGCTCCCAAAAGCTGTTTGACTTGCCTAGTCAGGTGGTCATTGACAAATACAGAATCATCGGTTTGAAAAACAATGTCTTGACTGAAAAAACGGGTCTTCCTGGCTTTATATAACACAGCATTTCGCTTGTAACGTCGCACAAACCGTACAACAATGTTCTTTGCATCAGACTTGTTGATTGGTACTCTGTGGCAAATGTCTACATCTTCCTGAATTACGGGCTCCCCTACTTTTTCACAGATCTTCTGCACAGTGTCAAAAACGACTCCGCTATCAGGCACACCCTTGATTTCAAGGTTATTGGCCCGTGAGTACTGTACTATTTCTGTGATTCGCATGTGTAGTTTCTGATTTTCTGCAGCGAGTTCTTGGTTGCAGTTGCGTGTTTTGGCAAGCTCCTCACGTAGCACCTTTATTTCTGCGGAGAGTGTGGTGACACTGTCGCAAGATTCACTACAATATTCTACACTCTGTTTGAAGGAGCGAAGCTCAGCATGAATTTCCCGTTTGAAATCCTCAAGCGTCTTACTAAGCTCCTTCACGTTTGACATGACAAATAACTGATTGAAAACACTAGGACGGCTCTTTGGCAGCAGTGCGCGCAACAGCAGTAAGGTAATAAAAAATGAGGAAAACGGTCCTCACCTGCACGAGGAACAACTTGAATGAGTGTTGTGAAAGCCACACGCACTGCTGCCAAACTGAAGAGAGCGCGCGAAAGCGGCCCGTATATGTAGGCGCGGTCTGTGGCCTAGTAGGACACGGCGCCGGCGTGGCAGCGTCGACGTTCACCGGCTGATCCCAGAGGATAACGGTGCAACGATGCCCGTCGTAATCGACGCTTTAGCTTGTCAGACGCCTTTCCCAGCGCAGCTTGTACCCTCGCAGAAGCCAACGAATCGTGCTGAAGAAAGTATGCGCTCCGCACCTGCACGAGGAAGAACTTGAATGAGTGTTGTGAAAACCGCACGCACTGCTGCCACATTCTACTGCCCTCTCACTGCTGCCCTCTCGGGGAGTCGTGGGAGCAGCTAGTCGACTCCCTCCCCCTCGGGATGTCGTGGTGTGCAACTCGCAACATACCGCGATGGTCTGGGCAACGGGTTCCGCGTTTACCAGCCCAAGCCGGCCACATACAACGAGCACTTTCGGCCCAATACTTCGTATGAAGACTACTTGCCGACGCAGCCTCCTCCTGGTCCATCTCTTGTGTGTTACCGCTGTGGTCAGCCCGGTCACATCTCCCGATTTTGTCCTCGCCGACAACCATCCCGTTACGGTTCCTATACTTATAATCCGCGGCCGGGTTACTAACCTTCTCCTTCTCGATGCCCAACCTACCCGCCTGATTCCTGCAACCCATGGCCTGCACAAATGCTGAATCTTTTGCTGGTATCGGATAGAAGCGTGACACCGCCTTCAGCATTCCGCACTCGTGGATACCCATCACCCCCACGCCGCTCCTCCTTGCCTCCGCCGGAAAACTTCTCGGCACGACCGATGGGGTGAGGTCGCTGGAAATATGCCGCCGGAAGAGATACCCCTGCCTGTTGTTATGTTACGGAACAAACTGAATGTACTAGTGGATGGTGTGCCTGTGTTGGCTTTAGTGTATACCGGTGCTACTGTTTCAGTGATGATTGCTGCGTTTAAGTGTCGCATCGGACGAAAAGATTTGTTTCGAGGGAACAAAAGTGTTCGTTCTGTGCGTGAGCGGTGAATCATTGCCTTCAGTTGGAGTGTGTAGTGTTAAGGTTTCTTTGAGTAGTCAAGTGTTAAGCGCGGAAATGGGGGTGCTCGCCCGCCATTTCTCGCTCGCGTGATCGACGCACGACGTTATTCGTGGCCGCGACTTTTTGCAGATGTGTGGCAGTAAAGTCGACTATCATGCCGGAGATCTCAGCGTCGGCAAATGTTTCACCACTGGACTTGGGGAAGGCTCGTGCATTGGAGAGAGTGTGCTCTGTGTTACCCAAGATACGATCGTGCATTCTTTGGTTGTATGCGTACCAGTTTCCTCCCCCGATACCGCTTTCGACGTGTTTGATGCGATTGTGGAGCCGAATCATCATTTGACCTGCATGAAGAAGAATATCTTGGTTGTTGATGCCATGGTTTCCGTCACCAACGGATGCACTGAACTGTGCACAGTGAATTGTTCGACAGAGTCTGTATTTCTACTTGAAGGCATGAAGCTTGCGTCACACAGCGACGAGGTCCCTGAATCTTGCCTTGCTTACCGACGCATTGGGCGCAGCAGCGCCAGAGCTTTACGAAGAGTCACAGTTACTTCACGTGATCGACAGCTCGCTTTCCACATATGAGCGCCGTGCTCTATTGGCAACCCCCTTCGACACTCCACTGTGTTTGACATCTCACAGCCCTGCGGCATATCTTCCATTACCTCGTCACAGACCCTGCAAAGGGTTGACACTGGCGCTTCACATCCCATCCGACAAAAGCCCTACTGAATGTCACCGTCTTAACGCAAGGTGACCAATGAACAAGTGAAGGAAATGATAACCGAAGGTGTTATCCAAGAGTCGTCGAGCCCCTGGGCTGCTCCTGTCATTGTGGTACGAAAAAAGGATGATTCATGGCGTTTCTGCGAAGATTACCGTCGTCTAAATGCCGTCAGAAGAAAAGACATACCCCGTCCCTCGAATCGACGATGCCATCGACTGCCTTTTTTCAGCCTACTACTTATCTTATATTGAGCTCCGGTCGCGGAGTTGACAAATCCTTATGCATCCCGCGGACAAAGAGAAAACAGCGTTTATTACGCCTGACGGCCTATATGTATATATTGTAATGCCATTCGGCCTTTCTAATGCGCCTGCCACCTTCGAGAGATTTATGGACACTATGCTCCTTGGTTTGAATTGTAAAATATGCATGTGCTACCTAGACGATGTTGGCATCTTCGGAAAGACGTTCAGTAAGCACAACGACCGTTTAGATTTTGTCCTGGGCTGTATACGCAAAGCTGGCCTGGTGCTTAATTCAAAAATGTGCCACTTGGGTGCGCGTCCAGCGTTAGTGCTTGGATGCCTCGTTGACAAAGACAGTGTCAGACCTGATCCAGCCAAGACTGCAGTTGTCGCGTCGCTCAAGTCACCACAGTCTGTCAAAGCGCTGCGAAGTTTCTTGGGCTTAAGCTCATACTTTCCCCGTTTTATTAATCGCTTTGCGTGCATCGCATAACCCCTGACAGGCTTGCTTCAGAAAGATGTTGCTTTCGAGTGAACCCCCGAGTGCTACTCGCCATCCGCCCACTAAAACTCCTTCTTACGTCCCACCCACTACTTCGCCACTTCGATCAATCCACCCCCACAGAGATTCATACCGACGCCAGCGGTGTTGGCTTCGGCGCTGTGCTTGTCCAGCCTTGCGACAACAAAGAGCAGGTTGTTGTGTATGCAAGTCGCTCGCTCAGAAAGCCCTCGCGCAATTATACGGCCACCGAACAGGAATGCCTTGCCGTCGTCTTCGACACGCAGAGCTTCCATTCATATCTATACGGACGTCCGTTCACTATCGTCACCGACCATCATGCCCTCTGCTCGATCGTGTAACATTCGCGACCAGTGTGGGCGGTTTGCACGGTGGGCTCTCCGGCTGCAACAGTTTGACGACGCAGTCGCCTGCAAGTGCGGTCACCGGCACGCTGACCTGGACTCTCTTTCGCGGCTGCCCTTTCCTGAGATGGAGCCTAACATCAATAATTTTGACCACTGCGTCGTGTCAGTGTCACCGTTATTTCTTGATTTCAGCACATTCAAAGCAGAACAGCGGAGAGATTCAATCCTGCGGTCTATTCTTGCGGAGGCTGAAGACCCCTCCGGTACAAACTACTTCTGTGTGCGAGATGGTCTCCTATGGAAGGAAAACTATTCTTCTACAGACCAGCGCTTCCTCCTGGTAGTTCCGAAGAGCCTGCACACCTCCGTCGTGCAGGCCATGCACGCCGACCCTACATCTTGACATCTTGTGTGGGCACGAATGATCCACCGTACACAGGCACACTTCTATTGGCCGGAAATGCGGGCCACGACTGAGCGGTACGCCGCAAGCTTCACTCAGTATCAACGATATAAGCGCCCTACAAGCGTTGCATCTGGTCAGCTTCATCCCGTGACACTACCTGCCGCACCTTTCGAGTGAGTGGGCATAGACCTCCTGGGCCAATTTTCTAAATCGTATCATGGGAACCACTGGACAGTTGTTAGCGTTGATTACCTTACTTGGAGTTGCGAAACAGCAGACCTACCGTCGTCTACAGCGTATTATGTGTCCTTTTTTATGCTGCACTCCATAGTTATCCGCCGTGGACCTCAAATTTTATCAGTAGTGGCTGTGGTCGGCAGTTCACCGGCTGACGTCGTGGAGCAGCTTCTACGTTCCTGTGCATCACATGTTCGACTTTCCTCGCGTTACCATCCCAAGACGAATGGGCTAACTGAGCGCACGAACAAAACGATCACCAGCATGCTGTCAACGTATGTTGATACAAAGCACAGACTGGGACAGCGTCCTGCTGTTCGTCACCTACGCTTTCAACACCACGCGCCATGAGACTACTGGCTTAAGCCCCATCTTTTTACTGCATGATAAGCCCGCCACGCTACAGCATGGACAACCTACTCTCATTTTCTGCGGAGCCTCATGAAGATCCCTGCAGCCTCGAGATACTTCGTGTCGCCGAAGAGACCGGGCGCCTTGTCCGCCTTCGTATCATCGCCTCCCATGATCGGTCCAAAGCGCGCTACGATGCCCACCGCCGTCTCGTCACTTAAAGCCCTGGTGATTTGGTCTTGTAGTGGCGGCCTCTCAAAAAGCGGGGATTGTCCCAGAAGCTTCTGTGCCACTGCAACGGACCTTATGCTATATTGAGCAAATTAGCGAGCTCAATTACCGCATAGCGTGCCTCACGGCAGGCGGTCTTTGTTCTGCACGAAATGAAGTGACTCACATTCGCGCGGTGCTTTCTAACTTGCTGTTTGCACTTCGGCCGCGTAGGTGGAAGTGTGACGCCGATGAAGAGGCGATGTCTAGTATATTTCGTCGGAATAGCAGACTATGCAGCAGAAAAGGAGAACGAGGTTGTTGCCTCTCGTGTTCGCAAGGGTACTCAGCTTGATTCGGTCGCCCGCCGCAGTCTAAATAAAGCCCTGGACGTAACAATATATATATATATATATATATATATATATATATATATATATATATATATATATATATATATATATATATAAGGCAAATTAAATGATGGCTTCGATTGACAAACATATTAAGGAATTAAAAGACTAGCGCATATAACAAAGACACAGACAAAGAAGTAGACAGGACGAGCGCTAAACGAACAACTTGTCGTTAAAACAAATAAAGGTGGACGAGAGGTAACACTTAACTAACGCTACAAAGTCATTTACAGAAACCCCGCTGCTATTTTGGAACTTAACAGCCCCCCAGCTTTCAATTCGCTCTTTTACGGCGTCTAGTAACTCTATTTGGGGAATGGAATAAAAGAGCTCCTCAATATCTACTGAAAAGGCGAAATTAGCTCCTGAAGCACCACCTTGCTCAACCAAAAATTCAATTACATCCTTTGAGTTGCTCACACGAAAAGGGTCTTCTACATCTAGTTGGCTAAGGTGCTTTTGAAGGTATTTTGATACCAGGCCTTGCCAGGCTTCATTCTCGGATGCAATCGCTCTGAGAGGCATGCCTTCTTTATGGGTTTTGGCGGAAAAGAATACGTTCAGACCCAGCATCTTCGCTGTTTTTACAGACTGATATAGTCCTGTCAAATTGAGCCGTTCACACATTTTTAATGGCTCTGCTTTTACTTTTCTGCCAGATATTTTCAGGGGAATAAAATTCTTGTCAATAGCTTTTGCTTAGCCTTTTCAAGATACATCGTTTGGGGCAACACGACGAATCCACCCTCTTTATCAGCGGTCAGCAAAGAAAGGTTGTTATTCTTGAGGTAATGGATTGTATTGCTCACCGCTAGCGTTACCCCACGCGAACACGGCTTTCTACTCGACAAGCAGTCAACACCTTCGGAAATACATCTAGCCTTGTCTTCCACGTCTGCACATTGCCCTACTTTCCTAACCATGGTAATGATTCCGAGAGGTGTTTCGTTAACCTCATTACAAAATTTAGGCCCGCAGCTCAAAACCTTTTGAACTTTATCTGGGAGACCACATTCTGCTAAAGACATTCAGCTAATTCATGATAAAACACCAACTAGCCCAGCTTTCCGCCTTGATATTAAGGAAGCCAACCATCACCAGAACCAAGGTTAATAGAGGAATGTTTCTAATTTTTGTTAATTTGTAGTGCCAATCAATTGGTTTAAAGAAAATTACTTATAAATCAGCAGAAAAAACAACCATGCCGCCGGTGGGATCCGAACTCATGACCTCCGAATATCGCGTCCGGTGCTCTACTAACTGAGTTACGGCGATGGCTGTCCAATCTGCTGCTATCGTGGGTATGTATGTTCATTGGGTGTAAGCGAACCTTGAGAGTGTTCCCCAGCGCCAGCCTCGTCCATAGCTCGTCCTGTATTATCGTGAGTGTGACGTAGAACGTCATCTAACGGCGAGGGCGGAAACTGTGCGAGAGCTCTGTTATGCGAGCTATGGCAGCTTGGTTTCGGTGACTGTTGGCTTCCTTATTATATATATATATATATATATATATATATATATATATATATATATATATATATATATATATATATATATATATATATATATATATATATATATATATACGAAGGAAGCTAGCAGTCACCAAAACCAATGTGCATAGGGCAATGTTTATATTTTTTTAAATGAGAGAATAATACCTCGTTTAACCTGTCGACAGCAACAGATTATCGAAGTATTTTTTCCATTCATTGGCACTAAAAGCTAAAAACAATTAGAAACATTCCTCTATACACCTTGATTTCGGTTACTGTTGGCTTCCTTCATTTGTGAAACGAGCCCCTCATTTCATTTGCCTTGTCTATTATATTATATAAAGGGATGACGGCAGCAGTCCAGCGGGCAGAAAGGCAGCGAAATGGGCTTTGAAACGAAACTATTTTGGATGACTTGCGCCCGCTAAGAACTGAGTGACTTGTTGACCGCGCAGCAACAATAGTGCTCGGCGGTCGTCGAACAGAATGCCCGCCGCTCTCGGTCGTGATCAATTTAAGCTGAGCTAAATTTCGAGATACGCGTGCAAAGTTACCAAAACATTCTAGAACAACGCAAAATCTGCTAAGCCTTGATGCGATGAATTCAGACAGATCTCTTCACGTCTTGCATCAGAAACAAAGCATTAAGGCGGCGTTCCGGCAACTTCGAATAATGAACAAACCGTATCAGGATTCTCGGGACTATGTATGTATATATATATATATATATATATATATATATATATATAGAATCAACAAAAATTGAAGAAGCATAACAGGATTTAATTCACCAGCCTTTTTCGAAAAAGGCTGGTCCTCCAGCAGAAACGTCGTGAATTAAATCCTGTTATGTTTCTTCAATTTTTGGTGATTTTATTATTATATTGACCAAATCAGCTGCCAGAAATCACTTTCGGTATATATATATATATATATATATATATATATATATATATATATATATATATATATATATTGAAAATTAGGAAAGATTCTCGAACTTCTTTGTCATGGTGAGATTTGAATCCAGATTCAAGTATTGTGGCTTTAGTGCCCTTACGTCTGGTTTGAATGAAAACCCTGGCAAAATATCTTTCCTCTCAAAGTATCGAATAATGCAACACGTGCTGATGATTGCCTTTTGTTTTCTGTGCTAGCCATGCAGTACTTTTTAGCATGTTTGTACAAGCTTCCTCCTTTTGCTTTTTTTTATTATTCTTGAATGTGCACTACTCGAGCCCAACACACTGCCAATACCTGTGTACTGTATCATCTATGCCCCGTGTACATTTTTGTGTTTAATCTCATTGTTTTTTGATGACGAAGTTTCTGGCCGCGTGTTTCTGTGCCATGCCTTCAATGCCGCAACGCGTGTTATTTATTATTGTTTTCTGCATGCCCCAGAAAAACTTTTTTAATGCTTTTTTATGCTATCTTTACTTGCGAGGAGCACGTGCCGACCCCGAAAGCCAGTAAGCCTCATCACTGTGCGCCACATTGGACGTCATGCGCATTTTATTGCATATTCATCAGCCATTAGTGGCTGGTCTTATGTCTTATCATAGGACAAGTATTTAAGGACCAAGCAAAGATGCTTTGTGCATTACCTGACGAAGGCCGGGCCCCGGCCGAAACGTCGTTAATAAATCTGTTTCCGTTCGTGTGCCCCTCTTTTCTGCATTATATATATATATATATATATATATATATATATATATATATATATATATATATATATATATATATATATATATATATATATATATATATATAAGAGAAGGGAGCATTTCTACAAAGACACTTATTTATCAACGTTTCGACCGTGGTGCCGTCTTCTTCAGGACTGTAGTGGTCTCGCGTCAGATGGACATTTTAAGTTTGTGAGCTCAAGAGGAGGGAGAAAGGAGTGTAACACGCAAATAGCTACAACAGTTCAAAAAATTGAAAAATACCAAAAAATAAAGATGGGGATGCAGGGAGCAGACAGACAATATTGGAGGAGGAAGCAAAAAAAAAGAAATAAAAGAAAAAAGGGGGGGGAAACTAGTATAGTAAGAAAGGGTGGGGTACAAAAGGAGATGGCGAAACGAGAGAAAGGGAGAGGAAGACGGTGCGGGGGACATGGGCAGCACGGCAACCACAGGCGTACGAAAGCAAAAAGTGCAAACAAAACACACAAACAAAATGCACAAACACAAAGGGCACCGCTGCAGTTGCGTGGCCAAAGAGGAGCCGCTGCGCAAATGACACTGGCAGTGACGAACAGGCCAAACCAGGCGCCTTCTGAGGGTCTCACTAATTTCCGGTGAGCCGAGGGCTAGAACGTTAAGGAAGGAGTGGGCTACGTTAACGAGCACATGTGTAAGAACTTACTCACGCGGTCTAGGTTTCACTGAACGGTGCACTCCTCTCCCTGGGCGGGTCGTTGAACAGACCTCGCCGGTAATTCTTGTTTTTAGGGGAGGAGGGCTGGGCTAGCTGTGTGCAAAGATTTCAAATTGTCGGAAAATGTAAGGAAAGAACGTCAAAAGCTTATCAATACTGCACGAGGCAGGATAGTGTAAGTAAGGAGCGGTATGATTGCCTGGGATATACACTAGGAGATATAAAAGGTATATCTGAGTTAGCTAATAACGAGAAGTGTAGTATTATTTTGTTTGGAGGACGTGAATAAAAGAAAGGGTACCAGGCTTTTTGTTAAGACCTTCTTGAATAGTATTAAACTTGTGGATAAAATAGGATTCACGTTCACGTTCTCGCACGTTTTTGAAGCCCCCTTGAATAATTGTTACTTTCAGTTGGTCAAATGGGTGTCCTTCTGTGTTTACATGCTTGAATAGGGGAAGGTTTGGGAGAGACTTGGTGAGTGCGCGGTGATTGTTAAATCGAATGCGGAATGCAGTGTTTGTCTGTCCTATGTATTGCTGGTTACACACAGTGCATTCAAGAAGGTAAATAATGTTTGCTGAGTCGCAGTCAAAGTTACCGTTGATTGAATGCTGGAAAACTGACCTCGTACTAGTTGCGGAACACGTAGTCTGCATGTGCTTGGAAACTTTGCAGCGACCTTTACCAAAGGGCTGGCATCCATATTTTGGGGTTTTGTGTTCCTTGGAGTGGACTAGATGGTTCTGAATGTTTTTGGCACGCCTGTAAATCACGCGGGGTGCACATGTAAATATTTTCGATAGTCGTTGACTTTGCTGGAGAATGTTAAAGTGCTTATTAAGAATTCTGTTTATGTTCGGTGCGTTACTGGTAAATGTGAGGATAAGGTTTGTAGTGTAATCATTTCGGTTATCTATTCGGCGCCCCTGGAGTATTTGACTACGGTTAAGATTTGAAGCTCTGCTTATGGCGTCATCAATAAGGAAACGTGGATAGCGCTGTGTTAAGAGCACGTTGCGCATGTGTTCGGAGTTTTCATGAAAGTCTAGGTCGTTAGAGCAGATGCTTCAAAAACGATGGACCTGCGAATAAGGGATGCTGGTTTTGCAGTGGCGGGGAAGGGCGCTTTGAAAATGTAGATATTTTTGTGAGTTGGTTGGTGTTCTATAAACGGTTGTACGAACTGACCCCTTGTCCACCAGAATGACAACATCAAAAAAATTGATTTCACAGGCTGAGTAGGTGTGCGTAAACTTTATGTTTGGGTGCGCGGAGTTAAAACTGTGAATGAAATGGATAAGTTGTTGTTCTGTGTTGGTCCATATTATAAAAATATCATCCAAATAGCGCTTGTAAAAGTACGGCTGAATTGGACAAGAAGAAAGAAATTTTTACTCTATATGATGCATGAAGATATTGGCATAATTTGGGGTCATTCTTGTTCCCATAGCGGTGCCACTTACTTGCAGATAATATTGAAGATCAAATTCGAAGCTATTATATTCTACACAATTTTGGCTAGTGTTCCTAACACGTTTGGGCTTGGAGATTCATGAGGTCTCTGCTGTTCATAAGATTCTAAAAGGGCTGCAATGCCGTCGGCATGGGAAATGTTTGTGTATAAGGATGTTACATCCATGGTCACAAGAAAGGCTCCTTCTGGTAATGTTATATTGTCTATCTGGCGGAGAAAGTGGTTTGTATCTTTGATGTAGGATGGATGTGTGGCTGGAATGTGGCTAACTAGAGTGTCAATGTACTTTGATTTTGGTTCTATGAGAGTGCCGATGTCTGAAATTATTGGCCGTCCAGGAATACCGGCTTTATGTAATTTAGGGAGCATGTAGAAGCGCCCAGGAGAAGGATGGGTAGCCGTGAGTGCCTTGCATAGTTTCGGGAGATTTCATTGTGTTTTGTGAGGTCGAGGAGAATGTCAGATATAGCTTTTGAGTGCTCGTCGGTGGGGTCGCCATGCAGTTGTTTATAAAATGGTTTTCAGAAAGCTGTCGGATGCCTTCTGCTATATAGTCATCCCTGTTCAAGATAACAATGCCTCCGCCCTTATCAGCTGGCTTTATGACGATGTCGGTACGGTTGCTAAGCGCCTCGAGAGCAGTACGTTCTCTTTTAGGAAGATTGTCTGGCCCTAACCTGCGGTTCTTGAAGTTTTCAATAATGTCATTTTGAACTGCCTTAATATATATATCCAAGTGTTTTTCCCGCCCGATGTTGGGAGTCCAATTTTGGTTTGCTGGGTGGAAGTCCGAGTTTTGGTGGGGGTTTTCGGGCTTATCAAAGAAGTATTCTCTCAGGCGAAGTTTTCTGACGAAGTCGTCAAGATCTTTCAGGAGTTGGAATTCATTGTATTTGCCTGTGCGGGGGCAAAACGTCAGCCCTCTAGATAGGGCGGCTCACTCATACTCTGTGAGCGGTGTTACAGATAGATTGGTGATGTTGTCTACACTGTGATGGCCCTGTTTGAGAGTGTTTGCCCTTGGCTGACCTTTGACGGAGCGATATCGGGGTTGAGAGAATTTGATCCAACCGCACTTAGTACTTCTTTCATCCAGTCGTCATGGGGAACTTTGTCCCGTGTAAATTTTCTAATTTTGATTTTGCCAATTTCTCAAGTTTTTTTTTTTGTTTTGAAACGTTCTAGTTCCTCGACCTCCAGCGCGGAAACAAGAAGATTATTCCGAGCCTTACGCTCCTCTGTTCCCAGTATCACCGAAGCTTTCTCAGAGTGCCGAGTTGTGATTTTGAGTAACTATAGGGAAGCTGATTTTAATATGTCGTTCCATTTCTTTTTGTCTCCTTCTGATAGATTATTCATTGCTGGTATCAGCTTCACTTGTAGACCTTTCGGTACGATATTAGCCCGAAGGTACGTTTTTAAGGTTTTAACATGAAGGTCATGTCTAAGCCGCTTATCAATTATTTTTCGTAATTTAAGAAAAGCTGAAGATTTGAAACAGGGCTGCCGGTGATATGAGAAGAAGGGAGGCGGAGTACTCACGCGGCCTGTGTATCAGTCCCGGGCGCACTCGCTGGGCGGAACCACAACGCTTCGGAGGTCATATGATAAAACAGGGGTGCTGGGGATCAGTCCACAGTTATATGACGGGCTGCTGGTGATCGGTTGCTGTTCTGGTGCAGAATCCACGGCAGGTTTCAGCCTCGGTGCGTACTTCTCTTCGGGCTTGCCTCTCGACACGATGGCTTGTTTGATGTGCTCGCCTGGGCTGAGGTGCTTGCTGTAGGGGGAATGTGCTGCTGCTGTGCCACTGGTGGTCTGGTGTGGCTGTTTTAGTGCGGCGCTGCAGTGTCCCCTCGATGTTCGAGAGGTGAGTGGTGGCCTGGTGGTGATGTCTGGATGGCTGGCTGCTGCTTGTCTGGTAGACATAGCGTTTTGGCCTACGACTTGTGGAAATGTTCGAGGCTCTGGAGTACTCATCGAATTTTGTTGCTGCCGAGGCTGTGGCTGTTGTGGCGCGTAGTCTCTCCATTGCCCAAATGTGAGGTGGCGAATTCGGAGGAGTAAGTTATAGATATTCCAAGACAGCAGCGAGACTCCACCGAAGCTGGGGGTGCACGCCACCTGCAGACAGAACTGTGCTAGGGTGGAATATTTCCATTTGGTGGTCTACGAAGAAGGTGTTCTGCTCTCGTCGGCAGATGTCGACAGGAAGGGCATTAAAGGTCTGGGACTTCTGGTTGATCTTTACTACTTGAGGCCTGTTGGTTGAATTCATTCGCAAATTTGGAGCCCGAGGAAGCACGAGCGTTGCAAAAATGTTAATAATATCCGGTCTTCCTATTCTGATTTAATGTATTAGTTGCACGTACCGGTCTGTGGCGGTGGCGGCATCCATGACTGCGACGTCGTTGCTTCCGACGTGAAGGACGATGTCCGACACACCTCGTGGTACCCAATCCATGAGTTTGGGAATGTCTTCAATTTTGGCACCAGGTTGGCAGATAAATGCTGGGGTGTGCGGGATTGTAGGATCGAAGTGCTGATGCAAGTATTTCACTTGAGAGTCCCCGATGATGGCGGTAGTTGGGCTCTCGACGCGGAATATCCAAAGAACGCGTCTTGATGAAGTGCGAGCAGGAGCCATTGCAGAGAATGTTGCGAACGTAGGTTGCGTTGGCTCCGCAGAATAAAGATTTAAGAGAAGTGGGCACTTCTACAAAGACACTTTTATTTATCAACGTTTCGACCGCGGTGCGGTCTTCTTCAGGACTGTAGTGGTCTCGCGTCAGATGGACGTTTTAAGTTTGTGAGCTCAAGAGGAGGGAGAAAGGAGTGTAACACGCAAATAGCTACAACAGTTCAAAAAATTGAAAAAATAAAAATAAAGATGGGGGTGCAGGGAGCAGACAGGGACAATATTGGGGGAGGAAGCAAAAAATAGAAATGAAAGAAAAAAGGGGGAAAACTAGTATAGTAAGAAAGGGTGGGGTACAAAAGGAGATGGCGAAACGAAAGAAATGGAGAGGAAGACGGTGCGGGGGACATGGGCAGCACGGCAACCACAGGCTTACGAAAGCCGCCCTATCTAGAGGGCTGACTTTTTGCCCCCGCACAGGCAAATATAAAGAATTCCAACTCCTGCAAGATCTCGACGACTTCGCCAGAACACTTCGCCTGAGAGAATACTTCTTTGATAAGCCCGAAAACCCCCACCATAACTCGGACATCCACCCTGGAAACCAAAATTGAACTCCCAACATCGGTCGGGAAAAACACTTGGATATCTTCAGCAAGGCGGAAATTTGGGCGAGTTGGTAAGTGTTCATTTTCGCTCTCAGCGCAACACGAACGGGACACAAGACGAAGGACTAGCACAAACAGGCGCTGCGCAAACAACAGCGTCTGTTTGTGCTAGTCCTTCGTCTTGTGTCCCGTTCGTGTTGCGCTGAGAGCGAAAATGAACTTGGATATCTATATTAAGGCAGTTCAAAATGACATTATTGAAAACTTTAAGAACCGCAGGTTAGAACCAGATTAATCTTCCTAAAAGAGAACGTACGGCTCTCGAGGCGCTCAGCAACCGTACCGACATCGTCATAAAGCCAGCTGATATGGACGGAGGCATTGTTATCTTGAACAGGGATGACTATATAGCAGAAGGCATCCGACAGCCTTCTGACAACCATTTTTATAAACAACTGCATGGCGACCCCACCAACGAGCACCCAAAAGCTATATCTGACATTCTCCTCGACCTCACAAAACACAATGAAATCTCCCCGAAACTATGCAAGGCACTCAACGCTACCCATCCCTCTCCTGGGCGTTTCAACATGCTCCTTAAATTACATACAGCCGGTATTCCTGGACGGCCAATAATTTCAGGAATCGGCAGTCTCACAGAACCAATATCAAAGTACATCGACAATCTAATTAGCCACATTCCAGCCACACATCCATCCTACATCAAAGATACAAACCACTTTCTCCGCCAGATAGACAATATAACATTACCAGAAGGAGCCTTTCTTGTGACCATGGATGTAATATCCTTATACACAAACATTCCCCATGCCGACGGCATTGCAGCCCTTTTAGAATCTTATGAGCAGCAGAGACCTCATGAATCTCCAAGCCCAAACGTGTTAGGAACACTAGCCAAAATTGTGTTAGAATATAATAGCTTCGAATTTGATCTTCAATATTATCTTCAAGAAAGTGGCACTGCTATGGGAACAAGAATGGCCCAAAATTATGCCAATATCTTCATGCATCATATAGAGTCAAAATTTCTTTCTTCTTGTCCCATTCAGCCGTACTTTTACAAGCGCTATTTGGATGATATTTTTATAATATGGACAAACACAGAACAACTTATCCATTTCATTCACAGTTTTAACTCCGCGCACCCAAACATAAAGTTTACGCACACCTACTCAGCCAGTGAAATCAATTTTCTTGATGTCATTCTGGTGGACAAGGGGTCAGTTCGTACAACCGTTTATAGAACACCAACCGACTCACAAAAATATCTACATTTTCAAAGCGCCCAATCCCGTCACTGCAAAACCAGCATCCCTTATTCGCAGGCCCATCGTTTTCGAAGAATCTGCTCTAACGACCTAGACTTTCATGAAAACTCCGAACACATGCGCAAAGTGCTCTTAACACAGCGCTATCCGCGTTTCCTTATTGATGACGCCATAACCAGAGCTTCAAATCTTAACCGTAGTCAAATACTCCAGGGGCACCAAATAGATAACCGAAATGATTACACTACAAACCTTATCCTCACATTTAACAGTAACGCACCGAACATAAACAGAATTCTTAATAAGCACTTTAACATTCTCCAGCGAAGTCAACGACTATCGAAAATATTTACATGCGCACCCCGCGTGATTTACAGGCGTGCCAAAAACATTCAGAACCATCTAGTCCACTCCAAGGAACACAAAACCCCATAATATGGATGCCAGCCCTGTGGTAAAGGTCGCTGCAAAGTTTGCAAGCACATGCAGACTACGTGTTCCGCAACTAGTACGAGGTCAGTTTTCCAGCATTCAATCAACGGTAACTTTGACTGCGACTCATCAAGCATTATTTACGTTCTTGAATGCACTGTGTGTAACCAGCAATACATAGGACAGACAAACACTGCATTCCGCATTCGATTTAACAATCACCGCGCACATGTCAAGTCTCTCCCAAACCTTCCCCTATCCAAGCATGTAAACACAGAAGGACAACCATTTGACCAACTAAAAGTAACAATTATTCAAGGGGGCTTCAAAAACAGGCGAGAACGGGAACAACGTGAATCCTATTTTATCCACAAGTTTAATACTATTCATGAAGGTCTTAACAAAAAGCCTGGTACCCTTTCTTTTATTCACGACCCCCAAACAAAATAATACTACACTTCTCGTTAATTAGCTAACTCAGATATACCTTTTATAACTCCTAGTGTATATCCCAGGCAATCATACCCCGCCTTACTTACACTATCCTGCCTCGTGCAGTATTGATAAGCTTTTGACGTTCTTTCCTTACATTTTCCGACAATTTGAAATCTTTGCACACAGCTAGCCCAGCCCTCCTCCCCTACAAACAAGAATTACCGGCGAGGTCGGTTCAACGACCCGCCCAGGGAGAGGGGTGCACCGTTCAGTGAAACCCAGACCCCGTGAGTAAGTTCTTACACATGTGCTCGTTAACGTAGCCCACTCCTTTCTTAACGTTCTAGCCCTCGGCTCACCGGAAATTAGTGAGACCCTCAAAAGGCGCCCGGTTTGGCCTGTTCTTCACTGCCAGTGTCATTTGCGCAGCGGCTCTTCTTTGGCCACGCATCTGGAGCGGCGCCCTTTGTGTTTGTGCATTATGTTTGTGTGTTTTGTTTGCACGTTTTGCTTTCGTACGCCTGTGGTTGCCGTGCTGCCCATGTCCCGCGCACCGTCTTCCTCTCCCTTTCTCTCATTTCGCCATCTCCTTTTGTACCCCACCCTTTCTTACTATACTAGTTTTCCCCCCTTTTTTTCGTTTATTTCTATTTTTTTGCTTCCTCCCCCAATATTGTCCCTGTCTGCTCCCTGCACCCCCATCTTTATTTTTTTATTTTTTTCAATTTTTTAAACTGCTGTAGCTATTTGCGTGTTGCACTCCTTTCTCCCTCCTCTTGAGCTCACAAACTTAAAACGTCCATCTGACGCGAGATCACTACTATCCTGAAGACCGCACCGCGGTCGAAACGTTGATAAAGAAAAGTGACTTTGTAGAAGTGCCCACTTCTCTTAAATCTTTATTCTGCGGAGCCAACGCAACCTACGTTCGTAACATTTATATATATATATATATATATATATATATATATATATATATATATATATATATATATATATATATATATATATATATATATATATATATATATATATATATATATATATATATATATATTGATATAATTAATCTATATAAAATATATGAGATAAAACTGTATAATGCAGCGAATCTTTTTACCGTTTCTTCATTCTGCAAAGCTGACTCCTGAAAAAAATAGCTCCTCCGATCGAAACGTCGAGTCATATAAATGTGCTTTCTTTAACGAAGCCTGCACTTCGCTATATACCGGGTGTTTCAGCGATCACTTTAAAAAATTCCCGAATTTATTAGATTGAATATTGTAGCGAAGTGCAAGTTGAAGTGCGATTGCCGCGTGCCGAAGACGACGGTGCTGCTGGCGGACCTGTGTTCTGGTTCTTGTCTTCTTGTGCTCCGGCTATCACCAGCTGTGCTCGCCGCCGGCCTCTACGTCAAGCAAGCCGTGACATTTGGTGGAGGTGCTGGGTGCGCATCTAATGCCACACACCCCGCCTCGCAATTCGAGCCCGGTAGTAAGTCCCGGCCGTCGGGTATTCCTGGAGCCCTCGGGAGAAAGTGACTCGCGCTAGCCGACGGCAGCAAGTCCAAGCGCTGGAATTCGGACTCTTGCCCGCGGGATCGAAGACATCTAGGACGACCAACGCCACCATGCCGTCCCAGTTACAGCAAACCGACCCCGCGATTGCGCCGAGGATCCTCTACGGGCCTGTCGCCCCAAGATCTGTCACTCCGTTCCGTGGAGATGGACTTGATGATGTTGAAGAATGGGTCTAGCACTATGAACGGGTAGCTCGAAAAAATGGGTGGACACCCGACCAATATCTGCAGAAACTGTACTTCTTCTTGGATGCCATAGCGAAATATTGGTTCGAGAACCACGAGGCGTCGCTAACATCATGGGAGATATGCAAGAGCGAACTGATACGTACAATCGCAAACCAGCATCGGCGACAGTATGCTGAAGATCTGCTCTACGCTCGTATCCAGGCTCCCACCGAGAGCGTGAGAAGTTTCCTCGAAGACGTACAGCGTCTGAGTGCCCGAGCTGACCCTTGGGCTACTGAAGAGAAGAAGGTGCGGGCCTTGATGAGGGGTATCCGGAATGACATCTTTGGAGGCCTCGTCCGCAATCCTCCTACCACAGTAGCCGAATTCGTCGCTGAAGCTACAAACATCGAGCACACTGGTGATAACCGGAGCACAAGAACACACGAACCAGAACACAGGTCCGCCAGCAGCAGCGTCGTCTTCGTCACGCGGCAATCGCACTTCAACTTTCTTTTCGCTTCATTACCTCCCCCTATAAAGCAAAAAAATAGGTGTAGGATCACACTCTGCCCCAGCGGACACAAGATGCTGCAAAACCCCTCTAATTATTCAGGCGATTTACCAAACCGCACTAATTATTTTTTTATTTATCGTAGGTGGGTGTTTAGTCCCAATTGGGAGTTTATGCCGTAAACAAGACGATTGCATATGAGTTTTTGAAACAAAGAAAAACTCAATTTCTAGAGCCCTACAGCGCGAAAAAATCCGACACTTTTTCCCGCACGCGACCGAAACTGAGCGCACGAGGAACGCCGGAAGTACGGCGTAAGGGAAGCGTCCGCTGGTGACGTGTCGTAATGAATGCTTCGCCGAATTCGAAACGCGTGCGCTAACTTCCCTAGCTAGAGAACCTCGGCTCTCAGCTTAGACGGTGGGCGGCGTTATCGACTGCTTCGTCGCTCGGAGTAAGAAAAATTATAGTCATCGTCAGCTACGGGAACGTCGATACCGAGCGCCCTAATGGGCGCATGTGCAGGCGTTTCAGTGTGTGCGTGTGTGTGTGTGTCATCACGAATTGATTTACTCACTGGGTTTATCTGTTTACCTATGATCGCTGGGCATCAGGAACCACATCCGTAAAAGAAAAGCTTTGTCAGCGTGGCAAGGAGACCTTGCGCGGCACTGGCTGTGTGCTATCGGGTGGTTGTTCTTGCGTTTACGTGAGCTTGTGTTAGCTTAATAATAAAAATAATAATAATAATAATAATAATAATAATAATAATAATAATAATAATAATAATAATAATAATAATAATAATAATAATAATAATAATAGGTTTTCGGGGAAAGAAATGGCGCAGTATGTTGGACACCTGAACCGCGTCGTAAGAGAAGGGATAAAGGAGGGAGTGACAGAAGAAAGGAAGAAAGAGTTGCCGTAGTGGTGGGCTACGGAATAATTTCGACCGCCTGGGGATCTTTAACGTGCACTGACATCGCACAGCACACTTGCGCCTTAGCGTTCTGCCTCCATAAAAACGCAGTTCACGCGTGTTAGCTTCATGTTCCCAATAGAGCGCAGTCGTTTGCATTTCAGGTTCTTGTCTTGAAGGTGCGCCTGTGGCAAGGCCATTTCAGTGATAGTGTTTAAAAGTACTTGAATGCTTGGAATTGCTGCCTAGAATCAAAACGTGACGCCGCATTGTGCGAATTTGGGAATGGGCGCGCCCAGCGCAACTCTATTCTTCACTGCCTAGAAGGTGGACTTTGTGATCGCTTATGTGAGCGCGCAAATATACGCGGAGCTGGCAACCAGACTGTATCTTGTACAACATCGTGGTCGCCGCGTGCCTAGTCGTGCCACGTTCGTATCGATTGTCACGAATCTCTCCGGAGAACACTCGGACCGAAAGAATGGACTAGACGACGGGTGTACCCACACAAACGCACATTTAATACACGCTACGTGACACACACACTAGAACACAAATCTAACAAAACTAACACAACACACAAAGGCTATAAATACACACGACCTGGGCATACTACTACCAGTGTCTACTACTAGCGTTCCACTACTCATGGTCGGCGTTCGTGCTCACGGTTGGTTCGGTGCGGCTGCGGCATTGTATGGCTCCCGTAGCCGGCGTCGAGGCGGCGTTCGGCGTGCTTGGGCTGGCGTTGCTGGCGGCGTTCGACGTGCTTCGGCTGGCGTCACTGGCGGCGTCGCTGGCTGTGTCGTACAAGCTCCCGGTCCAAGCGCCCGTGGAGGCGATGCTTGTGTTGTTGGCGTTGGGGGCACCACCCGAATGGGTGGCAACAGTGCTGGAGACACCCCTGGCCGTAGCAGGTGGTGGCATTCTCCGTTGACTCCCCGGAAAGATCTCAGGCATGGCAGGAAGTCCACGATGCGAAGCCGTGGAATGCGAGCTCACCGGAGCAGTAGCCGGCGGCGCTCTCTTCCAGCCAAAGTGTCCCTGACCCGCCGGAGCCTCCGCTTCTCTGCTGTTCCCCCCCGTGCCTCGATCTCACTCGCCCTTTTATAGCCTTCGCATAAGTACACGTAAGCTTTGTCGTCGCCTTCATCTTCTCTTCTCCACGAATCATCACTCTCCACCTCACCGAATGCTTCTTCTTCCTCTTCTTTATTCTTCGGTTAATCCACGTCGTCTTCTTCACACCTCTTTTCTTTAAAATTTAATTTAGGCTCCTTAGTATATGTGACATCGATATTTAATCAATTTAAGTCTACTGGATCAGCTCATGTTCAGAAAAGGAAGTGATGATTTGGACATTGATGTCCTCGCTATCGTTTGTGTCATTCCAGAAGCAAGTGTCAGAAAAATCGCCAACGCGACAGAGCCAGCCCGGCATCAGTTTGGAGGTCACTATCAAGACACAGATACCACCCTTATCATGTGTGTCTTCACCAGGAATTGACTGCGAATGACTTTCACAAAAGGCTCCATTTTTGCAACGGGTGCTTAATTAAATCTGATGAATACCCTGAGTTTCCGCACGAAGTGCTTTGGACAGATAGGCCCAATATGGCAGGGACTCCAGTGTAAACTTGCACAATGCGCAACATTGGTGCGACAAGAAATAACATTGGCTACGCCAGCACTAGCAGCACGTCATATGGTCAGGGAATGTTTGGTGTGTCATTTGTGACGGCTGTATTGTCTGTCCTTACTTCATCGACGGAAACCTGACTGAGGAAAAGTACACCAACTGCGTCCTAAAAGGCGCCGTCTCTGAATTTGTCCCAGAGCTACCACTGGCCAGGTTGAATAAAATGTGGTGTTAGCATCACGGAGCCCCGCAACATTTATTTTCGTTCCGCGGTGCAATTCCTAGTGAGCACCTTTACCAACCAATGGATTGGGTGGGTGTGAACAGCGTGGCTACCTAGATAGCGCGATTTGTCACCACTTGATACCTTCCTCTGGTGATATGCTAAGGACAAAGTTTTCGATGCGGAGCCAGCGAATCTCGAAGACGTGGAAGAGCGTATCATGATATCACTTGAAAAGATTATCCGAGAGATGCTCATTTCTGCTGTGAATTCCATCAAGTACCGTATTCTACCCTTCATAACAATGAACGGCAAGCATTTTGAACCCGTGATGTGAAAAGGGCTTCTTTTCATCCCATATACAAGTCACTTCCTGGAGTGTCCAAGTGGAGCTGCAAGCGACTAATTCCATAAAAGGTACAAATTTCATTCATTTCAGTATTTTACACAAGCGCAAAGTGCTAAACATCTGCAGACAAGGTTTTCTAATTATGAACTAGCTCTTCTTACAGCACAGGACGTGTATAATCCAGCACACGGAAACTGTATTGAGCCAGACGGTACGGAGCACCTTTTTGCTAAAATTTCAATGTTTTCAGCAAGAATCTTTTTTATCTGCGAAGTCATTCTCATTTATTGTAGCCGTCAAGCCGACACCGCATAAAAGAAATAGACGCTTGACGGAAACAATACAATTCATGCCGATATACCGGCTCTATTTAACGTTATACAGTTACCTGCACATTGTCAGAGAAGAGTACCTTTATCACTTTCACGAAGCTAGTGAGGACAAAATGAGTAAAGAACTCTTTCCGCCGCTTACCAGACAGCCAGAGGGCCAGGTGTGCCTATCAGTGTTCTCAAAAGCGACGGCCGCCTAGCAGACGATGACTACAATTTTTCTTACCCCCAGCTACGAAGCAGTCGATAACGCATGCCGCGGTATTAGGTGATCGCCGAGGTTCTCTAGCGAGAAAAGTTAGCACACGCGTTTCGAGCTGGGCGCTGCATTTATTGCGACGCGTCACCAGCGGACGCTTCGCATACGCCATTCTTCCGGCGCTCCTCGTACGCTCAGTTTCGGTCGCGTGCGGGAAAAAGGGTCGGATTTTTTCGCACTGGCCGGCTCTAGAAATTGAGATTTTCTTCGTTTCAGAAACTGACATGACGTCGTGTTGTTCACGGTATAAAACTGCCAATTGGGACTAATCCCCCAGCTACAATAATTAAAAAGTTAATTTGCGTGCCTTTATTAATTACCTGAACAATTAGAGGAGAGTTGCAGCATATTGTGTCCACCAAAAAGAAAGTGTGATCATATACCGTTTTTTTTTGCTAAAATATATCCAATATTGACAGGAATTTTTGAAAATGTTCGCTGTCACACCACGTATATTTTCTCTCAAAGTTAGGTCACACGTGAACATAATAGCCTCGAAAACTGAAGACTTTACAGCTGTTCGCAGCTTTGCAGTTGGTAGAGCACCGGACGCGTAATTCGGAGGTCGTGGATTCAGTTAGCACAGGAGGAATGTGGTTTTTCTACGACTTTCTAATAAATATTTTAGGCGACAAAATATTTATTAATATTCTCTGTTTATCAACAGGACAAATATAGAAGGAAAAATAAAAAAAATGTTAGAAACTTCTCTTTGCTCTTTAGTTTATGTGGTGTTGGCTCGTATCATATATATATTGTCGTGGCTCAGCTTACGACACGACACTTGACCAGCCGACAACCCCCCCCCCCAAAAAAAAAGGGTGCCTCGCTGAGAAAGAGCCTGCAGAATTTTCTCACGCTGCGCTCGGTGCGAATGACCTTAACTCCGACTGCTCCTGGCGAAGAACGCCTTGGAACAGCGACCGACGACGGCTAGAACCAAGGGCGCCCCTTCCGGGGAATGAAGAAACAGCGCTGTGAAGTAATTGCCCTTACCATCAGGAGCCGGCGACACTGTAGACAGCTCGCAGCAGTTGAGGTCCGCAGCACTGCTACACTGTGAAATAGCAGCGGAGTTGTGATTTCTCCTCGCCCGTTCGCACGGGTTGAATCTGCAACGACTTACTCCGCTTGCTACTGTGCTGTGCATCTTTGATACGTTCCCATCATGGATAATTGTGCCTCGTGTGGGATAGGCCACCGCCTGCTGAAGGGTCGGAATCTTAGGGCATTTAACGAGCGTGCTGAGGGAGAAAGAACGCTCTGGGGCCCTGGCGACAAGGCTCATCCAGTGGCTCGACGCATTGACTCTAATCATTTGACTGTTCGCTCTTTCTTAAATGTGTAACTAATTTTCGTAAAAGTTCAATTAAACCGGCTTGTTTTCTTTTTCTCAAAGTTCAAGCTTCAGTCTTTCCTCAGCCCAAAGATTCAGACACGCTACCTACCATATGGAGCCAGGGGTTTAAACTAGCTTGTGCCCCATGAAAACTGGTGATCAGCGGTGGAATCTGAAGCTACAAGCGGCACCAACGGTAGGCCAGCGAGAGAGAGGCTATCTCGGCACATGATCACATGTGTGGTGGAGTGCTTGGCTTTCCTCTGATGTGGAACAATGTGAAGCTCAATGAACTTTCCCTGGCGCCAATGGGTCTTGCGTTCGCGAGTTGAGTTGTTGAGTTGAGGTGCCGAATGCTACAGGTGGGGTTAGCCCTGCTTTATCTGCCGTCAGTTGCTCCACTGCAGCATCCCTTCTATATTAACAATGCCCTAAAGCCTGTCGAATCCACCCCGCTATGCGCGCAGTCTCTTATAATAGCAAACATTCTCTCCCGAAGTCACCATCTATGCACTCAATCAATCCACGCAGTCCACATCACAGTCCACTCCAGAATTCACCATCTATGCACATATTCAGTCAAATTAGAACCTAGGCCAATGTAGTGCCACAATCCATACACACATTCACTCACAGTATAACGTAGTCTACTCCGGAAGACACCATCTACGCGCACATTCAATCACAGTAGGCCATAGTGAGTTCCTTCTGTAACCATTTAGAAGCAAGAACCGTGTCCTGCAGAAATGTTAAAAGAAGTCGTGCAGCCTCCCTTCTGCATGTCTGGTTTCCACTCGGGTAGACAATGTCCTCAACTGCACTGCAACGGGTTCTTGTCTTCTTGAAGGAAGCGAACATCACATAGCTCTCCGCGTTGTACTCTGGGCAGTACATAATTTAATGTTTGATATCCCCGCACACACCACGTAAAGAACAAAGCGGAGACGATGCTATGCCCGTCTTATGCATCCAGGCAGGAGTGCGAGCAGAGGCCGTGCGAATTCGATGTAATAGAGTCACCTGAGATGTTCTAAGTCCCTTGGTCACACATGGCTTGTGGAGCGCACTCCACAGGGTACTGAAATGATGCAGCCCCTTTTTCCTGTAGAGACTTTTCCAATCTTGAGATACTTTTTTTGATGCAATCCTTGAGAGCGCTTTATGGGCGAGATTGTCTGCCACCTCATTACTGTAGACTCCTATGTGAGAGGGCACCCATTGGAAATATAGAGTAAAGCCTCTGCTGTGCAGATTCGGAAACAAGCGCAGAAAGCTTTTAGACAAGGCGTCAGTAGGGAATCCGCGCTTTAACCTCTGAAGGGCAGATTTTGAATCAGGATGACAGCAGGTGGAACCGGACAAGACCCTAACTTCCGTAAAGCCACCTCAATAGCAACACTTTCAGCCGTTGCGGAGGATACGACAGCAGTAAAGCGTACGGAGCACTTACAGTTCAAAGAAGAAATGTAAAAAGCCGCTGCGCTAGCTTGTTTGACCTTGTCCACAGAACCATCCATGAAGATTTGAAGATGGCAGGCATACTGTGTTTCCAAGTGTTCAAGTACAAGGGAACGCGTTGCTGCCCAAGAAGAGCTGTGCTTTGCGCTCACATGGGGAATTGTCACCTTACAGTCGAGGGTCGGAAAAGACTAGGGGAGTTTCAACCGTTTCCTTTGCCTTCGGACATTAAGGCCAAAATAACTGAAAGTATTGAGTGCCAAGTAAGCCTTCGACTCATATCGCTTGCAGAGCCGCTGGAGAAGGGATCGATCATCTACCTTCTCTCCTAGGCGGCCAAAATGCATTTGTAGTCTCTAAGAAGCGTTAAGGCTAAGATGGTTCGATAGAGACTCATGAAGTACTGCCTTGCGTTCACAAGGAATGCCGCAGCTGTGGAGTCAGCCTCAGAGGGACACCCGATTGGGACTCCAAGCAGCAGAAGCTGATCTAAAGTTGTGGTGTGCGGCGCTAAAAGAGAGCATTGAGGGCCTAGAGGAGTTGACTGTACTGTGATCAGCATGTCCCCAACAGAGACCCGTCTCGTCCCTGCCTCCCCTTCTTGCAGCGGATGTCTGTTTTCTTCTCGCCGTCAAGGGCATAACCCGTCTTGAAGAAACTTAAGCAGGTACAGCTGTCGACATGTGTGTGTCGTCAAGGGGTCGCCGAGACTGCGGGAATGCAGCAGATACGTCTGGGTAGGATGAAGTGACCATGGAGCGCATTCTACCCTTCACGACTGTATTCTTTTTTTTCTGTGAAGAACCGACCGGCTTGAGTGAGCATTCCTTCGTCATACGTTTGTCTCGCGGGTCGAGGGAATTGCAAAGGTTTGAATTTCTTTTCCCGGACCATTGTTTAGTCTATAATATTTCCACAATCTGTGATAAGTTTCGGAAACTTTATTTTCCTTTCCATAACCATTTATTGCTGACGAGGGTCGCTTGTTACCTTATTGGTGTCTGTCCCGGCTAAGGGCGGGAACAGGGGGCTAAAAGTAAGCGCTCTGGGTTGAGTCGGGGCTGAATTGGTCTTATGAACGGTTTAGTCATGTTGTAAATAGTTTTCAACTGGCTCGTTTCTTCTTTTATTTATATTGTAAATAAATAGTTAACCTTCTCCTTTCTTCAAGTAACGTGAATGTTTGCGACTTAGAACCACCGGGTCATCATGAAACCCTATTTTCATCAACAAGGTGTTCCCTCTCATCGCTACGTGAAGGAGATCGCAACTGGCGAAGTCAAGTCACAACTGCAACTGGCGCAGTCGGAATAGGAAACTCAACTAAGAGGTTCTAAACAATAGGTAAATATGGCAACTGGTAGAAATATATATGCACTGTAAAAAATATTTTCAAAAAAGGGACATTTTTTTGGCAATGGTCCTGCCAGAAAATGCCTCTACAGTTCTGTTTCTTGTTTTCCAGTTCTTGGATCATTGTACAATGCTACTTTTTTAAATTTTTACTGAAAATCCCTGTCAAATTTGTGTGAAGTTTCATTTTTTTGTTTTGAAGTAAGTGTGATTTTCAAATTTTTCGTTGTGATTATTTACTGAAAGCTTGTAAAATATCTGTTAAGTTCACTTTTCTGCTTTCAGTTAATCTGTTATTTTACAATATTTCTTTTCTATCATGCACAGAAAATCTGCGAATGTAAACTGAGTTCAGTTGTCTGTTTCTGGCTGCCTTGTTAATTTACACAATTTTGTTTTTGTTTTGCAGAAAATATATTCGAAATTCCTGCAAAGCTCCTTTTTCTGGTTGTTGTTCCTTTATTTGAAAGTTTTTTTCCCCCCGAACTAAATGCGGTTTATGTACAAGCATAAGAGCACATTAATATACAAATACGATTTTTACATCGTTCATACTAATGAAAGTATGAGATTTCATAATAAGCTGCTCAGGGAAAGTTGCCTGCAGCTAAATTAACAATATTTAAATATAAAACGTTTGCACAACACACTGATTTTCATCGTTATAGGATTGCCTGAAAACCAAAAGCCAAGCAGCTTGATATGATTGAACACTTTATTAAAATGAAAGTAAAATCAGCAGTCTCCTATAGCTCTAAAATTATTTTGGAGCCCAACATTTATCAATGCAATAAAAAAATGAGCTACAACACAAACAACAGAACCGCAATATCTAAAACCCATAGTCCTTTATTGCCGTTACGAGTGAAGCCACTGTTGGTAGTAGGCAGTCTTCCCGTCAGTCTTCTACATCTTTGTTCCTCTTGCAGGATTAATACCTGCAATAACCCTCAAACAAAGAGCCGCGAGCTATGACTAACGACAAGGCGCAAAAACTTAATTTTTATAGTTGAAAGACAAAAAATATATACGTTCGATACTTGCAAAACCACTCAGACGAGGGCAAAATAAACTTAGATGTGTAAAAACCTCAGCTGTCATGTATGATCCGCTACGTTCTTAGTGGTAAAAGCTAGGTAGAAAACAAAATAATCTTACCTGTTCGCAGCCAGAAATAAAACTCTAACGTTGTGAGGCGTCACTTTCCTCCTCAAACCATCTTGGGAAGCTCGCCATAACGATAAAGCAGCAAGGTTCGTTTTATCAAAAACCGTACTTAAGCATGAGTCACAGGTACTGCTAGGCGGAAAGCGCACAATATGCTGCTAAAATCACGCTGTTTACGAGGGGCATGTGTTAGCGAGGTTTTCAGTAATACAGGTACCACTGGAAACTGAAGTCTCTAGTACGCTAGTAAGTCATTTCAGCGCCTTGTTTCTCAGTGATCACATACGTTTACTACCACATATTAAAGACCTTGAGATCGTCTTTCATCTCCACAAGTGAGGAACTCTTATAGCGCCGACAGTACATGTAGCTGTATGTACGAGGATTGAACGGATAAAACAAGGTGAAACGTGCTTTATCGAAACGTTAGGTCTCTTCCGCCTTACCTCTTGCTACAACAATTTGCGAAGGCAGGACGCACCCTTCTCCAACAAAAAAAAATAGCCTGAACGCCGTACCTCGATTCCATTACATTAAGTGTGTGTGAAATGCAGCAGAAAAAGAGTGGACAGATACAATTTTTATTTCTCATTGTTGTTTTATATAATAGGCGATTTTTGTCACTTTTGCAGATATTTGTTTTAAATACTTAGTTACGTCGGTGTGGTCTTCTGAGCGAGATTGCACAGCAAGGCAGACATTAGGTACCTCAAATGTATCTGTAGTTACATAACTGTGACTTACCTCTCTATTTATGATCTTAGAGGAAAAGTATGTTATTTTGCACAATTGATGGTCGTCGACTTAGAATATCAGCTGTTTTTACATGTTGTCAACCGGCACTATCATTCGAGATATCGGCCGTCAAAAATATGCCTATCAAAGCTCGTAGAGTCGGCTTTTCGTCATTGCATATTTATAAAACATCGCTTCTCGCACTTCCAATGACTGCATCAAATACAGGCGCAGTTAGTGCATTTGATGATGTATAAGCTAACTAGATTTCGGCGGCAATAGCATACACAGTGACGGCATTGTAGAGTTATGTAAAGTGGCAAGCCAATTGAACAAGCTTTCCTTCGAGGCTTCGAAATACATGGCCAAGTAACAAAATTTGAGAATAAGCGAAACCTTCGACGTTTACAGAGAAATTTTGCAATATAACATTGCCCTTTAAAGCAGAAATATTAAAGTTTCTTAGCTAATTTTAGCTGATTAATCGCGTAATTATTGGTCCATATGAGGTCATAATGTCCACTTTGCTGTACAATCCAGCAGAAAAGAAAGCGCCTGCGTTTTTCTCACAGTTGTTCAAATAGAAATTTCCAAAGTACCAAAAAATTACCGTTCATAATACAGTCGCGTGCTATCATCCCGAAAGCATCGTCGCTGGCCGCCTCCTTATATGAAAAAACAATTCACGTGTGCATTATTGTTAGGATCGGTCACTAGCATGTAATAACAGAGAAATGTTTCATTAAGTCCTCAACACACACGCGAATTCACTTAATATATGTTACCATTGCGTCGTACGCTAAAACGCACCGCAGCAAGTCCGCTAGCTTTGAGGACAAACTTTCGTTTATGGGCAAGGTGAAATAAGCCTTTCAGAATTCTCTGCAATCTAAGTACAATGCCGGAGACATGATAATAAAGCATTCACTGCGCTACTGTCATAAAAGGCTTTGGTGACTTGGTTATTGGGAGCTATAAATTAATGGGAGACTTCACATTGTGCATTAACGTAAGGCGACTGCAGGGAAATGTTGCAGGCTACTTTTGCGATTTCTTACCTCTGCTAGGTTGTACAACAGCTCTTTGTCTTCTCTGAAGATCACGAGAAGATTGTGGCATGGTTTCGTGTTCACCTGCGATTGACCTACTGTTCGTTTTGGCAGCTTCTGTTTCTTGAAGACATGAATTCACGCATTTTTTTTTACTTGGATGTGTGCTTATCGAAAAAATTGGCAGTCGCTTAGCTCGGCTATGACAGTTTTACGTAGTGAGAGGTACGTTTCCCTGCCTGAGCTTGTTTTGTTCACTGTATGTTTAGCAATGTGAGACATTAGGTACCACATCTTTTGTTGATTTCGCTTGGCAGAGACGAAGACTGCCAGATGATCTGCGAAGTAGCATGCAGCGGACTCAATTTTTATCTATATAGTATTTCGATTTGGCAGAGTCACTTTCGTATACAAGGTCTATAGTAGTTCCTCACTGTGTTGTATGGGCGTGAGCGCCCGAAGCTAATTTATTATTCTTTCGTACACTGATTAAGAGAGTCCCATTTCCTGTTTAAATCACCCAAAATCACACACAGCTGTGAAACTGTGCCGTAGGGTAGTATACATGTGGCTTTCCACATCAATAGTCAGCTAAACAGATGTTCCCGGCGCCACGTAGATTCCTTGGATGAGAATGCCGCTCTCTAGAACACAGGAGGCCTCACCATTCACTGCAATCGAAGAGAGATGTCTGACGGCGGTGATACCTTGTTTCGCGTTAGCACAGACTCCAGCGTTCTTAATATTATTTGGTTCAAGCCAAGTGCCAGGCGACAGCCTCAGGACCTGAAGAGTTAATCTTCTCTTGTCTAGACCGCCGTTTACCAGAGGCTGGAATCTCCTTCTCTGCATGCATGTCAAACGTTGTGATACAGACGCCCACTACATCTCCGCCGCAAAGCTGCGCATGGGAAGCGAGGTTCGGGTGATAGAGCTGTATCGGAACGAAAAACCGCACGAACTCAAGAAACAGTGAATCTGGTTTATTGGGGTCCGTACATTTATAGGGCCGTGAGGAGAGAAGGTAGGAGTTGACAAGGAAGAGGGGAATGAAGCTCACTGCGCTCAACCGGTTGTTCATAACAGGCAAGTACCGATACCTGATATGATACATTCCCCCCTTTTAATGTTCGTTATTGGCCATTGGTAATTTGTTGAAAGTGCATGTTGTAGGCTAACCGCATGGGCGGCCTTGTGTGTCACGTGGACCGCCTCGGCAGTGGAGGCTGTGCCATCGCACCAGTGGCCGCGGGACCCTGTGGCCACAATGGGACATGCTGGGTTTCAGTTCGTTGGTTCTCAGCGGAGTTGCCGTCATCCGATGAGCATGAAGCTAATCGCTCCCCAGTCGCCAGCAAGTGTGGCCGGTTACGCCACAGAACGGTTTCATCGGCTTGAACTAGGTAGGACCGCGGTCCGGCCTGTGCGATAACCTTTTCTTGCCCATGAGGATCCTCTTATGCGCACGAATCACCTTTTTCAAGGTGTGGCAGGTTCCGGCAGGAGTGTCGTGGCTGCTTGCGCTTGCTGACCTGGATGATCGGCTGCGGGCGGAAGTCCGGCAAGGGGGCGCGAAGGCTCCTTCCTTGAAGCAGCTCTCCAGGCGACCGGCCGTCTTCCAACAGACTTGTTCTGTAATTTAATACAATACACGTAACCAAAATTCCTCATTTCCTTAGCTTGTCGTCTTAAGAATCCATTTGATCACCTGAACGCCCTTTTCCGCAAGTCTATTGGAGCACGGAAATTGTGGGCTGGATGTCACGGGCTTAAACTCGTACAGTTTCGAAAAGCGTTCAAAGTCGCGGGAAGAAAATTGCAGTCCGCTATCGGTGCAAACTACTGACGGTATGCAATCTCTTGAGAACATTGCGCCAAGTCATTCAATTACAGTACACGCACTGAGATCGGGCAACTTCTCGACGTATCGAAAGTTTGACATCGCGTCTTAAGCGCACAAATAATACTTTCCTCCGTACTGAAACATATCAACACCAAGTCGCTGCCCGGCTTGGGTCGGTGTTGAACGAAGCATTAGTGGTTCTACGGGCTGATTCTAAGCGTACTTTTTGCAGATTTCACATTTCTAGTTCCATGCTTCTACGTCGGAATTGCTCCCGGGCCAGTAAACGCTCCTGCTTTGCTCTTAGCGATAACAAGATAACCTGCATGAACCCGCTTTAATGTCTCAGCACGCATGCTTGTGGGAATTATCGCTTTAGTGCCTTTCGTGAGTATGCCGTTTACTGCTGACAGCTGCAACGCAACAGACTTTATGCATCCTTCCGTGGGCGTTCCTGTCGAAATGCATTTTGTAACACCTTGCAGATAATTATCTGCCGAAGTCTCGCGCAGATGGCGCGTCATTATTCTTTCACTCACGGTTACCGACAGTATCTTGATGGCGTACGCTGTGCACTTCAACGTCATCCGTGTCCACCGTGGCGGCGTCCTCAGGGGTCGGCGGCGTTGACAGCATATCGGCGATGTCCATCTGTTTGCCAGGTATGTATGATAGTGTGTAGTTGTACTTTAGTAGTCGCAAAAAGAAACGCTGAACTCTGCGCGGCATATCCCGAATTGCGTTTTTCGCGATATCTATTAGAGGCCGGTGGTCACTTTCCAAGAAAAACCAGACGGCCGTACACAAAGTGATGAAATTTCTCGCATCCATAGACAAGAGCAAGTGCTTCTTTCTCGATTTGCGAATATTGGTGTTAGGTTTCTGTCAAGACACCTGACATATGTGCCACCAGCCTGAAGGCGGCACCCTGACGCTACAGCTGGGCTGAGCCCACGCCAGCTTGTACTGCGTCTGATGTCACTTTCGTTCCTGTGGTTGAGTCAAATAGTGCTAGAACGGTGCTTCGGTCAATGCTTTGCAAATTTCCTTCCAGTCCCTCTCGTGTTTAGGTGTCCACGAACAGCGCGTCCTTCTCGATAAGGGAACGCAACGCAGTTGTTAGCTGAGCTAGTGCTGGCAGGTATTTACTGAAGTAGTTTATATCGACAAGAATTCTTTGCACCGCTTGTTTATCTTCGGGTTTTGGCATTTCAACAAGGCTCTTCACTAGAGCAGGGTTTGGTCTTATGTCCCTGCTGCTAATATTGTCACCCAAGAATTCGATTTCTTCAACGCCGAACTGGCATTTTGCCGCATTGAACGTTGAGCCTGCCCCTGCAGCCGCGGATGGAACACTTCGCAGCCTTTCTTCATGTTCTGCCCTAGTTGCGCCCCAAATGAGTACATTATCGACGTACACGCGCACACCTGGAAGGTCATCAAATATCTCATTCAGGGCTTTCTGGAACGCTTCGCTAGCCGACGCAATGCCGATAGGGAGCCGCAGAAAACGATAACGTCCAAAGGGCTTCGCAAACGTGCATTTTTTAGACGGTTCCTCATCTAACGGAATTTGATGGAGCCCAGCATTCGCGTCCAGATGTGAAAAAAAAATTGCACCTGTCAACTCCGCCTCAATGTCCTCTCGACGAGGCATCTGATAATGTTCGCGCTGCAGGCTGTGGTTAGTTTGCCTAGGGTAAAGACATACTATCAGCTTGCCGTCTTTTTTGCGCACGATGACTGATGGGCTTACCCAGTAGGCCGGGTTGCTCAATTTGCGTACGATGCCATCTTGTTTCACTCTGTCCAAATCGGCACGCAGCGGCTGCTGAAGAGACGAGGACACTTTTCGCGCCAGCCGGACGACAGGCACGGCATCCTTGCGGAGTGTTATTCTGTGTTTTCGCTGAAGACATCCAATTCCTTTGAACAGCCCTGGAAACTGCTGGGCTGCCTCTCCCGCTGTGGTCGCGACTGCCTCTACCGCTCGTTGAATCAGGCCCCATCGATCGTTTGTCTCGAGTCCCAGTATCACTTGGTGGTTCTTCTTTACCACGAAAAAGTCAGCGATTACATCACAGTCTCCCACTAGTACTTTTGTTGCAAGCAGGCAGCAATGTTTGATGAGCCCACCGTTATTCGAGCAGTGTCGCGCCAGTCGTCATCAATGGAGCAATTTGCAGCTTACGGTACACTGACAAGGGTATGATGTTTGCTTGTGAGCCGCTGTCAACTTTGAACACAACTTTCTCGGCCGCCAATTTCGCCTGGACCCGCGAGTCGCGGTTGTTGTCGATGGTTCCAACAGCGACGTTTGGCACTTCTAAGTTGTCTTCTTGCTGAATCTCGTTTACACCTGTTGATCTGCAACAAGATGCGGAGTGGTTGAGTCCCTGGCATGTGTGACATGTTTTCCCATACGCCGGGCAAGTGTTTGGGGCGTGTACTCGGCCACAGCGAGGGCATCTGTTATCCCGTTGTGGACCCTTCGGTACTTTCGTCGTTTGCCTTCTCGAACTAATCGCATCCACTTCAGTCTCGTCCTTTTGTGTGTTCCAAACTTCGTTTTGACAGGCTGCAGTCTGTGCAGTCTTGCATAGCGCGACAGGTTTTTCCAACGTCAGCTTTTTGTCCATTAGCAGCTTGTTCCGAAGCTTGGGGAAGTTCGTGCCAAAAACGATTTGGTCACGCACCATGTCGTCGACCATGTTGCCGAAGTTGCAGTGCCCAGCTTGTTTCTTCAGGTCCCGCAGAAACTGCTCGGATTCCCCTTCAGCTTGGAGGGTAGTGCGGAGGATGTGTCTTTCATGCCCGTCGTTTTTCTGCTCGACGCAGTACGACTCGAACTTGGCGACCACCGTGTCATAGTCCTCTTTGCTTTCTACCGCGAAACAAGTGAAATTATTCAAGACTTCTAAAGCGTCTTCACCCGCCAAGCTGAGGAACTTTGCTGTTTTCACTGCGGTGGATCTTGGCTTTTCGGTGTACGAAGTTGCTTGACACAAAATTTGAAAACATTTGTTTGAAGATGCTCCAGCTCTAACCGCCGTCTCCGTTGATGCGCAGTTGCTCCGGCGGTCTGATGCTGTTCATTCTTGCGTTGTAGTAGCGACTGCCCTTCTGCTCGCGGACGAGGGTTCCTACCCACTTCTGACACCATGTATCGGAACGACGAACGGCACGAACTCAGGAAACAATGAATCTGGTTTATTGTGGTCGGTACATTTATAGGGCTGTGGGGAGAGAGGCTGGAGTTGACAAGAAAGAGGAGTATAGAGCATGTTGCACTCAGTCGGCTGTTGATAACAGGCAAGTACTGATATCTGGTATGATACAAGAGCGGTGTGCGGCGAGGCGGCAACGTTAGAACGCGGCTCATCTGTGGCGTCTCACTGCTTACTATGGTATCGGTGCATGCGCAAAACTGCTCATCCGCGTGACGTCACACTCGGCTTCGACGGTGGAGTGGGCGTTCGGCGACGGCGAACCGCATGCCGCACCTTGCTCCTCGCCGGATGCTGTGGTAACGGCGCATGCGCATAACTGTCCTCTCCCATACACCGCGAAATGCTCGACTGGTAGCCCAGTGTAGCTGTCGCTACAAAACTTGACGCCCAACAATCCTAAGTTGGTCATCGAAAGTCTGTGCAACATTTGAGCCTAGCAAGATGTTTATGTGGTTGTTCAGGTGCCTTGCTTGAAACAGAAACGGCTAACTTCACTAAATGACTCGAATATTAATCGATACATTGATGAGCTGACTTTGTGAAGCATAAGTCTCCAACATGAGCTGGGCAACCATGGTCTCATCTAGAAACGCATGGCTGAACTGCGACAGCAATTCGTCTTTAATTTCTCGTGTGTGTCAGTGGTCTCGTCAGATGGAAGCTTTGGCTGCCATGCCACACACACATACAAGACTCTGAATCTTCGCTCGTTTGACTAGCGAGTCCAGCTCACCGTCTGGTTCCAGCTGATCTGGCTGCTCAGAGTTTGGCCTTCGTTTGTTCTTAACACAATTTTCAAGTTTCCACAAGAGTGTCTCAATACCCGAGCCAATTACTGCCCCATTTAGGGTGTCCTCATAATTCTTCGGGTAATGGTTCTCAATTTGAGCGGCAATGGCCCTCAAGATCTCGCGACCTGGCATCCTGTTTATGGCAAGAATATGGTCAATCACAAGTACCATTTCATTCAAGTCTCTCTTTACTGGACGCTTCTCTTCTTGGCAAGCCTTAATAAGTTGTCGTGGCGAAACCTCCCAAGGTGTAGAAAAGCTTGCACTCTGTGCGCTTGTAGGCGATTGAATTTTGTTCGGAGAAAGTGATACTAGTGGGGTAGGCGTAGCCGCTCAGTGAAACTTTTCAAGAAGAATCTTTCAATTTATGGGCTTTAAAAAGCCCTCCTCAAGCACATACTTCAAACGTTCCAGGTACTCTACACCACATAGTTGCAGCTTCTGGACTATCAGCTCTGCAGTCCCCTTGTCCATGGTTGGCAACAAGTTGGAAATGCGTTGTTGCAACTTTATTGCAGCTATCTGAAAGCCAGTTCAAACTTCATCTAGAAATCCATGCTTAAAAACAAAAACAGGATAACTGCAGCCGGCAAGGTTGCGCTGAATTAATGGTGTGTTGTCAAGCAGGCTGCCAAGCTCAATGCACTTGATGGGACCGCCATTACTTAAGGTGTTGAAATACTGCATTCCAGGTTCACACGATGTGCTGACAGTTTGTGCACAAAAAAAATGCCGGGCATCTTTTGATAGGATCAGCTGTATTTCCCCAACCATGAGTGCGCCGTTCTGTTGTGATATTACAATTAGCATTTTTCATTCATACAACAGACCTCGAATTGTTTGCTGTTTTGAGAAAATTTCCCTTTCATTAGAAACAACTTTGCGAACTTCGTTCTGAATTTGAGGACCGCAAAGGCTGATCATGAAAGTAGATGCATTGTAGAGAAGATCAGTGCTGGTTCTTGTGTTCTTGTATGCTTGAAAAAGTTGATGCCGCTGAGATAAAGTCAACATTAAATTCCTGAAATTTTGACAGTTTCTAGTACATTTCTTGAAGTAGGTTTGTTTGTTGGTGCATCGCATTTTCCACAATCTGTGAAGGGGACCAAACTACATAATAAGCATTGGATAATGAAGGAGATAGTGTTGTTTTGGCCTCAATGGAATATTTGGGAACAGAGCTGCTCTTCTCGTCATGTAATCTTCGACGATATCTTGGAGCCTCATAACCATTGCACTTGTAACTGCTGGAGCAGTAACTAAAACAACAATTTCTGACAGCAACAGAACTTGCTTCCAGACCTCATTCTCTGTAGACTGAACAGACCCGACTAGGAAGAGAGGAAGAAAACGAACTTTTTTCGAATGCTGAAATGAATGGCCTCGAATTGATTTCTTTACAGGAACCTCAGATAATCTGTCACTACTCGAATTGATTTCTTTATAGGAACTTCAGATAGTCTCTCACTGAAGTCATTGTGCTTAAGAGGAAAGCCACTTATACGGTTACTGCGATCCTCTAGAGAAAGCCACTTACAAACCGTGAGAAAATATTGTATATAGAAAAAAGGTCAAACGACACTATGCCTTTAAAAAGGTCGTGTGCCAGACAAGGCGGACGCCGTGGTGCACAATGGTCGAAATATTTCTGGTTGTTGAACAAACACCTCAACTTTACTCCCGTTTCTGCACCTAAGGAGCTATCGGCATCTAAGGTAAGGACAGCACTGATGTAATTCTCTAGTGTTCTCAGCTCTAGTACACTTGACAATGCAAGTAGAGAAAAGATGTCTTTTCTTTCCGCCAAACAAAACCTGCAGATGTGGGTTGCATTGCTAAAGTTTTCCACAAAGCGACCAATTCCATCACACCCAAGCTTGTCACCGAGGATAGCACACACTGTGCCAATGAAATCAGACGTGTGCCCATTGCAGGTACGACCGTGCCTGCTTCGAGCTTTTTCAGATCATCAATCAGGGGTGCAAATATTCTGTCTTCATCAAAATGTTTAAAAAGTAAGTCTCACTGCAAAGCAAGCAGAACTTGATGGAGTCAGTTGAGTATCTCTTACATGAATAAATATTTCCAAGAATTTAATAAACTGAAAGCAGTTTGTGCTTCTTTTTCGCAGAACCGAGTAGGTTTACTACTTGAAAACCTTCCTGGGAAAGAATTAGCTTAAACGCGTTAGGATGATCCTTGTAGAGTAAAATAGATCTGAAAGCAGTGCCATCTGTGAAATCTTTCATTACTCGGTTGGTGCTTGGTAAGAGTTCATCACACTGCTTAAGAAGAGCTTCATTTTCTACCACGGTATCCAGTAATTTCAATACTGGCACGTAGTGCAGTGTTGAATACATATTTCTTTTGTTTCTCCCAAATAGTATTCTAACGGGCTCCAAAAAGAGAAAGCGTCTCTTGAAATGCAAGTTACGGGTGCGTTTGCTACGGAACACAACACCCGATGCTCTGTGCACAGCTCAGACATGATCTGCTTCAAATGCTTTGTCGATTATCTTATCAACTTCTTCCCTACACACAACATGTTTGAGCCGCGCTTTAATAATGGAAGTCTTCATCGAAACAGTAGCGGAATGTGGCGCTCTGGCAGCAATCTCTCAGGTGCAGATGAGCGAAAGCGTCACTAACATCGTCACTGCCTGCTACCTGGCAGTCTCTGGGGGACCGTCATGAGTGCTCGGAATTAGAGCTTCTTCAAACTCGTTGTCCAAGAAGTTCTCAGCAAACTGAACATTTTCTGTGATCATTTCTGAAGTAATTGCAGTGACCACAGTTCGAGCCTGCGGTTGCGGAGCTGAGATGATGGCCTTTACGTGGTAGCATGAAAGATGTGAGGAAAAAGAAGCCTTGTTTTTGTATGCTTTGCTGGAGTTCATAAATGGCCACTTCACGTCGGTCCCTTCGGCAATGTGACATTTCATGTGTGCCACGAGATATTTATAATCTTTGCAGTGCTTAATGCAGGCATCCACATATCACACGAAATCACATCGGTGAGCGGTTATAGCACTGCGGCTTTCGCCTTCTGGATGTCATGCCTGTCTGGTTCACGCCGTATGTGGCTGTACACGCTGCAGATTTTACGTGACGTCTTGTAAAAAGTTCGAAAAGGGCATTTGACGAGGAACTTGTTCCAATTCTTGTGCGAAGCGATGTGCTTGTAGAAGGAAGAGAAAGGAAGTAATGTTTATGCATAATCTACAGGAGTACATCGCTGAAAGAGCCAGAATAGAAATAACTAAAATTTTGTCCACATATCTTTATGATTGTTAGCTATAGAAGGACAGAAACTGTGCAAGACAAAACATAAATATGGGAGATGTGCACTGAACCTGCGCACTAGTTCTTGCCGCCACAGAGGGAAGCGTCGCGCGTTTAGTACCAATCCCTACCACTGAAGCGAAGCAGTGGCCATCCTTTGTTGCACGCTGACTGATATGCTTCTACAGGCAACCAGAAACACTTAGTGAGTTACCGTGTGCATTGTAGTTGAAGTCATTGCGTTGTTTTCTGGTGGTGCGGTGGAAGTCAGGCCACAAAGTTGTAGCTGAATTCTGACTCTGTACAATGGTTATCGGTTACTAATACAAGCAAACCACCAAGCCTCCTGCATGAAAACAGGTGAAGCGGTTCTGTCAGGTATGTCGTGCGGACAGACGGGTTTCCAACACACTAACACACTAAAACTACACCTTCGAGTGACTTTGTTAGAGGTAAGTGTAAAATTATTCGTACTTAATAAATGTCGGCCTTCTGTATTACCACTTTCTTGGACATGTATTTTAACTTAAATTGGCGAATGTGCCAACGCGTTTGATATAACTTCAATTTGAGCATTATATGTACAGACAACTTAAGCTTCTCATTGAAACAGACATCTTACGCCACTACAAGATGTTTCCTGCATCAGGCCTCAGCAAGGCTTGAACACTATCACAGCCAGAACTTGTAAACAAATTCTGGAGTTTAACATCTTGAAGAGACATCTGTGCTACATGTATAAGCGACGCCCTAGTGGAGGGTTCGGGATTGCTCTGGACCACCTTCAGGGTTCTTTAACGTGTGATCATGCGTTTTTCCGAGCCATCAACGATACCAATTCATTGATAATTTGAAAGTTCCGCCGCACTTAGAACTTCACCGCCGCCGCGCGATCTTACCTCCTCGCTTCTTCCACATCTCCGAGGCCGCCGGGCCGCAAACATTGCCTGCACGTCGGGTTTCGCCTCACGCCGATTGGTCTGTCTGCTGTTGCCCGTGAAAACGCGCACCGCTTTTGTTTTTGCTTCTGATTTTCTTTTCAGTTCGCGCCGTTTTTCACCTAGCCTGGGCGCAGCGGACGAAACACCTATTGTTTTCTGTGCTGTGAGCTCGCGTTATGCCGGGCTGTTGTGCATTTAACTGCTGTAAGGGGTGTGAAAATAGCTTCACCGTTGTGATCCCGCAAGGAAAGCGCGATGGCTTGCAGAGGAAGCAGCGGCAGAAAGGACTTAGTTTCGACAAGGAACACCGTTGTCAGTGATGTAAGCCACATTTCTTATTTTTCGGCTTTAACGCCAATGAGTAATTACTCCCTTATTACAAATTTACTCCACTTTGGAGAATTCCTCTAAACATTTGACCAATTAAGAGCTTTTTTCTCTCGAACATCGCAGTTCCACAGCCGCCCGACACGTTTTGCTAGCGAGTCAAGCATTCTGCCACGTGGCCCTTGCGGTCGACGTTTCCCCTCCCGTGACTTACGTTAAAGGCACGCCGAGAGCGTTTCGGCAATTTTCCAGATCCAGTGGAGCCACGTAGGCTTGCTGTTCGGTGCAAATCGTCTCTCTGCCACCTGCTGCGAAAGGGTGGCCTGTATCCTGTTCGCCGCCTCCATCCGGGGCAGCTGTGGCGAGACCAGCCACCAGTCACCTCCGTCTGCTGTTGCCCTGTCGACTACTGCAGAGTATTGGCTTGCTGTTTTCCAACCGGCCTTCTCTTCGTGGGCCTGCGGACACAGAGTCCAGAGGCCGTGCAAGTCCACCCAGCGGAGACCTTTACGCTGTCTTCGCAATGAGGCGGAAGTCTGCGTGGACACTGTCGGTGTTACCTCCGCTTGATACTTTTAGACCTTTAGACCAGTAATAATGAAATTTCTATTTAGCGTTTATTTGTGCATATACCTGTCTCTCTTGTTCAATCCGCCATTTTAATGTTTTCTACCTTGTATCCACTCCTACATCGTCCCGAGAAGGACCTGCAGGATTTGTAATTAAATAATGAATAAATACCGTCCAGTATTTTGACATAACGCTTCTACAGCCTGGTTCCGCAATGCCTGCATGACTGCCGAGGTTTCCACTGAGTCAAATCCTTTCTCGCAAACAATAAAAGCTTTACTAAAGTTTCTTCCTCCTTGGTCTATTTTCTTGACCAGTGGTCCGCGTTTGAGACGATTTCGTGAAGAGAAGACTAGTCGCACCTGAGGTGCTCCGTGAATGACGGGTTAATATAGACTAGCGGCGGCGGCAGTTGACCAGAAAATGAAGTTATGTTTAATACACGATATATACGTAAACAGCATATTTACGAAAACAGCATATTTACGAAGACAGCATAATTAAAAGATTCGCAAACAAGATGGAACTGGCTGACAGGTAAATCTTCCCTCCTCGGAATAGCCGAAGATGCAGAGCATCTACACCTAGCCCAGAACGACGGATCCGGCTCCCGGGCTCGGTTTTACAGCCTCGGGAGTCTCTCTCGCACTTAAGAAGCGTCCAATAGCAGCACGCATTAATACGATTGGTGGCTTGCTGCTTGCTGCCGCCTTCAACTTTGGCCATGTTAACACTCCTTCCCCAAAACACAAAATTAAAAAAAGTAATCAAATTATTTACAAAATGCGAAGCACAGAGCGATCTCCGCTAAAGCAACGGGCTCTACAAATAAAGCGTCCCACTCTACAACATGGATATAGTGCACGCCAAACCCTCTCCCAAGGTAAAAACAAACACAAACAAACTAGAGGGATCGCTGAGTACCTTCCGCAGGTGTCAATCCCGCGCCTCCCTAGATTAACCAGCTATGACCTCGCATGAGGTTTCCACGGTTGAGACATTCCAAAAAGTCGGAAAGGCACCGTCATGCAGTCTCCCCTTGTAAGAGAGGGGGTTCTTTGTTGCGCCTCGCTGCTGCAGAGGTTTCGTTGAAGGGAGCGTGGCTGGTCGAAGAGGGCTGTTCAGTTTATTGTCGTAAAGGTTTAAGATTTATGGTTTATGGGGTTTAACGTCCCAAAGCAACCCGGGCTATGAGGGACGCCGTGGTGGAGGGTTACGGAAAATTTCGACCACCTGGGGTTCTTTAACGTGCACTGTCATCGCACAGCATATGGGTCTCTAGAATTTCGCCTCCAGCGAAATTCGATTGCCGCGGCCGGGATCTAACCCGCCTCTTTCGGGTCAGCAGCCAAGCGCCGTAACCACTGAGCCACCGCGGCGGCCACGGCACAAAGGCAATGCCCCTGACCTTTGACGAGAACCGTTGCTAACCGGCCACACGGTGATGCCTGTCACTGGCTCCCCTTCGAACATAGGCAAATGTGTCGAAGGAATGCTGTGCGTCTTCCCACCATCCCATGCACCTGATCATGACTCATCGACCCCTAGACGTCCCTCCAAAGATTATACAAGGGGCCCAATGGCACCTTGGGGAATGACGTCGTTGCATGGGTCGATGAGCAACCTAACGCTACCCAGAGGGCAAACATAGCAGTGCATCGGAACATAATCATTTCTCACTGGAAGAGGGAACAAAACAAAAAGAATGCACACGCATTCCAACTACCAACGGCACAGTCCATGAACAAAAAAGAACTCAACGTGAAGATAGGCAGGTCGGGACAGTCACGGTCAGTATTCAAAACGGCTGCCATCATCTTCCACACGAAGCGTAGACTCGTGTCGCACTTGTCGCCTACGTCACAAACACCTGCCTGGAGTCCCCCAGTCCAACCCTCTCTCCAAGTGCTTGTCTTAATTTTCGCCGTAACCTGGCGAACTACACACTCAAAAAAGCATAACTGCTTAGACACCCTTCGAGGGCACTTGGGATCGGGTGGCAGTAGCAAATGTCACTTCATTAGCGCCCTCCGGGGTTATGCACGGCCCTGCCCGTAATCGTACCCAGTACTCCTTGAAATAACATTCTTTGAAATTTGCTCACAATTTACAATGCTCGCAATGAGCCTTTTCTTAAGCGCGGGGCCGTATCCCTGTCACCCCTACCAGCCGGGCGGCATCTACCTGTCAGTGCTAGAGCGAAAGGAGCCCCGCGCTGTTACTTGCCCTGCAACGGTTCAGTCTCGTGCATGCTGCTGCATGGCTCAATTAGCTCGAAGCCGCCTTCACAGTCTGAATCCGTGAACAATGAAACAACGCGCCTAGCCTGGCTAGCGCTCGCCCGCCGCGCATTTCCAGTGAACTCAGACACTGAATCAGCCAGCCTTTGGTAACCTGACTGAATGCCGTTTGGCGGTAGATCCTTACCCCTGTGTCTAACTTGATGACCTGACCGGACCCTCTGAAAGTCGCAACAGTGACTCTGACTCGTCACTTTCTGAGCTCACCGCGCTGATTGCGCTTTCAGTTTCTGCCCCAGATGCAGACCACTGTGCGGCTTACTCGGTGCTTCACACGCTTTGCGTTCGAAGGCTTGCTTTTGTACTAGCAATTCCTCGGCTGGAAAATTTTGCCTTTGTGGCTGCTGCAAAGCTTCCCTTTTGGTCACCTCATGCAACTATATTATGTCTTGCACGATCGGTGGGTCACCGCATATACGCCCTCGAGGTCGTCGTGCTCTTCGGTTACCACCAGCGATCGAGGCAGGCGGTAACTTGGCGTACGTAGTCGCTGCGTTGTCTGCGCACTCGCGGCCTTCCCTGGGGATGCAATTTTAAATACCTATAATAACATTTCCTTACCTCCCAGGTAGTTCTTTTTTCTTGCTCGTGATTCGCACACCGCTTCTACTTCTGGCTCCGGCGGCGTCATCGCTGCCTTTATGTCGAGTGTTTCTGCACCCCCTGGTATACTCCACCACTTTGCCTCATCTAACTTCCGATCGATATCTTCTAATTGGCGGTCCAAGTCTAGCGAGGTCATGCTTGTATCAGTCGAGGTGGCCAGCGACCAAATGCTCTTTATTGCTGAACGTGCAGTGCTTTTATAGCCGCAAGGGGTGTGACAACCCAGGCGCATATTTAATCTAGGCGAGCACGATGAATCGCCGCATCAGGCATGGCACGTGCGTCATTCCCGATACATCTTCCCTCCTGTGGAGAATAGATGCCAAGTACTTGGTTGAAATTGCGGTCGTACCGCAGGCGCTGCGGTGGTCTCCTATCTCTGGTAGATCGGCGCAATGTAAGAGCCTGCGGAGCCGTTGAGCTCACAGTCGGTCCAGTCGTAGTCACGGGCGGCGGCGCCTGCGGAATGTTCTCGGAGCTCACAGGCGAGTCTCCAGTTGCAGCGGGTGTCGTGGGTTGCTGTGCTTCACATGCTCGTTCGCTCTCCCGGTCGTCACATTCGAGGGCTTCTTGCTGGAACAGCTCACCAGTTGGAAGCAGATGCTGTCGGTTGCGACGTAGCACTCTGTTGTCCTCGGTAACTACTCGATAAGACCTCGGTGCAACTGCTTCGGTAACTTGAGCTCGGCGATTTCATGTCTTTTCCTGTACTCTCACGACATCGCCGGCATTGAGAGGTGGTAACGTTCTCCCCCGAGTGCCTGCCCGGGCTCGCTTGAATACTGGTATGCTTGGCTGCTGCCTGAAGTCTGGGAGTACAGTGCGAAGCCTCCTGCCCTGCAAGAGTTCACCAGGGGAGCGGCCATCTTCGCGCGGAGTGGATCTGTAGTTGAGCAACCCGAGCCAGAAGTCTTCTTTTGTTTCTTCCGTTTTCTTTAGGATTCTTTTCACAATCTGAACCCCTTCTCAGCGAGTCCATTCGATCGCGGGAACTCGGGGCTCGACGTGACGTGGCTGAAGTCGTACCTGGATGCAGAGAGCAAATTCATAAGACGAAAACTGCGGCCCATTGTCCGTGTGGACTTCCATTGGAATGCCGTATCTTGAAAAGATGGCGCTCAACTTCTCAATTACGGCGCTGGATGTTGTACGAGTCAGCTTCTCCACTTCCGGGAAGTTCGAATGGTTATCAAAAACCGACAGGTACGAGCTGCCTCCGTACTGAAAAATGTCAACGCCCACGCGGTACCATGCATGGGCCGGTGTAGGTCTGATCATAAAAGGGTCAGTTTGCTGTTTGTACGTATATTTGCGGAAAACTGCACAACTCTGCAACAGGTTTTTGATATCAGAGTTCAGCCCCGGCCAGAACACTAGGCACCTGGCTCTTGCTTGACACTTGTTCAAGCCCATGTGTGCCTCATGAATACGTTCGAGAATTTCCTTTCGCATTGACTTCGGGACTACAACTTTGCTGCCTTTAAATACAATTCCTTTAATCAATGAGAGCTCGGACGCGAATGGCTTCATTATTCCCACAATGTCACCGTGGCCATTAATGTAGCGCATCACTGACTGCAAGTCCTGATCATTCGCCGTTGCTTTGGCCAGACGGGCCAGTGTTCTAGCGCTTACCAAGGTTGACATGACTGCAACCGCGTGGACCTCCACATCTTCCGTGTCGTCGGAGTAGTCCTTAGTCGCTGTCCCTGGAGCCCTTGATAGCATGTCTGCGAGAAAGAATTTCTTTCCTGGTACATACTGCAGTTCAAAATCATAAGCCATTAGCCTCAAGAAAAAACGTTGAAGCCTGGGTGGCATATCACTGATTCCTTTCGCTGCAACACCAAGCAGTGGACGGTGGTCAGTCTCGATAACAGTCTTACGTCCGTATACGAAGTGATGAAATTTTTCACAGTTGAACGTTATCCCCAATGCTTCCTTTTCAATCTGCGAGTACCTCTGCTCCGAGTTGGCCATTACACGCGAGGCATAAGCGACAGGCCGCCAGTTTTCACCGTGGCGCTGTAAAAGTGCAGCCCCCAAACCATTCTTTGATGCATCTGCCACGATTTTAGTTTCTCTGGCTGGGTTGAAAATAGCTAAGAGAGGCGCACTGCTAAGCATGTCGCAGATCATCCTCCACTCACTAGCGTGGTTTTCGGTCCACTCGAAGACAGAGTCCTTTTTGATGAGGCTGCGAAGAAGCGTAGTACGTTGAGCGAGATTAGGCAAGTACTTGCTGAAATAATTTGCTACCCCTAGCATTCTGTGGACAGCGGCTTTATCCGCTGGGCATGGAGTCTCCCTCAACGACTGCGTCAACGCTGGGTTAGGCTTTATTCCCTCGTGGCTAATGACATCACCCAAGAATTTAATTTCAGTCACTCCAACCTTGCACTTTTCAGCGTTGAAAGTTAAGCCTGCTTTTTCTGCCACTTGCAGCACTTTCCGCAGGCGCGCATCGTGTTCTTCCTTAGACGAGCCCCATATTAGAATATCATCAATGTACACTCTCACACCTTGACAGCCGTCAAATATTTCGCTCAGGATTTTCTGGAAAACTTCCGGGGCTGATGAGATTCCGAACGGGAGCCTCAAAAACCGGTGACGCCCGAACGGAGTACCGAACGTGCATATAGTTGCTGTGGAGTCATCCAAAGGTACCTGATGAAAACCCGCCCTTGCATCGAGGAGCGTGAAGTACTTGGCGCCGGCGAGCTCAGCTTCTATGTCCTCGCGTCTTGGCATCTGATAATGCTCTCGTTGTATCCACTCGTTGATACTTCTAGGGTCCATGCAAACCCGTATTTTTCCGTCTTTCTTCCGCACGATAACCAAAGGGCTCACCCAGTCTGTCGGTTTCTGGACCCTCTCAATGATGCCACTTCGCTGCATGCGCTCCAGCTCCTCCCTCAGAGGTTCCCTCAGCGCCAAGGGCACCCGCCGAGCTGGCTGGACAACTGGCGTCGCTTCCTTGCGTAGGACCATTTTATACTGGCGACTCACGCAGCCTGTTCCCTGAAAAAGCTCGCGGAATTCGGTTAGAACGTCCTCACTGCCGCCCGCTGTGGTGCTTCCTTCTTTTACAGCATCCACTGCACGGGACACCAGACCAAGCGACTCGTATGCTAGTAGCCCAGTATAGCTTGGTTGCCCTTTTTGACGACATAGAAGTTGACGTCCTTCGACCGGCCGTTCACGGTCACTGGTAGCCTTGCCATACAGAAATGTCGAATGACACCACCGCTGTAGGATCGAAGCACCGAAGAGCTCGGTTTCAAATCTGCTGCCGTCTTGCATCGTCGGTGGATAGAGTATGGCAGCAAGTTGGCCTGAGGTTCCGTATCCACTTTGAAGTTAATCATCTTGTCAGCTACTTTCACATGTACTACCCAGTCCGCTCTCGCGTCGATGCTCGAGACTGTCACATCGAGAATGTCGAAGCTGTCTTGCTCCTCGCCAACTTCTCGGATTTGCGGGCCCTTCTTGCAGCAAGCTGCGAAATGGTTAACACCTCGGCATATGAAACACGTTTTGCCGAACGCAGGACATCTGCCGGGTATGGCGTGCAAACGATTGCATCTGGCGCATTTCCGAGATTGCTGCTTGTCTTGCATCATTTGCTTATCGGGCTGTGCCGACGGTTCTTTTTGCACCGCATGCTCCGCTTTGCGAACCTGCCCAGACCGCTTCATGACTAGCACCACGTGCTTATCGGGTTGCGCCCAGGCATTGTTTTGCAGCGATGCTGCTTCCTCCGCTTTGCAAATCTGCTCAGCCTTGGCAAGTGTCAAGTCTTTTTCTTTGAGGAGCTTTTCACGCAGTCGTGGGCTACTGGTGCCAAACACTATTTGGTCGCGGATTAAGGAATCAGCTATTCCCGAAAAATTGCAGCTTCTTGCTTGTTTTCTGAGGTCCCGCAAGAAATGCTCGAATGACTCCCCTTCGCCTTGCACTCTGGATCGGAATATGTACCGCTCATAGACTTCATTCTGTTGTTCTTGGCAGTACTCCTTGAATTTCTTAACAACGGTAGCATAATCTTGTTTGTTCTCGCCCCCGAGAAAAAGGAAGTTGTTAAATACCTCCAATGCGTCGTCTCCGGCAGTGCTGAGCAGCTGTGCTGTTTTGGCGGCCGTGGTTCGGGGCTCTTTTGGAGATTCCGTTGCTTCCAGAAAAAGCTCGAATTTCTGCTGGAAAAATTCCCAGTTCTTGGCGATATTCCCAGACAACAGTAGTGGTCCAGGAAGCTTCAGCAGTTGCTCGATCGTGTTTCCATCGAAGTGAGCTATCCCACTTCTGACACCATGTATCAGTCGAGGTGGCCAGCGACCAAATGCTCTTTATTGCTGAACGTACAGTGCTTTTATAGCCGCAAGGGGTGTGGCAACCAAGGCGCATATCTAATCTAGGCGAGCGCGATGAATCGCCGCACCAGGCATGGCACGTGCGTCATTCCCGATACAATGCTGTAGCCTGGAGCCTTCCCGCTATTTAGCCTTAGCAGTGCGGCTTCCAGCTACCTCAATCGCGCCTGCTTTGATTCCAGAATTGACACCATTTTCCTTAGTCTCCTCGTAGCCTTTCCCGTTGCCTCTGCCACCCTTACCTGAATGCGTTAGACTCTAAACCGAGTTGTGCATTCCTCCGCTATGTGCTCAAACGCATAAAATGGGAAAAAGGTGCGACAGGAGAAACTCACGGGGCCGAGCACCGCAGTCCCTCGCTGGGCGCTGCTGGTCCCTTGTGTCTTGCCGCTTGCGATCACCTGTCGACTGCTGTCCGGTTCTTTGCCTGTCGCCGCTTTTCCTGACGGGCCCTCGCGTCGCGGGTTCACTGCCATGATTCGTGCCGCCGCCTCTGCTGCCTTGTTTGTCCTCCTCGCCAGCTGCAACTCCTCGCCGCCTGCACCTGGTCCTCCCAAGCCGCCGATGCTTGGCATCCTGCCGGAACGTCGCCCCTTTCTTGCCTGCTCTTTTTCCTGTTCTGTCGTCCGGCATCCACCCGATCGTTGTCGGCTGCACTTTTAAATTTACTTTCCACTTGGGTCCTTTTACTAGCACCAGGGGCGCGCCGTCCGAGACGGTTTCGTGAAGGGAAGGCTAGTCGCAGCTGAGGTGCTTCGTCAGTGATGGGGTAGTAGACGTGTTTAGCCTACCGGAGACGTACTATCGTAGACGTATACCGGTTTACTGGGCCCTTCCTGAACAGGCGCAGTGGTCCTGCCTGACGCCAACAATGCCACTGTGCGTGCGCTGGAGAGGTCCGGTAAGCCGGTATACGTCTACGCTAGGACGTTTCCGGTAGGCTAAAAACGTCTAATATCGACTTGTGGCGGAGGGAGTTTACGGGAAAATGAAATTACTGTTTAATACATGATAATTACAAAAACAGCATACTTAAACAAAGAAGCAAACAAGACGAACTGGCTAACTGAGAACTCTTCCCGCGTCGGCATAGCCGAAGATGCAGAGCATCTAAACCTAGCCCAGAACGAAGGATTGGGCTCCCGGGCTCGGCTTTTCACCCTCGGGAGTCCCTCTCGCACTTAAGAAGCGTTGAATAGCAGCAAGCATCAACACGATTGGTGGCTTGCTGCTTGCTGCCTCCTTCAACTTAGGCCTTGTTGAAAGCTAGGGTTAAGTAAGAAAGAAGAAAGATCTTTTACTGCTGAAAGTTTTGTATTATGTTTCAAACAGTGAATTGTATTGTGCGGGCTGGCTATCATGGTAGCTTGCAGTATTAGTTATTAACAGAGCCCATGCTTACACTGCAGGGGTACACAAGTGCTATAATCAAACAAGTCATGCAAGTACATTGCTGCTGCTCTCGCAGTAACACTCCACATGCTTCTCCACTCAGAACCAATGGCTGTTGCATGTTCACCAGGAACTGTTTGCTACGAGGCCGATATGTTTCTTGCAACATAACTGGTGGTATTGGGGGGGAGTGGGGGGGCCAAGCTATAGAAGTGTGGGGAATTTTTACATCAGCAAAATAGTAATGACACGAAATTGTTCACAGAAAGCGTACTTTGGTTTAACGAGTTGGGATGGGAATGTAAAGAAATTTATCATACTGTATGTCTTTTAAAGCTCTCACCATTGGGTCACTGTCACATATATTAAGGAGCCTAAATTAAATTTTAAAGGAAAAAGGTACCTGCCGCGATGGCTCAGTGATTAGGGCGCTCGACTACTGATTCGGAGTTCCCGGGTTCGAACCCGGCCGCGGCGGCTGCTTTTTATGGAGGCAAAACGCTAAGGCGCCCGTGTGCTGTGCGATGTCAGTGCACGTTAAAGATCCCCAGGTGGTCGAAATTATTCCGGAGCCCTCATCTACGGCACCTCTTCTTCCTTTCTTCTTACACTCCCTCCTTCATCCCTTCTCTTACGGCGCGGTTCAGGTGTCCAACGATATATGAGACAGATACTGCGCCATTTCCTTTCCCCAAAAACCTATTATTATTATTATTAAAGGAAAAAGGTTTGAAGAAGACAACGCGAATTAACCGAAGAATAAAGAAGAGGAAGAAGAAGCATTCGTTGAGGTGGAGAGAGATTGGTGGAGAAGAGAAGACGACGACAAAGCTTACGTGGACTAACACCGAGGCTATAAAAGTGCGAGTGAGAGCGAGGGACTCGGGGGAACAGCAGAGAAGCGGAGGCTCCGGCGGGTCAGGGACGCATCGGCTAGAAGAGAGCGACGCCGTCTACTGCTCCGGGGAGCTCGCGTTCTACGACATCGCATCGTGGACTCCCTGCCGTGCCTGAGCCCGTTCCGGGGAGTCAACAGAGGACGCTACCACCTGCTACGGCCAAGGGTGTCCCAGCGCTGTTGCCCCCACGCCAACAACAACGGCATCATCTCCACGGGCGCTTGGACCTGGAGCTTGTACGACGTAGCCAGCGACGCCAGCCCGAGCACGTCGAACACCGCCAGCGACGCAAGCCCAAGCACAGCGAACGCCGCCTCGCCGCCGCCTACTGGATCCATACAACGCCGCAGCCACACCGAACCAACCCTGAGCACGAACGCCCACCGCTAATAGTAGAACAGTAGTAGTAGACGCTAGTAATAATAATAATTGGTTTTTTGGGGAAAGGAAATGGCGCAGTATCTGTCTCATATATCGCTGGACACCTGAACCGCGCCGTAAGGGAAGGGATAAGAGAGGGAGTGAAAGAAGAAAGGAAGTAATAGGCGACGTAGTGGAGGGCTCCGGAATAATTTCGACCACCTGGGGACCTTTAACGTGCACTGACATCGCACAGCACACGGGCGCCTTAGCGTTTTTCCTCCATAAAAACGCAGACGCCGCGGTCCGGTTCGAACCCGGGAACTCCGGATCAGTAGTCGAGCGCCCTAACCACTGAGCCACCGCGGCGGGTAGACGCTAGTAGCAGTGTGCCCGGGTCGTGTGTATTTAGAGTCTTTGTGCTTTGTGTTAGGTTTGTTACGTTTGTGTTCTAGTGTGTGTGCCACGTAGGGTGTATTAAATGTGCGTTTGTGTGGGTACACCCGTCGCCTAGTCCATTCTTTCGGTCCGAGTGTTCTCCGGAGAGATCCGTGACAAAGGTAAGTAGCGAGCCTGCCAGGATTCATTTGCTTTTTTTTTCTTTTTTGCTTTGTCTCGGATTTTTTTGATCTCTTGACGGCAGAAAGTATGGACTTAGAAAAAACATTAGAGCTGGTGCTTAAGCTAGGGTTAAGTAAGGAAGAGGCGATGCGTCTCTGTGACGAGGAGAAAGAAGAGGCAAAAAGGCAGAGAGAGGAAAGGGCGCAAGCATGCGCAGACGCTCGTGAAGCAGAAATGCGCGAGGCGAAAAGAGCTCGTGAGGCAGAGAGAAGAGCTCGCGAGGCGGAAGAGGGAGAGAAGAAAAGTGCTCGCAAGGCAGAAGAACAGAAGAAAAGAAGGATAGAACGGGAGAAGGAGTTTATTTTGTGGAAACAAGCGCATGTCGCGGGAGGATATGAGGAGATCACGGACAATGATCAGCGTTCCTTAGCGGGCACAGAATCTTCTAGATCAGCCAGAGTTTGCCCAAGGAAGCTGATGGCTTCTTTTGATGACAAGAGAGATGATTTGGATGCATATCTGCAACAATTCGAGCGGATAGCTTTGGGGCAAGGCTGGGGGCGCAGTGAATGGGCCACGGCATTAAGCATGTGTTTAGCCGGAGAGGCACTGAATATGTTTGGAAGGATGCCTGCTGCTGATTCGATGGACTATGAGAAAGTCAAAAAGGCACTCCTCCAAAGATTCAGGCTTACGGCAAAGGGGTTTCGTGAGAGATTTCGCACAGCGAAACCTGAGGATTCGGAAACCGCTATGCAGTTTTCCTGCAGGCTGACCAACTATTTTGATAGGTGGCTTGATATGTCAAACACGGAAAAGAGTTTTGAAGGTGTGCGTGACAAGTTGGTCACAGAGCAATTTTTAGCGTGTTGCAGCTCAAACCTGGCGCTATTCCTGAAAGAAAGTTGTGCTCATTGCAAGAGTTCGCCGACACTGCAGACCAATTCCTCGAGGCTCAAGGGCTAAGAAATTTGAGTAAGGCATAGGAGGAAACCCAAAAGACCTTAGAGACAGATGCGGCAAAACCAAGATCATATGGCGGTGCATCTAAGGCGCCATTAAGGTGTTTCCTCTGCGGCAAGGTAGGACACCGTGCAGCTGACTTTCGAACTAGCAGTGCTGCCCAAAAAACACAGATTGTGTGTTATGGTTGTAAGAGGAGGGGTCATACTCTGGATGAGTGCCAATACAGAACGCAGGACCGAGCTGCATGCGTTGTCGACTCTAGGGTAGAATTTGTCACGTCACCCGAAGTTCCACAGTTGAAAGAGCAAACGCCGCTGGAAAATGAGGTATTGAGTGGAACACCCAAGTCGAAAGCAGCAATGCCAATGGTGGTTGGGCAAATAGGAGACCGTCCTATATTGGTGCTTAGAGACAGCGGAGCCAACACAGTCTTGGTTTGGAGAAGCCTGGTGAAGGACGAGGATCTTACAGAGGAAGCGTCGGCCGTCACTCTTGTAGATAGTACAGTGAGGTACCTTCCTGAAGCAAGGATTCTAGTGTCCACGCCATATTATACTGGACAGGTTGTGGCAAAATGCGTAGACCAACCCATTTACGATCTCATCTTGGGAAACATTACGGGTGCAAGAAGTGTCGAAGACCCTGATCCCGAGTGGAGGATGCTCGACGTTGAAGAAGATCCAAAGGAGGAAAGGCCTGCGACAGCTCAGACGGGTGCAGTAAGTTTCTCGTCGGCAGTGGAGACAAGAGCTCAAGCGACAGCTCGAGCAAAGCAGCGTCCGCTCTCTACTCCTGGTGCGATGTGCTTAAGCGTAACACCGGGAGAAATTGCAATTAGGCAAAAAGAAGACCCGAGCCTGAAGACCTGCTTCGAAAGAGTCGGGGAAAAGGTGAAAAAAAGAAGACTCGGACGTCATTCGAGTATAAACTGGTAAATGGTGTTTTGCACAGGGAATGCATATTTAGTTCAGGAAGGCGGGTCCAACAGCTGGTGTTACCAAGAGATATGCGAGAGACCATGCTACGCTTAGGACATGACGCCATTATGGCCGGACTCCAGGGTGTTCAAAAAACGGTGTCTAGGATCACCGAGGAGTTCTTTTGGCCGGGTGTTCAGAGTGACGTCAAGTGCTTTGTTCGCTCATGTGACGTGTGCCAGCACACAGTTCCGAAGGGAAGAGTTGGTCCCGTACCTCTGGGCAAGATGCCAGCCATCGACTTACCGTTTCAGCGAGTGGCGATTGACATTGTGGGCCCAATCTCTCCAGTATCCGCCAAAGGCAATAAATATGTTCTTACTCTGGTTGACGTGGCCACTCGTTATCCTGACACTATTCCACTGAGAACTATTGACAGTATCCAAGTGACGGAGGTTCTCGTGGAAATGCTTTCACGTTATGGGTTCCCGAGGGAAATTTTGAGTGACCGGGGCCCGAACTTCACATCGGAGCTAATGAAGGAGGTTCACCGCCTTTTGTCAGTAAGACAGTTACTGACGGCGCCTTACCATCCCATGGGTAATGGGCTTGTAGAGCGTTTCAACGGCACCCTCAAAAACATGATCAAGAAAATGTGCCAGGAGAGACCTACTGATTGGGATAGATATCTCCCAGCTCTTTTGTTCGCTTACCGCGAAGTACCACAAAGGAGTATTGGTTTCTCGCCTTTCAAGATGTTATACGGGAGAACCGTTAGAAGTCCACTTGCAATACTCAAGGAGTTGTGGGCTAATAAAGAGATTGCATCAGATCTCAAGACAACTTACACATACGTTCTTGAGTTGCGGGACGATTTGGAAGAAACATGCAGGCTTGCACATCAAGGCCTGGAAAGGTGTGCGAACGCTATAAGGGCTACTATGAGAAGAAAGGCTCTCACAGGAATTTGAATCCGGGCGATAAGGTTCTAATCTTGCTACCCACGGATCATAATAAGTTACTGATGCAGTGGAAGGGCCCTTACCTTGTGACGCAGAAGAAAAATGACATGGAATATGAGTTACTGATAAAGAACACCGAGAAGGTGTTCCATGCAAACATGTTGAAAAAGTACGAAGAAAGAGTTCCGTACAGTGCGCCCCCAAGGTAGCATGCTCGGTAGTAGCCGAGGAGACAGATGATGTTGTCGAGATGCCCACATGCATTGGGAAGAAAACTGTAGGTTGGGACAAGGTGCTAATTAACCCCAATTTGAATGAAGACCGAAGTTTGCAGACAGAGGCCCTACTTCAAAGCAAAGAGGATGTGTTTTCAGATGTGCTGGGCAAAACGGATATCATATGTTGCAGACTAGATCTTTCTACAGATAGACCAATGAGCGTGAAGCAATACCCACTACCTTTAGCCGTTAAAGAATTAATAGAAATGGAGGTGCGGGATATGTTGGAGCTTGGTGTGATTGAGAGGTCGTGGTCAGCATATAATGCGCCTCTCGTGGTTGTCAAAAAACCCGATGGTACTAACCGACTGTGTGTCGATTTTCGTCGGCTAAGTGACGTCATAGTACCCGATGCAGAACCCATACCAAGAGCGGACGTGGTGTTCGCTAAGGTGGCTCACAAAAGTTTTTTTTCCAAATTCCACTTCACTTCACTTCACTTTAATACCTTAAAAACCCTCGTTAGAGGGTATTACATAAGGGGTGGGGCACACAGAAATGAAAAACAGAAAGACTAAACAGATAAGTTGAAAGTTATACAAATATAAGATTATCACTAAGCAAGTACACGCGTGATTTCTTCGATGAACAATGATTGGCATGTGATAGCAGCAAGTTCACGGGGAAGGCCGTTCCAGTCGTTCGCGGTCCGGGGGAAGAATGATGAAGAAAATGTAGTGGTGCGGGCGCGAGGTCGTGACACTTGCTGCTGATGGCCGGTGCGGAGGGAGATGCGTGGTGGTGGTGCGCAGATGTAGGGTTCCTGTCGTAGCTCAGAGTAAAAAAACTTGTGAAACAAACATAAACTAGCAATGTAGCGGCGATGAGCAAGGGTAGGTAGGCTGGACTGTGATTTGAGGGATGATATGCTGATATCAAAGGGTATTGGCAAATACCAATGGAAGATTCTTCAAAAAAGAAGACTGCCTTTTCGTGCTGGGCGGGTTATTCCAGTTTAAATTCATGCCTTTTGGTTTGAAGACAGCGTCTGCAATATTCACGAAGCTGATGAGGAAGGTTTTGGATAGGCTCCAAAATGTAGAACACTATATTGATGTCATCCTGGTGGCAACAGATACGTGGGAAGAGTATGTAATTACGCTGGAAAAACTATTTGATAGAATTCAGCAAGCCAGGTTGACCATAAAACCCGCAAAATGTGAGGTGGGCTTTGAAGCTATTTCTTTTCTCGGACACAAGATGGGGATGGGCCGTATCGCGACGAAAGACGACATCTTGGACAAACTACAGCAGGCCCAGACACCGACGATTAAGAAAGAGGTACAGTCGTTCCTGGGCTTAACGGGATACTACAGGGACTTCATTCCCGATTATGCCCACATAGCCGACCCGCTTGTCGAACTCACTAAGAAGGGGGCAAGCAATAAGCTGAATTGGACTGCTGAACATGAAAATGCATTCCTGATGTTAAAAGAGCATATGGCAAGACCGCCCGTTCTGCTTGCTCCGAATATGGATAAAGAGTTTGTGCTTCGCACTGATGCATCAGACCGAGCTTTAGTAGCCGTACTCTTGCAAGAAGAGAATCGCGTGCTACATCCGATATTTTTTGCAAGCGAGATTATCGGCTAGTGAACGCAGCTACTCCACCGTTGAAAAGGAATGTTTGGCGGTTGTGTGGGCGGGGAAGAAATTCCACATTTATCTGTATGGGAGACATTTCTGGATTCAGACAGATCATCAGCCGCTTGAATATTTAACCAAAGCCAAAATGAACAATAGTAAAGTTATGAGATGGAGTTTGGCCTTGCAAGAATACTCATTTCAGGTTGAATATATTAAAGGCAGATATAACGTTGGAGCGGACTTCATGAGTAGAGCCAACTGAACAGCTCTAGGTATCTCTGGCATGTATCTTGTTGTTGTTGTGATAATGTATCTCTGGGATTTATCTTGTTGTTGTTGCTGCTGTTGGTGTTACGTGATTATACAAGGGAGTGTGTTGTGGACACGAACATGTTTATTAAGGACTCTGTGCGGACAGCGGCAGTGGTGTGTTCTGGAAACGCAATATGGTGTGCTGTGTTAGTGGTGTGCGTTTTGGTGTGTGGTGGACCTCTGCGGTGTGATGTGTGCTGGGTCCAGAATAGCCACAGAAGATAGTCAGTTGGCATGGATGGCTGGAAGAGGAGTATGACGTGAGCAGTTTTTCATAGAAAAACTCTTGAGAGTGGGGGCCCTTGTCACATATATTAAGGAGCCTAAATTAAATTTTAAAGGGAAAGGGTGTGAAGAAGACGACGCGAATTAACCGAAGAATAAAAAAGAGGAAGAAGAAGCATTCGTTGAGGTGGAGAGAGATTGGTGGAGAAGCATTCGGTGAGGTGCAGAGAGATGATTGGTGGAGAAGAGAAGACGACGACAAGGATTACGTGGACTAACACCGATGCTATAAAAGGGCGAGTGAGAGCGAGGGACTCGGAGGAACAGCAGAGAAGCGGAGGCACCTGCGGGTCAGGGACGCATCGGCTGGAAGAGAGCGACGCCGGCTACTGCTCCGGTGAGCTCGCGTTCTACGACATCGCATCGTGGACGGCCTGCCGTGCCTGAGCCCGTTCCGGGGAGTCAACAGAGGACGCTACCACCTGCTACGGCCAGGGGTGTCTTCAGCGCTGTTGCCCCCAACGCCAACAACACCGGCATCATCTCCACGGGCGCTTGGACCTGGAGCTTGTACGACGCAGCCAGCGACGACAGCCCGAGCACGTCGAACACCGCCAGCGACGCCAGCCCAAGCGCGGCGAACGCCGCCTCGACGCCGCGTATACTCGATGCATACAACGCCGCAGCCACACCCAATCAACCGTGGGCACGAACGCCGACCGCTAATAGTAGAACACTAGTAGTAGACGCTAGTAGCAGTGTGCCGGGTCGTGTGTATTTATAGTCTTTGTGCTTTGTGTTAGTTTTGTTAGTTTTGTGTTCTAGTGTATGTGCCATGTAGGGTGTATTAAATGTGCGTTTGTGTGGGTACACCCGTCGCCTAGTCCATTTTTTCGGTCCGAGTGTTCTCCGGAGAGATCCGTGTAAGTCACATATGCGTCAAATTTTTGTGTTAGCTTTGTGTGTGGATGATGTGTGCAAAAATATGAAGCTTCAACCTGCGACCTTCATGATTTCGTTACCTTCATGAGCAAAAGGAAAAAAAGTTCTGGCAACTATTGCTTAATCTTCGACTTGATATAAAATGTTCACTGTAATACGATTGTATGTACCAACAGCTTTTTTTGTCAGAGGTATCCGCTTCTGTTGAGCTAGCATCAGGTGCATGCAACAGCCTAGCGAAAAAATATGGTGATACCCTGGGGGCCCTTATTGGAAATGTCTATATAGTTAATGCATTTCATTCACTATACTGCTTTCAAAATAAAGTTAAATGGCGCAATGGAACAAACACAGGAAGACACAGACAGAAAAATCGCCATTGCTGTGCCTTCCTGTGTTTGTTCCTTTGTGCCATTCAACTTTATGATGAACCAACTAACACTTCAGCAAGTACTTCTGCTTTCAGAAGTAGGAGTGCGAGCCTAAAGGCTTGTACTGCTTGACAAGGTACCAAGAAGTTGTTGATTGGCAATGTGTCAAGACGATGGCCAGTTATACACGAAAATTTTAAGCAAACAGCAAGTGATAGAATAGCTGCCCATACGCAGACTATGTGATAGAAACACAACAATGAAAAAGGTAGTACAATGGCAATGACACAGCAACATAAACAGCAGTGCTAGACAAGAATGAGTCATGTAAAAATGGAAATCTCATGCTAGCATTTTACTATCGTCTGTGAGCAAAACTGTTTGAAGAAAGAGATTTGTTTACAGGAAGTAATGAAATCTTCATTATTAATTCATTAGAGATGGTTGCATGTAGGAGGTTTGTTTATCATAAGGAGTACTAGTAGTTGGTACAAACCAACTAATAATTAACATTACCTATATAATGCACGACTATTTTCTGAAAGCCTGGCCACGACGGCGGCTTTTCAATGAAGGTGCAAAGCAAGACACTCGTGTACTGTGCAATGTCACTGCATGTTAATGAACCACATGTGGTCGAAAATTCTGCAGCCCTTCACTAAGGCATCACTCATTGCCCAAGCCGCTTTGGAACGTTAAACTCCATAAACCAAACCTATTTTATGAAGAACATGTAGGTTACGAAAATTACACTAGTGGTAACCCTCATAACCTTCACCCCTGTAGGGAGTATGCTTCATGTGCGTGCAGTGGTGAGCCGAACCCAGTGTCTGCTCCTGCAATAATGTGTGTGTAGCTCTATTCAGGGCTGTTCCCTCTTGGTAGAGGGGTCCTTCTTAGCTGTTCTTGAGTTTCCCACAGACTGGGTTCTAGCTCAAGGCAAGGTGCTTGGCCGGGGCGCCCCGATAGCCACACTTGACGCCTCTTCCCGGTTGCTTGTACACATCGGCTGAGGCCGCCTTTCATCAGCGCTCTGCACCACACCAAACTAGCTTGAATCACAGCGGTCATTGAGCTGCTCACAAATGTTGTACAGCACACATGCAGCACGGATCACATAACTGACATTGTGGATGTCACACTCAAGGCCTTCAGCACCATTCTAAAGCGTGCCTTGACACGTCCAAAAGCATTTTCGACAGCACGTCTGGCACTCAGCAGCCAGTAGTTAAAGGTCTGTGAGGGGGACCCAGAAGCACCTGGAAGGGATACAGCGTCATCAGGTGCGTCTGCAAGGGGAAAGCTTGATCACTAAGGATTCTGCTAACTCCCACACCCTCAATGAGCCATGTTTCTTGTCGGAACAGCTCACTAGCCAGAGTAGCTGGCAGTCGGGACTTCTGAAACAGTGCCGGGTCATTGTTCCTACCAGAGCTCCCAATTCTTGCATAGGAATCTATATGTGTGGTCGACGACAGCAAGTAGAGCGACACTGTACCACCCCTTATGATTGTATTATTCAGCAGCTTCTTGCTTTGGGGGGTCTCACCTCGATATGACAGCCATCCACTGCTCCGACACCTTGAGAGAAACCACAGACTGCTGTGAATTTACACATGTGCTCGTAAAGCTCAGCTGGTGTTGGGAAATGCTCAAATCGTGCTTCCAACTACTCCACCACCACGCTGCAAAATTCGTGAAATATTAAATTAACGCAGTGACTGCTGTGAATTTACACATGTGCTCATGAAGCTCAGCTGGAGTTGGGAAATGCACAAATCGTGCTTCCAACTGCTCCACAACCACGCTGCAAAATTCGTGAAATATTAAATTAACTGACGCAGTGCTCACGCCATACAAGTTGGCAGCAGGTGCCAAACAAGTTGGCAGCAGTCCGCTCTTCTGCTGATGTTGCGAGGCGGTATAAGCTGATCGCCACGCGTTTCTCCAGCGGAATCGCTTTCCGTATGTTTGTATCTTGCCGGCTCATGCTTCCACAAACAGCAACCATGTACCGGAATGTGCCGCGGTTGATCCAAAAGTGTTCTCGAAGTCCGCTGTCCGAAAGGTGGGGAACCGTGGTCTCGTACCACGAGTCTGGGCGCGGGTACGACGACAGATTTCGCTCACTGACGGAGAGGTGCGCCGCCGGCAACAAAAAGAGCTTCGGCCGACCCCGGTGTCGCTTCCTCGTCTTTTCAAGCACGACAATTCCAGCGCTCAGCGCCAGCATCTGTACGCGCAGGCGTTGTAGCGCTGCCTGATGCGCCACGAACGTAGCCCAAAATTGAGCGTCGCCCTCGTTCGCGACAGGCCTGCTAAGGGCCAACATAGGTTTGACACACAAGACGTCCGAAGGATCTTAGATACACAAGCACAGCACAGACTGTGAAAGAAAAGCCACGAAAATAAACAACGATAGCAGTGAGCAGTGATGCGTCGCAGCGAGCAGTCACGGGGAAAAGCGGCTAAAGTAGCCAAAGTAGAACGCGCAGTCGGCTACGAAGTCGACTGTGATCATTGTTTAGAACTTGTTTTTCGATTTCGGCTAACGACAGCCACAAGCACAAAGAAAAAAGTATTTAAGCAGGCCTTAACACAAGAAACAACGTTTTTCCTCTTATGTGTTCTTTTCAACGTAGCCCTGTTTAAGAATACGCCTAAGTGGGCGACGTCTTAACTTCAGTGAGGCGAGTATCACATGATCTGTTTCGTCGCGCTAACCGAGATGGCTAAACTGTGTGTAAGCGCGGCTAACTGCAGTTAACTCTAACCGCGGTTAAACGGCATAACTGCAGTTAAGCTTAACCACGGTTAAGGCTGCCCGTGTAAAGAGGGTATTAGCTACTGCCCTCAGTTACCCCTGATGAAGCAGCCGAGTCGGCTTCGAAACTTTGGGTTAAAGTTAATATTTTTGGTTGGAGTTGTGCAGTTTATTATAAATATTCTATCTTTGGTCGCACTAATGTTTTGTAGAGTGTTAGTTTTATCGGCAGAGGAGCAGCAAAGAAATTTCGACCTAAGTAGTCAAGAACCCGGTCAGCGTTATTAGTGACGTGTTCGACGTGCATATGTCATGATAGATTACTTGATATATGACCACCTAGGAGTCTGTATGAGTTGCCGGATGGAAGTGTAATGTCGCGAGGAAATTAAGTGCGCGTGCTGTCAGGGATGCTAGTGCGACGCGATACATGGATTGTTTTACATTTGTTAGCATTTAGTCGCATGAACCATTTATCCCACCAGTTAGATATGCTTGTAAGATCTTGAAGCTGAGTAGAATCAATGTGGTAAGTTATTTTGCGATAAACGATGCAGTCATCTGCGAAAAGCCTGGTAGATGAATGCGAAATACATTTTGGAAGGTCGTTAATGTAGATATGGAAGAGAAGAGGTCCCAGTACCAATCCTTCGGGTATGCCCGATGTAACGGAAATGTGAGAAGATAAACAGTCGTTAGCAGAAACGTACTGAGTGAGATTTAAGAGGAACATTTATTCCAGTTTAGAACTTTTGGATTAATGTTAAGCATCCGAAATTTAAAAATTAGGAGATCATGTGAAACAGCATCGAAAGCTCTCGTAAAGTCCAAAAACACGCAGTCTTCATCGAAGCTCATGTCAGTATGGGTAAATAGTTCATTAGTAAAACATAAAAGATGTGTTTTGCATGAGAACGTCTTTCGAAAACCGTGTTGTTCAGCCACAAAGAAGGAATTAGACTGAAGGAAATTGATGAGATGAGAATACATAACCTGCTCCAAAAGTGTGCATGGAATACTTGTGAATGATATAGGGTGATAGTTATTGGGGGGATGAGTGTTACTTAATTTAGGGACCGGAACAACCTTGGAAACCCTCCAATCGCTTAGGAGTACTGAGGAGCCAAGATACTGCGAAAAAAAGAATCGAAATCTTATTTGCAGATTACGGTTGAGTAATTCTGAGCATTTTACAGTTGATCGAATCTTCACCGGATGAAGAAGATATTTTTAGGCTTTCAATCAACTTTCCTATGCCAGCCCAATCTTTAGAAATAGAACTCATTGGCTACTAACAGCAATTAGGTACAGACAGAAGAGCAGTGCGAGCACTTTTGAGGAAAACGGAACAAAATGGATGATTTAAAACGGAGCAGCACTGGTTCGGAGGGATAGGGACATTGTAAGAACCGGCTAGTTTGATTACATTGCTTTCTTTACCACCAACAATATTCCACAATTTTCGCGGATTAGATTGAAAGTTATGGTAGGGTGTTATCGAAAAAATCTTTTTTTTTTGCATTTTTGACTGTGATAGCGTATTCTTCAGGAATGTGGTGATATGCAGCCCAGCGTTTAGGAAGGTTAGTTGCTTTGGCCCGACGAAAAATGCCTTTCTTTTTGTTGCGTAGGTGGCGTAGGGTTCCAGTGAACCACGGTGAGGCAGAATTTGAAACAACCTTTCCTTTAGGCACATTTCGATCTATTAGTGTAAGCAGTTTGTGCTTTTACAAACCAGTTCTCTTCAACAGTACGTCTGGAAAAGTGAAGTGTGTACTCACTAATGAATGATTCTAGTCCAGCTGTGATGGATGTGCTATCGGTGGCATTGTAATCACATATAGATTCAAGGACTTTCGTAGAACGAACTTTGTTCTTAATTGCTGATTCCTTAAAATACGTTGGAGTAGAGACGAAATCAGGAGCTCCTGTAAAAAAGAGGTCTAAAATATTGGAGGAGCTACTGGTAGTGCGTATGAGTTCATGAATGAACTGTGTCTGAAATTGGCGCAGATGTCTAAAAAATGAATGCATTCGGAGGATGGCTGCTTAAGAGAGGGAACACCGGTTTTCCACACTATATTTCGAAAATTGAAATCACCTTATTTATTTCATTTGATTTTAGTACCCTGAAGGCCCCAAAAGAGGGGTGTTAAATAAGGTGCGGCAACACTTAAAAGCACAGATTCACAATAACAGGAAAGTTTTTACTTTTTCAGGGTAAAGGCTATGGCAAGTGATGATGGCAACGTTGTTTGGAAGGCCGTTCCAGTCTGCGGCTGCACGAGGAAAGGAGGAATTAGAAAAAGTGACGGTGCGTGAGCGTGGATGGGCAACTTGTAGGTGATGGCTGGTGCGATGAGATATGCGTGCTGGGGGAAGAATATAAGTTGCGATGTGCATAGGGCTGTGGAAGAATTTGTGAAATAAAAACAGGCTGGCAATGCGACGGTGGAGCGATAAGGGTGATAATCCGGATGCTGTTTTTAAGGAAGAAACGCTGATGTCATATGTGTACGATGAATGAATGAAGCGAGCAGCGCAATTTTGAACAGATTAAAGGGCATTGATGAAGTAAGCTTGATGAGGATTCCAAATGGGCGATGAAAATTCTAGTTTGGAACTGACGAAGGATTTGTAAGCTAATAACTTGACATGTTTTGGAGCATGGTGGAGATGGCGCTTGAGGAATCCTAGCGTCTTGTTTGCTGACGATATTATGTTAGTAACATGCAAGCTCCAAGAAAGATCGCTAGAAATTGTTATGCCTAGGTACTTGTATGAGAGAACTAGTTTTACGGGAACCTCGGATATTACGTAAGAGAAAATTAGAGGATTACGGCGGTGGCTGATGGACAAAAGATTACATTTACGTGGGTTAAGTTTCGTTAGCCACTTATTACACCACTCTTCTAAAGCAATAAGATCATTTTGAAGAAAAGATTGGTCAGGGGTGTTGAGAATTGTACGGTGAAGTACACAGTCTTCAGCAAACATGCGTATGTTAGATGTTACCTTTGAAGGCAGATCATTAATGTATATTAGAAAGAGTAGTGGGACAAGCACAGATCTCTGTGGAACGCCCGACGTTACTAAGATTGAGTTAGAGTTCTTATTGTTAACGGAGGCACACTGCGAGCGATTAGTCAAAAACTCTTCAATCCACTTCAAAATAGGGGGTGCAAATTTAATTGAGAAAGTTTTATCAGCAGGCGTTTATGGGGTACTTCATCAAAGCCTTTCGCAAAATCTAAAAATACGATGTCAGTCTGTAGATTACAATCAAGGTTAGCATGCAGATCATGAATGAACGCAGCAAGTTGGGTCTCGCAGGAATAACCTGGGCGAAACCCGTGCTGGGCAGGTTGAAAAAATTTGTTCGAATCAAGGAATGCCATATTATGGGTATAGATGACGTGTTCCATGGTTTTGCAGGGTGTTTGAAGGAAATGTCGGATCCGTTTTATTAGTAAACACGGAAGAAAATGCTGCATTGAACATGATGGTCCTTTCAGTTTCACATAAAGTTGCACCCGAACCATCGGTGAGGGATATAGTGCGTGAGTGCTGGGGGTTAATGACTTTCCAGAACCTACGGGGGTTAGTTGAAAACATTTTAGGCAGATCGGAGTTGAAAAAGGTGCGCTTCGCTTCTCGAATACTTGATAAGCACTTTTTTTTTGGTTTCCAAGCGTTCTGACTAAAAAGCAACTTCGCCGATCGGAAAAGACGCTTCTTTTTATTTTAAAGGCGTTTGAGTGTATTTGTAAACCACGGGTTTTCAGGGTTAGTTCGTATAATTATGTTCGGAATAAACCTGTCGACAAAATCTTCGATTTTCTTCTTAAACAAGGACAGTTATTATGAATGGATCTTTGATGATCCATTCATGAAAAATAAATGTGATTTTGGGTATCGGACAATTAATTTGTTAAGGATATCATGAAAATCAGTGCACAATGTAGCTGGTGAGGATGGGGACCTATAACAAGCAGAACAAATAAGACCACCTTTTGGAAAAGCTGCACCAGTGCAAACTACTTCTAGCGGTGAATCAATAGGGATTGCGAAGGAATTGATAACAGAGTTCACGGCGATGAGCACACCTCTGACAGCACGGAAATCGCGATCGAATCTGTAAAAGTTATGTTTTTTTTTATGGAGGAAAAACGCTAAGGCGCCCGTGTGCTGTGCGCTGTCAGTGCACGTTAAAGATCCCCAGGTGGTCGAAATTATTCCGGAGCCCTCCACTACGGCACCTCTTCTTCATTTCTTCTTTCACTCCCTCCTTTACCCCTTCCCTTACGGCGCGGTTCAGGTGTCGAACGATATACGAGACAGATACTGCGCCATTTCCTTTCCCCCCAAAACCAATTATAATTATAATCAATGTGTAATATTTCACTATTTTTCATTTTTGCTGAAAGACACGTTTCCGTAAGCACAACTATATCAGCTGAGCATGCGTCGATATGGAAACACGGTGATGCGCGTTTGTCGGCGATACTTCGAATATTCGTGAAAAGAAGCGATATGCAGGTTGTTAACCTTCGAGCATGGGATAGTTATGCTGAACCGGAATGGGAAGAGGGTGAAACCGGCGGTGTGTTGACTGTTTTGGGTTCAATCGCGCTCCTTGCAGGTCCGATCTCGCAAACATCGTCTGTGGCTCCGCTATAGACGTAGCACTTATTAGAGAGTTTTAGTTTCACGTACGTAGAGGGTTCACGTACGCAAACGTGAGAAGTCTACTTAGCCTGCCCGTAGGTCGTTTGAAACCCTTATAGTTACACGTACGCGAAGCACGCTGCGCGTTACGCCTAGCGCCATCTACTAAGAAACACAGACACTGGTTGCAGCCTAAATCATCCAAGACAAGTCTGTAAGCCAAGCCATAGCGACACCGTTGCTATGATGACGACCAACGCTACTTCGTCAGGCTTAACAGCTGAAAAATTGCCCTTCTGTCTGAAAAACAAAAGCTATTTGTCACTTGAAACCTTATGCGAGGGTAACAATGGGAAAATCGAAGGCGAATACAACCGTTTAGGACACGATATCGCCTCGAGAGATTAGCGACGAAGCTGTTATCGCTGTGAAGCGGCGGGCAGGGCGCCGCCATGTTTGTCAACGCTACGTACGCAAGCAACGCAAAGACCGTAACGTAAGAATCCGAATCTCACGTACGTCCGTAAGTCTCACGCAGACCTTTTGCGTTCTGCGCATGCGCACTGGTCACCCGTAAGAGCTCTACGTACGTGAAACTAAAACTCTCTATTGCCTATAATTAGTTTGTTATGTCGCAAACAATAGGACTGACCACTTGCCTTTCCAAAGTTATTCAAATGTTTCCTCCATCGACGGATAGCTTTGCAAAAATCTTCGCCGATTGAAACACCCTCTCCTTTAAACTTAGATTTTTTGGGGAAAGTATATTCTCTCATTTTAAAAGACGCAAACTTGGCAATAACAGGCCCTGTCTTCTATGAGCTCTATGAATTGCGACTTCCTAAGAATTCATGTTGAGACACTTAGAAAGAAAATGATGCATCTGGGATTCTGCTTGTACCCACGTCTCTGATAAGCTGTCCGAGATTCTATTGAAAAAGAAGTTATCGCGTCTTGATTGGTCCTCCGGAGTGTCTAGTCGTGACGCGAGCACTGCGTTTTCATTTAAAATTGCTTCTTGGACCGCGCTAGTAATATCTGTTCTTGACGGCGTTTTTTCAAGAGACTCAACCGCGGCTTCCACGGCAGCCACTCTATTGGTTAGGTCGGAAACAGCCTCAGTAAGGGCTTGATGGCTGCCCTTAAGTTCCGCTATGGCATTCTTCAGTTCAGTATGACGCGCGTCAAATTTAGACGAAAAAGCAGCTATGGCGGCCATAACTTCACTGTGCTGGCGAGCAGCGTTTCGAGGACTTGGATTTTACTCCACCCCCCGGAAAGTAACAGAAACATAGCAACACAGTCGTTCAGAGTGGCAACGAGCACTTGTGGCCAAGAGAAGAGCAGCATACAGATATTGTTTGTACGTTTTCAAGATAGCGATTCGGACTGACTAACCTGCACAAGAAACCAGAAAGGAGTTCTGGCCAGCAACCGCATGGTAGTTGTTCTCCCGTGCCCACTGGAAGCGCCTTGGAGGGACCAGTTGCTTAAATCTGGCCGCTCCAGTGCTGCCACTGGCGGCAGTGTCGATGTCCCACTAGACACGGGCGTCAAGATGACGTCTTCGGTGATGATATAACGAAGGCCGTTCTTCGCTGTTGAGGGCGGCAGATGCAGCAGGAAATCCGATGCAGATGTAGACGTGGCACACTTGTCAGACGGTGAAAGCTATGAGCCAAAAACAGCAAACTGCACGAGAAAGCAAAAATGAGTTCTAGGCAGCAACCGCATGGTGGCCGCTCTCCCGTACCCACTATGAAGTCCGTGCCAAGTATGAAGTCGATTTCACTTTTAGTCTCGCCATTGGGGTTCTTCCAGATCCACTTACTGTTCTCTCTGTCGCGGAAGATTGTATTCATGATCCGTAAATTATTTCTATCTGCGAACTCTACTAATAACTCTCGAATGCTATTCCTAGAACCTATCCCATAGTCGCTTACCACATGGTCGCAAGCTTGCTTGTTTCCCACCTTCGTATTGCAATCGCCCATCAGTAAAATGTAGTGTAGAGTTCTTTGCAGATTCCACATCTTCACAGAAGATTTCTATCTGGTCATCATGGCTGTATGTAGGCACGTAGGCCTGTATAACCTTCAGCTTGTACCTCCTATTAAGCTGAATTGCGGTAGCTGCCACCCTCTGAATAATAATTTAGAACTCCTCTATGTTGCCAGCTATATATTGTTTGATGAGGAATGCAACACCTAGTTCTCGTCTATCCACTAATCTGCGATATAGCACAGTATGAGCCAGCCATCTAGTACTCTATACGCCGCACCAGTCCTCCTAACTTCACTAAGCCCTATGTCATCCCATTTAATGCCCGCTAGTTCCCCGGGTAGCACTGCCAGGCTAGCCTAACTGGGTAAGGTTCTAGGGTTCCAAATTTTGAGTTTCGAATTCCCAACGGCGGCCCGTCCGGATCCAGTGATTGTTAGCACACTCCGCTGCGTCGGAGGGTGCTAAGAGTCACTAGCTAATAAGTGTTTTTACTTATAAGTGTTATATGTGTTATAAGCTTTTTGGGAGATATCACGACTGAATGCAAAGGAGCAAAAGGAATCCGAAATCTATACGACTAATACTAATGATGAGACTTGCCGATTTGCTGCGAACTATCGCGAAGGTGGGCGCTAGTTTTCAAACTGCGGATCTCTAGAACACATAAAAGAATGACAGTTTATCCTCCATGGCCAAGAATAGGAAGAGTAAGGCAGGGAAGGAGGTGTCATGAAGCACCGTTGGTGAAGACCGGTGGTAGCCTTCCAATCCTACCAAAGCAAAAAAGTTTAAAAGGAAATCATCAAGGAGCACCTCTTGTTGTGTTAGTCAACCCTGCCTTGTAATGAGTACAATACACTGCCATCAAAATATGCGTCTGTGGGCTCCCCCGGAGAGGCAGCAATTGCATGTAAGTTTACGCAGCAGGTAATCGAGGCATGGTTCTTTTTGTAGCACGCAAGCTTGGGGCTCGGCGAATGAAATGCATTTCCGTCTCGTTTTTTAGTTTTGAGATTTTAAGGGGGATAACTTTCAATTGCCTGCTTAGATTTCAATAATCCATTTTGAAGTCCGGAACGCATGACAAATATCTGAGAAAGAAATCAGCAGGGAAGTTTTTTTTTATTGTACGTCTTTAGGGGTAAAAATTAAACTGAGGTTTGAGGGCCTGCAGTTTCGTGCTGTGCACTTGTAAATTGTAATTTCAGGCAGCACTGCCATACCCAGCAGCACAAGGCGGCGGGCCCATGCCGGTGCGACGTGGGCAATGAGGGCTAATGGCTGCCTGCAATAAGCCTACATTTGTCCCCCGTGGGTGCAGTGCTGGCAAAAAACGCTTTCGCTGACCATTTCCTGCCTAAGTGGGACCCTGGTCAGCTATGCATGGGCTTAAACAGACAGAACATCCAACCCAGGTCCCACCGCTGATACATGCGAGCAAGGATGCGGGCTGTACTATGGTGAAGTGCAGATAACCCCAAAACGAGTTCCCCGTGCATCACCGTGAGGGAGCCGCAGTGGTTTCGCACCGGGAAACAGCTGTCGAACGCCCACCTGTGACTAGAGCTTTCGCCTTCACAGCACGTAAGCAGCCTTAAGTGCCCTCCGAATTCTTTCATGTCCAGCCACTCACTCTGCCAGGTCCTTGGCCACATTTCTTTTTGCATTTGCAACGTCCGAAAAGCCCTGCATGGCATGCGGATACAAACAATGCTGGCGATACGGGTCATCCTGCGGTGAACGACAGGATGGTGTCAGCTTGTACTACTGCCTACGGGTGGCGCATTGTGCATTTTTTAAAGCGAAAGCCTTTAAAGGCTCATCCTCGCAGCCATGGATCTATCCGGCGTCCTTTACATCCCGGAACTCGATAAGCAAAAAAACGTTTGTGCACGGTGGCATTCAAACCACCATCCTTCTGTTTCACAGCCGAGCTTGCTAGCGACTACGTTACTTCCCGCCAAACCGTATGTAGTTCTCCCTGTCTAGGACGCATGAGGGTGTTTGCGGAAAGGCGTCGAATCAGACGGCTGCCCCCAAAACGGCCTCCAGTGTCTGCACTGTTTAGGATTCACAAACAATTGCGTGCTTAATAAACATCATAACCACACATCAGTGTCACAAGCCACAACACCGCGCTAAAGGCTTTCGCCTCACCGCACTTTAGGTCAACCATGTGCCCCCTTAATTTTTTCGATAAATGCACTAGCCAGCACTCAGGGATCGTGCCTCCAGAAGCGGGAAAGACGACGACGAATCAGGGGCTCCACGGCCGAAGCTTTAATTACATTACATGCAAAGATTACTTGAATCTTTAGATGTGAAAATTTATGACATCCTTGCTGAGCTATGCAGAGGGCCCGCTGTCCACATTGTTTTCGACGATATTTTCCCCCATAATGCAAAACTTTTGCCACACCGTATTCTAAATGGTCTACTAGAAGATGATCTAAGGACCCAACATACAAATATTGCAATATCAACCGACACATCGCAGTGCAAAGAAAAGGCAGGTGTAGGAATATTCTGTTCGCATTTAGACTGGTCCTTTTCATTGCGGCTTCCAGATTTAAGCCCTGTTTTTCAAGCAGAGTTTCTGGCAGTAGTACTTGCTCTACGCAAGCTAGACCCCTATATTACCGCAGTGGCAGTAATTACCGATTCTTTATATATGTGTTCGTCCCTCGACGCGCGTGTTGACGGTCCTATTTTCAAAACATTCTTTTCTCTGCTTTCTTCGCATTTGAGTCTTGATCATTGAGTATGGGTTCCCGGTCACAGCAGTGTGACATTTAATGAGATTGCTGATCGTCTCGCGAAGGCTTCCCTAAGCGGCACCGTGTTGCCTATCGTGCCGGTTACAGCCTATATTACAGTATCTAGGTTTCGGCGATGTGCGTTTTTAAGCACGCAAGACACAACACCTGTAACATGGGCGGATTATCATCACCTCAGATAATCTTGGAACAGGCAAGTTTGTCGATCTCCACCGCTTGAAGTATCTCTGACGAAGCTGCGGTGCCCTATCCCTCTAAATTTCTATTTACACAGGTCGGGTTTTGCGCTCTCTCCCCATTGTGCATTTTGCGGTGAGCCTGAATCTATTGAGCATTTTTTTGCTCTATTGTCGCCGATTCATCTCTTTGAAAAGAAGGTTGCTGGAGGAGCTCTTGCGGCCCCTTGGACTTAGTTTAAGCAGCCCGCCTTTTCTATCATTTGGGGCCACCACATTTGTATTCAGCCACAGATCTGTTTGTACCGCTGTTCTTCACTTCCTGCTAAAATCTCACCGACTGCCATGCTAAACGTTACAAAATTGTCTTTCCTGTCGTTCATTACATTTTGACTTCATAATTCTGTTTCAGTCCTATTCATTATTATTAGTAGTATTATGATTACTAATTTTGAAATTAAAAGTTTTATCCCTTTTCTGTTAATGAGAAAGATTCCTCCGGTGTTCCTTTTCCGCGTGCTTTTCATTTTAATTACAGGAGTACAGGTGAATAGCCACCCGATTCTTGGCCTAACCTCAGTGTGGGTATGTGCCATCTTTTCATAGGCTAACAACAACAGCAAGAACATCCAAAGCCCCAGTTGAATGCATTCTGGCGTAGACCAGAAGGAGACGAGGGATTGGCTAAGTATTGGGCGGCTGGTCGTGTTTTCCTTTTTCTCTTGTGCCTTTGCACCTTTTTTCTTGTGTGGATAACGCACGTGGTTTGTAAATCTGAGGTAATGTCTACGCAGTCTCCCGGCCAAGGGAGCTCCCCTGGTCGGCTTCCCTACCGCCTCATGAGATGCCTGTGGAAGCTTTTCAACGCTCCTGCGTCCGCAGCATTCCTTTGATCTGGTTCCAAAGGATGGTGGTGCAATGACAATTAAAAATCCAGGGGGTGTTCGAGCTGTTCTCCAGGCGGCCACTTCCCTTTATGAGGCAATCACTGAGGCAAGGCAATTTGGACGTGGCGGGATTCTGTGCTGTTCACCAGACCCGTCGTGTGTGAAGGATATTCTAAACTGCTCTTCTTTTGGGTCTCTTTCGGTAAACAGCATCATTCCTTCTCATCTTGACTGCCCAAAAGGTTTGGTTCGCGGTGTGGATTCTTGCTTGTCTCCAGTTGAGGCCCTCGACCTTCTCTCTGAAGCGGGTGTTGTCGCGGTGTAACGCTGTAGGCGGGAGGTGAACAATGAGCGGGTGCCAACGGAAACGGTTGTTGCCACTTTTGCGGGCACTGCCTGCCCCTCAGAAATAAAAGCTTGGCCCCTAATCTTTTATGTAGATCCCCTTCCGTCTAAGCCACTGCAGTACAGCAATTGCTGGCGATCTGGCTATAGTGCTAGTGGCTGCAAGTCAACCTTGCGCTGTTGCAAATGCGGCAATGACCATCCATCAAATTCATGCTCTGATCAAAACGAGAAGTGTTGCCTTTGTGGTGGATCTCAAGCTGCAAATTGCATGGATTGTCTTACCCGGGATCATGAATTGCAATTTCTAGACATAACCGGCCGCAAACGCTGTTGATGGCGCGAGGCAATATCAGAAATTAGAGAGAGCTCACGGCAATGCAGGGGTGTCTGTGCGTTCAGGAGTGACACTAGATTCGTCTCTCTCTCAGGTATTAGTGACTGCTGTTCAAGCCTCTATGGCTAAGATGGTTGACAGGATACTGTCCACTGTCACAGAGTGCATATCTAATGCTCTGGCAACGCACATTACCCAGGCCATGCAAATTTAAATGACTTCTGCCATGCCAACTATGCCTTCGTTAATGACCCAACATTCCTTGCCTTAGCAGTCTCAGCCCTAGGAACAAGTTACTGCTGTTTCTGCGCTTCCTTGGTCCACTAATTCAGATAATGCTCTAATTATTCATGATGCATAGATGGCGGATGTGGATTCGCGAATTCTCAAACGCAGTGAAGCGCTCATGTCTAACCCTTCTTCTCCACATCCTCAGTCGAAATCAAAGAAGCAACCGAATGGCTCTAAGCCAAAAGAAACTATTTTAAGACAGGCAGATGCTGCTGCCCGGATTTCTCAACCATAGGGGTGTTAAGAGTTTTCCAGTGGAATTGTCGGTGTCTTCTTTCAGCTTCAACAGACTTACTGTACCTGATATCTCAACATAATCCAGACGTATTTATTCTACAAGAAACTTGGCTTACATCTGAAAAACACTCCGATTTGCAAAACTATTCTTCATTTCGACGAGATCGACAGTCAAGAGGGGGCGGCTAACTCATTCGAAAGTTTGTCACAGGGCTAAGATTGCTTTTCAGTCCTCTACCATAGACTGTGAGATATTGGCTTCAGATTTTTAAATTCCAGAGTGCCATCCCTTTTCATTAGTGAATGTTTATTTTCCTTGCAGTGTGCACGGTACCAGGCTGCTAGATCTCCTGCTCCTTAATTGTCAGAAGTGAGTTCTCTTGGCCGGCGACTTTAATTCTTATCATTTGTCGTGGGGCTTTGAGACAGATTTCTGTCGTAAGCGCCTTTGGGATAGGGTTACTGGTAACAACCTTTCGTTTATGAATTCGAGTTCCGCCACATTTCTGCGCGCACATATTCGATCTGTGTTAGATTTACCTTTCACCAGCCCTTGTGTTCCTGCACTCAATTGGTCGACTGTGGATTGTGGAACACCTAGCGATCACATACCTATCGTTTTTTATGTTAATTGCTGCTGAAGTCCGGCGTGCTCTCAGTTGAGGTCATATAAAACTATGACCAGTTTCAGTCCACTTTGCGCTCCACTCTTGCTTCAGCGGTAAGTTCTACTAAAGAGCATACAGAAAAAAAACATATGCTTGGCTATTGAGAGATGGCGGAGGAAGTCTTCAGCTAGATGGTGGAATGCAGATTGCTCGCAGGATTACAGACACGGAAAGCGTGCATGAAGGAAGCTCCTGCACAATCAGTGCCCGAAAAAGTGGCATCATTATAAGTTCATTGCGGATATTTCTAAACGCACAATCTTGCAAGCGAAAGAAAATTATGAATCCGAGCATTTTGATTTTCTAACAAAATCAGGAAATGTCGCGCACTTTTCGAATTGTTACGATCGCGGAAAAAGATTCCGGTATCAAAATTCACCCTCATGTGTTTTTACCCCTCGAGAAGCAATAGAAACAGTTGAGACAATGGCCAAAGAAGTAGAGCAGCGTTTCTCGTCTGTGGTTCCTTTGCACTCTGTGTTTGTGGCGTCAGTCGACCAAATTCAGCACTTCCCCCCTATTACTCTTTCCGAGCTTTCCCCGATAGTGTTGAGGTTACCAGCTGCTGCTCCTGGCCATGATAGGGTAACATAAAAATGTTAAGGATACTCTTTGAGAAGACTCCTACCTCCTTATTGCAGCTGTTTAATTTTTTATTCAAATTCAAAGATGCATGGATTCCTTCTTGGTGGAAAATCAACAAAATTGTCCGTTTGCCTAAATACGAGGCTGGTGGCTGTTCTCTGCATAATGTTAGACCCATCTCATTGATATGAAACGTGATTAAGTTAATTGAAAGGGTCATACACCTACGTGTTTCGGAGTTTGTGGACCGCAATAATATTCTTAGTCCTTGTCAAATTGGTTTCCGTCAAACATGTTCCATATGGAATGCTCACACCAATCTTGAGAGCAGTATTCTTCTTGCGCGGCATCAAAAAAAGGCATGCGGTGTTGGCTACATTAGACGTAGCCGAAGCTTATGACCGCGTAGAACACTACATATTGTTGCAAAAATTACATACTCTGCAGTTTCCGAATTACTTACTTGCGTGGATATCAGCGTTCCTTGAAAGCAGACAGTTTTTTGTATACTAAATGGTGTTAATTCTGGAAGATCCGGAGGTGTTCCACAACGGGCATACTTTTCTCCTGTGCTCTTTAATATTCTAAAAAGCTCCATTCCCTGCCATCAACACATTCGCACGGACGTCTATGCGGACGACGTTGCATTCTTCACTGCTGCAGCCGACAATCAATCTCTCTACGTGCGCTTCCAATCGTACCTGCATATCCTTGAAAATTGGTTGCGTGACTTCTGTCTCACCTTAATTGTAAACAAGGAGCTGTAATTATTTTTTAAATGAAAGATCCGGTTCATATGATTCTCATTTACTAGCGACAAAATATTCCTAAGGATAAGTCATTAAAATATCTTGGTGTCATTTATCATGACAGCCTCACATTACGCTCTCACATTGACCACGTTGGAGCGAAAGAGGGTCGTGCTGTGGGCATGTTGCGTAGATTAAGTAATCCCCGGTCTGGAATGCGGAGAGATGCACTTTTGCGTGTTTATGTTTTGTATGTCTGAACAATTTTAGAATTTGGATCTGTGCTGTTTTCTGGTACAGCTGCGTGCAAAATTCGCCCGCTCGTTCTTTTGGAGCGCGAAGCGCTTCGGTTGTGCTTGGCCATCCCAAATTTGGGATCAATAGCGTGCTTTATCTCGAAGCCTGTATTCCACTTTTATTATCTAGATTTCAATTCCTAACTGTTCAGACGTACCTAAGAATATATGGATCAGATTTACAGCGCTCCTTGCCTGTTTTTTGTTGTCAGCCGACTTGCTTTTTTGGAGTCCACTGGCTTAGATTTCATACCACGCAGGCAGTTATGGTACAAAATTTGCTTGATCCTTTAAATGTTCTTTTGTATAACATCCTTCCGACAAAAAACAGTAGGTTATGTGTAGAAATTGTCTATAATGACATTTTATCGAAAAACTCTAAGCATTTACCACTCCGCATTTTAAATGGATTATTAGAAGACCACTGACAAAGCATACCTATTAGCTTAATGATAGCTACTGACCCCTCCCAATGTGGTGAAAAGGCATGGGTGGGAATATATTGCCCCCTTCTAGATTGGTCTTTTTCTGTGCGGCTTCCCGACTACAACCCAATTTTCCAAGCGGAGTTTCTGGCGGTGGTGCTTGCTCTTCGAAAACTAGAGGAAGCTTTCTCTTCAGTGGCTGTCATTACGGATTCTCTTTATTCGTGTTCATCCCTTGCTTCGCTGTGGATTCGCTAATCTTATACACCTTCCATTCATTACTCCCTCCACATTTTAGCCTTGTTCACACGATATGGGCACCAGGTCATAGCGGTGTGACCGCCAATGAAGTTGCGGACTGCCTGGCAAAGGCATCCCTGAATGGCCCTGTGCTACCTATCGTTCCGGCTACAGCAGCCAGGTTTCGAAGATAGAATTTGTTAAGAATGAAAACTGGATCTCTTTTCGGATCTGATGATTACCGGCACTTGAGGTATTCGTGGAGCAGGCAATCATGCCATTCACGGCAGCTTGAGGTATCTGTATCAAGGCTCCGCTGCCGGATCCCACCCATAAATGATTATTTGCACAGGTCTGGGTTGGCGCTTAATCCCGTCTGCGTATTCTGTGGGGAGCACAAAACCATAGACCATTTTTGTTTTGTCGCCGGTATACCAAAATTAAAGGACGTTTTATGGAGAAACCACTACAACAGTTTGGCCTTTGTTTAAGCACCACAGTCATATTGTCGTTTGGAGCCACCATACTTGGGTACAGCCAAAAGCCTGTTTTTACCGCCCTCCAAAATTTTTAATGGAATTCAATCGGCTACCTTGGTAATTTTTTTAAATATTATTTTTATTCTTACAGTTACCAATATCATTTAACCATTGGGCTGTAAACGTCAGTCCCGATATCCTGCGTGCGCAATGCATTTCCCGCTTCATTTTGCTGTTCCTTTTTGGTTACTTCATCCGTCCTCAGCATTCATTTTATTTTCGTGCAGGAAATATTTATCTCAAACACTCTCTGTGCCCCCAATTCTTGGCTAATTCCCTATGTGGGCATGTGCCATTGTATGAGGGTAACAACAAAAACAACAACAATCGCAATATAAAAAGCTGTTCACTGTTAAGAAGGGGAGTACTTTTGCTCAGTAACCCTTTTTTGTGCATACTGTGGCGCAACAAAACCTTCCTTACCTAAAAATTAGCTGTGGTTCACCTACTGCTAAACCTGGTTAGAGAGCGAAAGCTGTGGTGTATCAAGCAACTGGACGCGGCTTGGCGTCTGTAACGTTGAGTGCGTTCCGCACAATGGATTGGCATCGCGCCCAATCTGCCACACAGGCAGGTGGCAGTTAAATTAATGCTTGATCGCGAGAGGTTGGTCAACCAATGAGCGCTGCGGCCTATTGCTGCTGTACCGCGTGTCTCCCGCAACTTTGTCTGCGCTAATGCATGCAGCCCACATCTCTCTTTCACCACCGTCACGTACCTCAAAGCGCGATTGGGGTGTCGGCTGCCCCAGGGAGCCAGTTATGCGCCTTCCTTTACTCAAAATCATCACAGAACGTTGCCATCGCCAACGGCAATGACCACAATGAATGCCGAAGGTGTATAGATAGCTTAATAACAATTATAATTGGTGTCGGGGAAAGGAAATCGCGCAGTATCTCTCTCATATATCGTTGGACACCTGAACCGCGCCGTAAGGGAAGGGATAAAGGAGGGAGTGAAAGAAGAAAGGAAGAAAGAGGTACCGTAGTGGAGGGCTTCGGAATAATTTCGACCACCTGGGGCTCTTTAACGTGCACTTACATCGCACAGCACACGGGCGCCTTAGCGTTTTTCCTCCATAAAAACTCCGCAGCCGCGTTCGGGTTTCAACACGAGAACTCAGGATCAGTAGCCGAGCGCTCTAACACCCCTGTCGCGTTTCTGCTACAACGTTGTGATAGCCGACGCATGCAGCGCACATGTCACTACGGCCAAGCAGGTTAAAGCCCGAGTGAGGTGTACACTGTCCCAGACGACCAGTTTTGCGCCTTTCCTTTGATTTCGAAAAAAAATTTAAGATTGGTTTGAAAAAAAAAATTACGTTTCTTTTGCCCCGCCGTGGTGGCTCAGTGGTTAGGGCGCTCGACTACTGATCCGGAGTTCCCGGGTTCGAACCCGACCGCGGCAGCTGCGTTTTTATGGAGGAACAACGCTAAGGCGCCCGTGTGCTGTGTGATGTCAGTGCACGTTAAAGATCCCCAGGTGGTAGAAATTATTCCGGAGCCCTCCACTACGGCACCTATTCTTCCTTTCTTCTTTCACTCCCTCCTATATCCCTTCTCTTACGGCACGGTTCAGGTGTCCAAAGATATATGAGACAGATACTGCGCCCTTTCCTTTCCCCAAAAAACTAATTTGAAAAATTCGTTTTAGGAAATGAAATACCGCAGTAACCCTCTCACTATAGAGGTGAACACCCGAACTGCGCCGTAAGAAAGGGATAAACGTGGTTCAGCTGAAGGTAGTTCGAGGTCATTGTCCGGCCTACGCGACGTCTGCTTTACATAGCGTAGTGAAGCTTTTTGCTTGAATAAAGCGGAGGGCGGAGTGATAGCGGTCAGCCAGCCGAAGCGTAGCGCACTGCGACTAGACTCCATTCTAGATTGCTCCCGGAATTCAAAAACAACTTTTAGCATTCCTGCTTCTTCGTTTCTCTAAATTGATTCACCCAAGCAGTGGAATTCATAGTTGCTGGTTCGTTGAGAAGCGCTTCTTGAACGTAGAAGAAAAATACCCCAAGAAGAGACTTTTTCCACGTAGCAATTAATGTTTCAATCTGGGGAACCCTTTGAAAAAACGGCAAAGAAAAGTTTAGTGCTTTTGCGGACGGCTTTAGAGACGTAAAGAGAAATGACATTATATCGCACATTATTAACCTGCCGCGGTTAATATAGTGGCGGTTGCGCAGTGATTAGGGCGCTCTGCTACTAGCCGGAGTACCCGGGGTCAAACCGAACAGCGGCGGCCGAGTTTTGATGGAGGCGAAACGCTAAAAGGCGCCCGTGTACTGTGCGATATGAGTGCGCGTTAAATATCCCAAGGTGTTAGATATTACGGCATCTGGGCACTACGGTTCTTGTATCTTGCTTACTTTCTTCACTCCCTCAATTACCGCTTCCTTACGGCATAGTTTGGCTGTCCATTGACATATTTGAGACAGTTACGGCGTAATTTCTTTTCCTGAAAGCCAAATTTCAATCCACTTATTTATGACTGAACTTTAACAAGATTAACAATTTTTCTATCACATGACCCCCGGACGCTTCTTGAAGAGTCTAAGCATTATAAAGGAATCCACGCGACAGGAACGGGACAGAACAGAACCGACACAAACAAACGCAGTATTTGCATCCAGGTGCTAGTCAGTTCCGCTTGCGCTGTGTTCCTTCGTAATGTTAAGTCACCAACTCGCCCAGCAATGTAACTTAACGCAGTTCCTAAATTCCGTGCTTCAAGGCCATTCGCTGAACTTAATAAGGTGATAACTGGTTTTGTGGCCAGATATGCTCAGTATTTTTGATACCATAGCAACTCACACTATCCATAATTTGTTCGGGATGTGAAAATAAGAAACAACCGCTGTGTGAATATTCATGTGATTGAGTCGCCTCTCAGAGCAATCAGGTAAAGGCAGAGTACCCGTTTGTGGTTTTCATCCACGCATGTGCTTGGTGTGTACGTTTTATTTGTTCACATCCTCAATATCTACAATGACTTCAATTTACGAATTAGTTCGAAAGGCGGTATATTGCATCTTTTTCTGGGTGCTTAGAAGTTAGCAGTACTCATAAAATGGAGATGCTATTGTGGTGTTATATTGATTTTCACCTCAAATAGTCGCTCTGTGTATAGTCACGTCATGAAAAAAGGAAGACACGAGGTCGCCTCGGCGGATTCTTTCAACAAAGTAAAAGGTGCAAGTATTAGCGAACACTTATGCAACATCCGTGTCGGTGAGTGTTCTAGACATAGTGGAGAGATTGCCCTTACTTGGCTTTCAATGTTGTTTGTGAAAAAAAACGGCTCGAACGTAAATATTTTGCACGCAGGCTTAAATTAGAAAGGCCAGTAAATAATCAAACATTTGCATCCTCCTCGTGGTCGTCTAGATTACCTCTCCTGCAGGACGAAAGCCCGGTGACTGATCTCTCAGCAGGGCTGACCAGCGGCAGTCACCGCTGCTTTATCTGGGGGCTAATCCCGGTCTTTTTTCTAAATCAGTCTATGTGGCCCCTGGCTCTATTTCACGTTTGAAACTGGCTTGGTTTATGGGGTTTTAACGTACAAAAGTGACTCAGGCTTAGAGGGACACCATTGTGATGGGCTCAGGAAAATTGAACCACCTGCGGTTCTTTTACGCACAGTTCACAGTTCACGGGCCTCTAGCATTTCGCCTCTATCGAAATGCGACCGCCGCAGCCGGGATCAAACCGGCGCCTTTCGGATAAGCAGCCGAGAGCCAGAACCCACTGATCCACCCCCGGTTACTTTTGAGAATAATTGCTCTGTTAATATGACTGGCCATTTGTTGTACTTACAGGCCCTACGTGTCAGGCCCGAGTCCATTTTCTCTGGACGCAAGCTACAATATCTGGGACTAGAGTTTCTCTATAATCAATGCGGTTCTCTTTTAATGCGAAAGCACTAGATGCCGCGCCGCGGTGGCTCAGTGGTTAGGGCGCTCGACTACTGATCCGGAGTTCCCGGGTTCGAACCCTACCGCGGCGGCTGCGTTTTTATGGAGGAAAAACGCTAAGGCGCCCGTGTGCTGTGCGATGTCAGTGCACGTTAAAGATCCCCAGGTGGTCGAAATTATTCCGGAGCCCTCCACTACGGCACCTCTCTCTTCCTTTCTTCTTTGACTCCTTCCTTTACCCTTCCCTTACGGCGCGGTTCAGGTGTCCAACGATATATGAGGCAGATACTGCGCCATTTCCTTTCCCCCCAAAACCAATTATTATTATTATGTCCCGGGTTTCGTGTCAAGAAAACTTTTTCCGCATGAATACGTCGTTCTCTTAAGACAAATGTGCAAATGTTGGTTGTATTAGACAGGCCGTGATGAGATGTAGCTGCGGGAAATTTTGGTCGATTAATTTTACACTTAACATTTCAAACGCGAAAGTTAGAGTCACAGTAGCCCTTTGTTTCATGTCAGCTGAACATTTTCCACACAATTACGTAGTTCTGTAAAAATAAATGTGCAAAATTTTGACTGTGTTAGATAATGCATGATGAGATCTTGCTGTGGAAACATCTGCTTGATGAATTTCAAATAGTTAATTACACTTCGACGACAAAATTACCACGGACGTCGACATAGCACCCGGATGTCTAAACAACCACGGATATCGACGTAGCACATGGACGCCGATACTAAGATAGAGTGAAAATAAAACAGAATCAAAACAAGAAAAGTGAAATAAATAACATTAAAAATAAAACACACACAAATAAATGAAGAATAAAAAATACAAAATGAAAATAGCAAAAATTTAAATTAAGATAATAAAAAAAATACTGATCCGGAGTTCCCGGGTTCGAACCCGACCGCGGCGGCTGCGTTTTTATGGAGGAAAAACGCTAAGGCGCCCGTGTGCTGTGCGATGTCAGTGCACGTTAAAGATCCCCAGGTGGTCGAAATTATTCCGGAGCCCTCCACTACGGCACCTCTTTCTTCCTTCTTTCACTCCCTCCTTTATCCCTTCCCTTACGGCGCGGTTCAGGTGTGCAAAGATATATGAGACAGATACTGCGCCATTTCCTTTCCCCAAAAAACCAATTATTATTAAGATAATAAAATAGATCCCATACTGGCGTCGCGAAAAAAAACAGCGCTCTAGAAACTTCCATGCTTTCGCATTCCCCCACGTAAGCAGAATTAGGTGCCCTGAGAATTTTTTTTTTAGTTACAGATTTATTTTTGATGCTTTCTTTTCGTTGACGGACTCACGTTGTTGTGGAGGGGGCATCGTGTTTTTGACGCCCGCATTTCGTGCTGATGCATACTGCAGTTTCGGGACTGACGCGAAGGTTTTTGTGTTTGACATCTTTCCAGATTGGCGTAGTACTCGGTTCGTCAACGTCTAAGCACCAAAGACGCGGGCATTGGCCAATGGGTTTTTTCGTGCGCTTTCTTGCCACGTCCTCCAGCCTATGTAGCATGTGGTGCTAGAGGACTTCAACTGCATCCTCGACTGTTTTCGTGATACGCAGGGGGGTGGTGGTGGTGGTGCAAACTATTTATTTGCGCTTATTTACAAAAAGCTATTGCTTAGATTGGACATGAAAGGCAGGGCCCTTACAATCACTAGGAAGGGTCCCTAGTCCGGGACACCTGTGGCATCCGCGGTGGCATGGGCTCTTGTCAAAGCTCGTTGAGCAGCCGAGCAGGGCAGCCTCCGAGTCCTCTAGGCGCCGGGTCAGGGTGCATCAATTTATTACGCTAGGGAGTTGGGCAAGCTGGTTCGTCAGCTGAAACTCACGAACGCGTGGGTCTTGGTGCACGGCGACTTCTTCGCGTCCACCCGCGTAGGGGCCACAGTGCCAGTAGGCTCGACCTCTCACCCGCGCTCGTCCCGCGCCTCGCGTCTTGTGAGGGGATACTGTTTCTAGATGACACGCGTAGACTGTGCTACCACCTTCCGGTTCCTGCCGTCCATCCTCCTTAGTGGCTTGCGCATGGACGTCTCTCTCCTATACGATGCCCCAAGTGAGCGGCCAGTCAGGAAGGAGCTAGCCGCTACGGCAGTCAACGTCCCGACTTTTTACCCGGACGCATGTGATGCCGTTAAGGCAGGGTGGCGCGATACCTTGAACCGGGCGGGTGTAGCTAGGCACGTTAAATTATGCATTGTTCCGCATGCGCATTATTGAGCAAATGGTGGAGCTAAACTTCGCGATGGATGAGTATTTGGACACGTTACGCCTCCGATACCACCGTGTGCTAGAGGGAAGCTCCCAAGCCGCTCACGCTGTCGCGAACCTTCGCCCACCGAAACAGAATGCAAGCGAACTGATCCAGACCCGCAGTACCAGCCACAGGAACGATCGCCTGCCTCAAATCGAATCGGTCACTCTGTCGGATGGCGCCGTTTCGACACACCCTGCCGACATGGAACGCGTTTTTCGGCAGCACTATGCGGCGGCCTTCCAGTCGCACTATTAAGACCGCTTGGGCGGTTTGGACTCCGCAGTTTTCGCTTTTTGCGGCAATCTTCTCCACCCACTGGACGGGGCATAGTCAGCGCTATGCGCTTCAGCGTCGAAAGACGAGCTGTTCATTATTTTGCACGAGGTGCAACATGCGTCGGCAAACGCTTGCGTCTTTTTCTGGGGCACCCCGCGAGCCCTTTTGGGTCATGCTCTGTCCCAGGGCGTTCCGTCGTTGCGTCGCTCAAGCTTCCTTGTGATGTCTTCGTCTACGCGCACGGGAAGGGAGTAAGCGGAGTGTTCATCTCGTTGGACCAAGTGAAGGCGTTCGATAGAGCGGAGCATTCGTTCATGCTTGAAGTCCTTTGTCCTTTCGGTCTCCAGTCGCAGCTCATTGGCCGAATCACGCTCATGCACTGCGACTTCAACGCACAGTCGCAGGTCAAAGACTCTGTCACCGCTTCTTTTCAGGTGGCGCTCGGCGTGCGCCAGGGATGCCCTCTCTCCGGCGTTGTTCGTCCTGTCGTAGGATTCGCTCTTGCGGTGCGTGGCTTCCAATCCGCGCATCCGCGGTTTTCCGGTGACGGGGCAAGAGGCTGTCGTTGTGTCGGCTTACGCTGGCGACATTTCAATCCTTGTCCGCGACAACCGGAGGGTTGGAGAGATCGAGGCCACTTTCGACATCTGCGCCGTCCTGTCCTGAGCCGAGCTGAGCTCTGGGAAGAGTCACGCTCTGAATTTCGGCTTCTTTTGTGATCCCCTTCCCGTGTCACTGCCCTTCATGGACGCAGTCCGAGTGTTGGGAGTCTTGTTTGAACAGAGCGGTGTATCGCCACGAGCTTGGGACGAGGTGGTGGCGAGGACGTCACGTGCGTTAGACTGAGCTGCTCAATACTCCCTGTCCCTGGAGTGCCAAGTTGTGCTCATAAAGACCCGCGCGTTTTCGTTCGCATTCTACGTAGACCACGTTGCGGTTATGCCGCGCCGCACGGCAGGCCGCCTGGCCTCCTTTGCGGGCTCCTTTTTCTCGGATGGCGGGACCGCGCTCGTCACCTCTGTCAGCTGCCTCCCACTCGTGGCGGACTCGGTCTGCCCTGCGCAGCCACTATGGCAGGCATTTTAAGTCCGGAACTAGTTGCCTTGCTTGTGGGCAATTATGCATACCTGGGTTTGAGCTGCTTCTTTGCTGGTTGAGCACATCCCAACGAGCGTTCGCCCTGGGCCGCCACAATGACCCGCAAGCCGAGAGGCCTGCATCCTTTTAAAGGGAAGCCGCAGGTCTCAAGCTTGACGCAGAGGCCGACCAACCGGGTGTAGATTTTAGTGAAGTCTCGGCGTGCTGCATCGTCGAAATGTCGCGTGCGTTCGTCTCGGAGAGGAATACCAATGGCGTATGGCCGCAGCGAGATTGTCCTCATGGTTAGAGTGTCATCTGAAGTCCGTGTCACCTGCCCGCTGAAGTCCGCGATTTTTGTTTGCGGCGGCGCAGCGGCGTGCTGTCAAGACGTGTGCGTCTCGCATCATCGCAGGTAGTACCTAACGATCGATCGCTGCCCCATATGCGATGCGAGGGAGACACGGCGCCATGTGTTCTTCGGGAGTTCTGTTTCGCGCAAAATGTGGCTTTTGGTTTTGGCATGTGTTCCGTAAGCGCCGGATCAAGATTCCGACGGCCGCGGGGTTTTGTTCGGGAAGCTAGTGTTTTATTGTACTTTGTTTTGTGGCGGCCAAAAAGTCTTGTGGAAGCCCACACACAGCCAGCCCGTGCTATGTACCCGGCGTTGCAGAACCTGCGTCTTCTTTGGTCATACTTCTCTGACCGGTTGGAACTGGTTCCTTTTTCTCAATTTGGCGCTGTCATAGCTCTGCAAAGTTGACTACACTGCAAATGGGGTGACCGTAATCGATTACGCATACCATTCTTCATACCGCTGATTACCGAGTGTTGTTGCTTGCCACCTTCGCCTATAGAGTACAAAATTATATGAAAATCCTTTTAATGCTCTGCTTTGATGGTTTGCTATTCGGCTGGCCTGCGCGATGGAGCCTTAAAGAACACATATAGCGTAACCGTCGTTAGCGTTTCGTGAGGGCGCCTGCGCTTTTTCTCTCCTTAGTCCAGGGATGGTCCATGTAAACTTCTCTCAAGCCCAAACCTATATTAAATCATCTATATTGCCGGTGGCCTCTCTTCGAAGAAAATTTGAGGAGAAAAGTGCGCTTCTCTAATGAAACCTGACGTAAAGTGAACGATCCGTTGTTCAGTACACTTTGCATTTGTGTGGTCCCCACTCTCAACCTCAGGGACGAGAGTTACTTTTCCGTAAGTGTTTGAGTCTATTCATAACTAAGAAAAAAGTTATTTGTTTACTTACTTACCTATACTGCAGAGTCGCCTGACTGCAAGCAAGAGTGAGCACAAAAAAAAACAACTTGAAATTAGCTGAACGAAGCTGTAACCACTCGTGCCCGTGCGTTGAAATGCGCAATATTTAGTACGAAGTTGTGTTTCGATGCAAATCCCACCACTTTATGATTGCATCTAGCTTATTGCATTTCGCATAATTTACAACCTACACTGAATCGAACGACTCACCTATAGAGAGGCGATCTTTCGCAGTACATCTCCAGTGCGCATTCGGCATTTAGTTATCCGCGCGCGAACCCTTCTATCTAAATAGGGTTTGAATTAGAGCCTGGAACTCTTGCCTTTGATATGAGGCTTGGCTGTTTGAATAATAAATCAACCAAATGTAGATCTGCTACATAAAGTTGTCAAGGCGTTTATTCGAAGCACAGGTCGGTTGGTCTTGGTTGACCGGCGACACGACGGGCACACTCACAGGCGTCGTTCGAAAAAACCCAGCTGCACTTCGTCTGCTTCTTCGCTGTCCCGCTTGAACTCGTCCGCTTCTTCCCTGCGCTGCGCCTGTCGGTCCCATTACAAAGTAAATATTCGTCATGCTGGCCTTGTCCTTCCAAACAAGTGGTGCTGTTGGATTGAGCCTTAACTTTTGAGTGCATTGTACGGAACCAGGCGTTTTCAAGTGCCGGTGGTCACAAAAAACAGGCTCATTTCGGAAACCGGATTACAGGTCTTAAGGCAGCTCATCCATGCAAAAAAGGACTATGTGCTCAATCGTATAGTGTATCAGAGGACGGCTGTTTTACTTTAGCGCTTGAAAAATTCCTCAGGTTTCCCCCCCCCCCCAAAGAAAAAACGGAATAAAAAATTCCACTGCTTTTGGGATGGAAGCAATGTCTTTGAGCTCTTTATTGATTAAGTGTCCGTTGGTTCTACGGTATACCCCCTTTTACGTACATGTACACGAAAAGCGGACGAGGTAATATTCGAGGCAATCACTGCTCCCGCTTTGCATTGCTCATGCGCCCTCGTTAGCTTTGGCAGGCATATCTTTGGGCCACGACGAGGAGCTGCGCCTTCAGAATCTCTGGACTGAGATTGCGTCGCCGCGCCTAATTAATTACTGCTACTGGCTTGACACCTGTCGACTCGAGAACACCATTGAAACGCGGGCGTAAGCTATCGCTTAATGAGTCCAATCTTGTTACCCTTGTGGGTGCGCAGCACTTCAAAAAATACCGAGGACTTCAAACCGGTAGTTAAAGGATCTATTATTGAAGAAACGTCACAAGCAACGGTGCCCTTGCCGTGAGCAGAGCGTTCCAGAGCTCGGCGTATGCTCCTTGTTAAGCACGTAAAATGGAATCCTCTCTGGAATGGCCTGCGCGGCGCGGATCTGCCGCGTACTCCATACTTCGTCGAGAAGAATCCATAGCCAGCTTCATCCGCGAGGACCCAAGTAAGTAATTCATTACTGGCTTGCTGCTAGACGCCCCGTATACATGCAGGACATAGAAAAGATGTCCAAATGTAGTTGGAAGTAGAACATTTGCCGCTATAAATTTTTGCAGTTATAGTGGTACAGCGTGCCGTTGCAAAACGAGAACATCGTCCCGGCTCTGCACTCCTAACGACGACTTCATTGCAGTTACTTCTGCGAGCTGTAATTTCATTATCCTCTGCTTACTGTGCAGTTCTTGCAACTTAGAAAGCTCCACATATTTTTGTAGATGTGCTGGGTGCCTCTATCCTGTTACATCACGGATCCGGCAGAAGTTGAAATCTTGGCAGCTCAAAAATAACGCCCCAAGAGGTTGCATCCCCGGCTGAAGCGGCAACGCCCACTGTCGCAAACTCGCGGCCTGAGCTGCGCATTCTGTCTCCCATGACATCGTCATCGAGAGAAAATTGAGACAACAGCATCCTCGTCGTGACAGAAACAGAAATGGAAACAGGTCAAAGAAAAATAGGGCGAAAACGGAGGAGATGACATGTGCGTCCTCTTTTTCTTGTACCATTCAACATAATATCAGCTCTCCGATAGCGATTAAGTTGCTCAAACTAAAGTATGCTCGTCCTCGCCGGGTTGCGACAATGCACTGTGACAAAACTCCACTCTTCTGCCCCATACCGCCAAAGAGGCAGATAACTAATTCCGTGGTACCAACTTTTAAGTACTCGCTAAGGAAATGTGAAAAAGCAGCAACTCACCTGTTAATATGGCGAATGAGATATTTACAACTCTGGTTATTGTCCCAAGCTGCACTCTTCTACTTGCGCTTGAACCACATCATAAACAGGAAAATATTTTACTGTTATCACTTTATGGGCTACTCTGACCGCTAAGTGTGGCGGTGCAGTGTAAGCAGCTTTCACGTTGATTGGAATTGACGTTGAAAACAGAATGCGATAAGCCCCAACACTGATTAAGCCCATGAATGTTTAAATCACTTGTAGGTATCACTGGAATGCAAGAGAACGTAAGCCTCCCATATTATGGAAGGAAAAGCAGCCACCTCAGCTGATAATCGTCTCTTAAGAATTACGTGAATTTCGCAATCTGCGGTTTGGATATAAATCGCGTGCATTTTAACCTATTTCTCAGTTCGCTACCTTAAATCCAGTAGGCTCTGTACATTATCCGGACCATGGCGTCGACATTATTTGCGGCGTGAACTCCGTCACTAGAAGAACACGCCCTTATATACCTATGCCTTTACGGCGCACCCTTTTCGACTGTTGCACCGCCTTTTTCATCCCGTTATCCTCCTTCTCAACAACTCGTTGTGGGGCGGTTTGTTTGGTCCGGCCTCAACGAAGACGTTCGCAACTGGGTTCAGGCATGTCTTGCCTGTCAGCAGTGCAAGATTTGTCGTCACACCACGGCCCATCTAGAAAGTTTACAGCCTCCGGACTCCCGTTTTGCAATTATTCACGTAGGCCTGGTCGGATTACTACTATCATCTTATGGGTGCCGTTATATCCTACCACAACTTACAATCTTGCACGATGGACGGCAGCAACCCCTGTACCGAAAATCACTGCGGAAACGGTTGCCTCCGTGCTCCTTTCCACGTGTGTCACCCGTTTCGGCGTGCCAGTGGAGATCATCACCGAAAGAGGCCGCTAGTTCAGGCCCGCACGTTTCGCCAGTTTGACCCAGCTTCTCGGTGTCACGAGCCTCAAAACTACAGCTTACCATCCGCAAGCCAACCGTTCGGTCGAGAGGTTACACCGTCAGCTGAAGTCGTCGCTGATGGCTTACTACCTTCCGGTACATTGGGCCATTCCTCTGCCAGTCGTACTTTTAGGCCTTCGTACGGCCATCAAGGAAGACTCGGATGTGCCCCTTCTCATCACGTCTACGGCACATCGATGCGTCTACCGGCTAATTTTGTGTGCACTCCTGCCAAGAGTATCATTTGTCTCAAGTAAACCGTATCTCCGCCTCTCCTATAAGCGCTCCCCAATGCAAGCCGACCTTTGTCTACCGCGATTTGGGTGACATCGCCTACGATTTCTTACGCGTCGGTTGTGCCAGCTGTCCGCTTCAGGCAGCCCATGCTGGACCCCATCTCGTCGATGCGCGGGTAGAGAAGACCTATACGGTGCCCGTCAACGGTCGCGATACCGTCTTCCCCCTCGACCGCCTAAAGCCTGCCCTCGTGGAGAACACCGCGCTTCCTTCATCAGCTGCCCTCTCACTTCTCTTTCTCCTTCTTCCCGGCAAGAAATATCCTTGCACTCTTTCACCTCACCGAAAGCCTTTTCGCTGGGACTACTCCGTCTCCTGAGGGGAGGACCTGTGGTGGGGGCTGAGCGCAGCACGCTATAAGGCAAAGGATGTAAGGAAGAGACCCGCAGAGGCTGGAATAAACCAGTATGCCTGCGTATCTTGTTTAAGCTACGGCCTCAACGATTCTATAGTGTGGTTGACACTTTCATTGAAAGCAATAGAAGATCGCTCATCCACTGCGCGCATTTTCTAATGATTATGGCAGTGTATCAGAGTTCTTCTCTTTATGCATCCAGCTAATCAAAACAAGAACACTTTCGGCACGAGGCTGAAACCTCGAAAATTGTTCATGCGCAGCGCTCTATAAAAATATGAAAGAGAAAGCCTTACTACATATAATTTCTAACTTCACACTAGAGCACGGGCTGGGCAGATATTATTTTCTTTCTTTTTCTCTTCCCAACTAATATATACACTAGAAAGAAAGCTGGCGGCTCTTCACTTCATCACCAGAGGCATGCGAGAAGACAGCGCACCAGATTGACATCTAGTTCCTTGTTGAGTTTCCTAGAGATTGGATTTATTTGGCTGTAACCTTTCGTTTTCATTACTGTAGATTTTGCTAATGTTTTGTGCGCTTAGTGGTTGTTTCGTGCAGCTACGCACAAAGTTCATTTCAGATCCAAAGCACCAGAAGGCGCTTGACTCGTAGTGAGCTGAGCACAGTGTCTGGTGCCTGCCAGGCGTCAAGTCCGTTTGCTCCCTAACTGGGAGCCATTTATGCAGCAAGCTGCATTTTATTCAGCTGAAACCTGTACTACCTGTGCAGTTAAATGTGAAAGAGAAGAACAAATTTTTCTGTGAATTGAGACCTCAGCACTGTAAAAAAATTCCGTACCTATAACGTAGACTATGTACGTTTTAAATACAGAACCACTTCTGCTTTCAATGAAACGTAGGGAATGACCGTATATTCAGTCCAGTATTGAAGGAAATGTCCGTGTTCCTCTGCAGTTGTTGCAGGGAAAAATACTAAACATTCAATTTAAGGAATCAAAACTTAACACGACAGGACGGTTGACCCCATCGACTATGTGTTGCACCAACCGCACTAATAACTTGCTTAAAGGCAGCAAAAACAGAAGATGCTTATGATGTGACGCCACTTTTACACGATGAACTGCTGGCCCGCAGACTATAGGCATCACATGACGTCCGATTTTTTATTTGTCTGGTTTACTCTTAGCCAACAATGTCCGCAAAATAGCATGGCGAACGACCATGAGCATGTCTAATGTGATTAACACAATGAAGAGCCGAGGAAGGGTGATAACGCATTACGTTGCTTCAAGGTTGAGTGATTGGTACAAATTGTGAGCAACGTTAAATAACAAACGCCTTATTTGGCTATAATGTTAAAAGCTGACTTGAAAATATTTTTCGCTACATTGCTAGCCACATGATAGAGTTACATTTAATAAAAATGTTACTGCAACATTTCCTTTCTGTGAGAAATGCTGCGTAATGAGGTCAACTGTTAGAAAACATTTAGACACAGACAATGGTTGGACAACTTCTCCAAAGTGAAACGGAACACCAGCTGAAAGTACATTGCAAACATGATGAAACTGCACAAGTTGAAAGCCGAATTTCCATCTGCCATTTGGTAAGGAAATAAACAACTGAGTAAACCAAAAGCATGGGCAAACAAATCTGTGAATGCAGTGCAATGTAGCAGTTACATCTTTGCTACACAACCATTAATCAAAAACACCAACTCCTTCATGGATAACAAAAGCACCGACACAACAACATATTGCTCAATGCAATGTTTAATTTAGTAGGTACCTATTGCCGCCCATTCATGCCTGCTCTTCCTGCAGATAAATGAAACGCCACCAAAAAGCAGCGAGCAGCCATAATTGCTGCAGTGACAAGGAGGATGTGCACCATCGATGCTGTTCCCCCTTCCTGAGTAGGAAATAATAGCAGTTTTTTCTGGAAATACTCTGAAAGCACGAATTTTCTATCCATCGTTTACTTAGCTTGCACTGACACGACCCATTGTGTACTCGGTACCTTTGACAAACAAGGGGCCAGCCGATAGGCACACAAGACTGTAGAACCTTGCTAACTTGCAAAAAATCAATGCACAGAAAGAAAAAGCCGACAAAAAAATGAGGAATTCCTTATTTGCACTTTTTATACAATACTAAGAATGTGGCTAAGATATGGTATGAACATTGTTTTTTTCTGTTCACTTACAAACTTTCCAGCCTGTGCTAGCATATTACTGTGATGTAAATAATGAAGCATTCCAGCACTGTACAATATGCTGTAACACTTATGAAATACTCCCCTTCAAGGCTACCGCATGCCTCCTACATGCGGTAAAGTTTAAATCTGCCAAACTAGCTAGTCTGCAAGATGAGACGCCAAGCCTCTGACATGTGGCGGTGTGTACCTCCCATGTAATTAGAGTGATTGGAGATGCTCCTTTTTGATGGCATTTCAGTTGCTGGGTGTGGAAGGACCAGATATGAAGAGCAACAACTAGACGCCAACTTTTTAAGCAACATCACAATAAGCAATGTGCCTTAGCTTTCCTTCTGTCCAAAAAGGAGTTTCATTTTCTATGTTCTGTGTTCACATAACTGCTTGCATGTGCACATTTTGGCTTGCTGGGAGGTGCTTTCCTCTGTTAAACTACAGTTTTAACTCTGGCCTCAGTCTTCTGCGCCTTCTTAATTTTTTGCTAGCGTTCACCTTAAGTCGCGTACAAACTCACGCAGATCTCCACTTTTCTACGTTTCCAGCTGTCACATCTTCTCTGCCTTCGTCATGTCCACCACTGCATCCAATGCCTTCAAGTCTGCTGTGTATAATCATTTTAATTAATCTGCCTACACATGTATTTATGTTAGTCGCTCTCCTCTCTTCGATGCCAATTGGCCCTGAGAGTAAATAAGTGAAATGGTAGTCTAATCTAGGTCTGAGCAATCACGCATTATGTTGAGTTTACTTTACCACGTTGGCCAGTAGAGAGTGGAAGGAAAAAAAGCTGCTAAGTGGAGCTTACATGCCTCTCGATCCCTACACTGGAAAGCAGCAGACACCAAGGCATACGTAATCACTAACGACAACAGAACATGACAAGTGTGAAGTAATTCAGTAACGTTCGTCGCATTTACCACAGTGCATACTCGCTGCTCAGTAATTTATTACCTCATTAGACATTCTTCAAAGAGAGTGTACAATTATGTGTTTTGTTTGAACATGGCACCACAGTACAATGACAATCATTAACCTTGTGCCAACACAACATAAAATAAACTTCTGCCCAGTAAATGCATTGCTTACAGTGCCACCACGGCACCTGTTTAGAAAATAAGCTCAAAATATTAGTGACATTAAATATGAGCAGACGGTAATTCCCCCACCCCCTCTCTAAAAAAATGAAAAAGGGTGCTCTTCCGGCGGTACGTTTTGTACGCTGTAATATTTGCGAGTCCAACTACGTGTGAAATTTAGATATAAATAATTAACGCCAAAGCATTCGGTTGAATGCGAGGCGCCAGGGCGCGGGCAAACAGTAATCGTCTTCAGGTATCCACTGGTGCCACGCCCTGAGGGCCACTGCTCGGCGAATACCATTCATGGCCACGTTCACATCCAACAAGCTTATCACAAACATCACACAGGTGATGATGCAGCAGCAGTTTATTATTGCTGTTGGCCAGTGCTGAATTTTTTGGCGTGGTAAACGGAATCATCCACCGAAACGCGTGTCGACTGTTACTCGCCAGATTCTTGCAGTCCCACGAGGGAGAGCAGCTTTTCCGTCGGCTTCAAGTCTCCTCTTTCGTGCAGGGCCACTGGCATTGTAACGCACATTCTGCATGATCGTTTTACTACGCACCGATGCCGCACGGGACAGCGAGCTGTTTTATGTACACTCCAATGCAGCATTCCTGCCACACACATACACACACACACATACCAAAGACACACAACGCGCAGGACGCACGCAGCGAACACGGAAGAACAAAAACCCATTCCATAGCGCCTGTTCATTCAACTCCACACTGCGCTAACTGCGCACATGTTTCCGACTGCGGGCTCGGCTAGCGCTTCGACTTCGCCAAGGCTAGCCATGGCCAAGCTGCGCTGACGCTGGTGGTAATAACGTTCCTGCAACGAAAAGAAAAAAACAATATATCAACGATTCAGGTTGTCAGCTAAAAAAGCTACCGTAAAATTAAATACATCTTATATGTTTTTGCCGTTGTGCGCCTTTGCGACATCAACGACGTGAGCTTGAACGCGAATACGCGAATGGCGCTATGAATTTCCCGTGTTGCGCCGTAAATTGCAAATGGCGTGGCTGCGCCGCTAACTTTTAGACATGCTTGCAGAGGTAGTCGGTGCGAACAGTTGGAAGTTCAATCGACTGGAATTGCTCAAGGAAAGTCAGCGGCACTGCATTTTTATTGTTTCTGTGCATTGCGAGTGACTTTGGCGGCAGCCACTCGGCAACGTCTCCGGTTTGGCGAACTTGTGAGAAGGTGAGCCTTTTGTTCTCAAATTTTGAAAGCGGTTTTTTGTTTGTATTGTAACCCTGCGTCTCGTCGCATGTTATGCTCACGATAACATCAGTACAACGTGCATGCGCTTTCTGTCTCTATTTAGAGTAATATTGGTCGATGAGCGTAAACTTTTGGATTCAATTAAGCACGGACTGTCCATGTTGGTACTGCGTGTCGAATGTGTTTTGAGATGATTCTGAGCGGCAGATGGGGTTCTGATAATTTGTGTACTACCAGATATAGTCTACAGATTTGAAACCATTTATCACACTGAAACAAAGTTGGAAAACTGTTTTGTGTTCATGCATCTGCTGTCCTTAAACTTGACTTTTCGGCAATCATTCGCATGGCTCCTTTGGATCTGGAAAATTGACTACTGTTGCTAGGGGTGCCTGGTAGCAGAGCTCCTGGGGACGCCCAGTGGGTCATTTGTTTGTCCAAGTGCCCAGTACCAAAGGTACCATTCCTGACATTTTTTCCCAGTCCGTTAACGTCATATTCCTTGCAAAGATTACAGTATGTAATCAGGTAGTAAAAAAATTGGTAACTTCTGCATATTTCAGAACAGTTCAGAGAAATGCACATGCAGCATCAGTATTCTCTCCGTAGAATTTCAGAGACCTGGATTCATTTCTTCTAGGACTGTGGCAAGCAGTAGGTCAACTGTACATAAATTTATTTTCCTCTGGTGCAAAGTAAAGAGTGCAAACGTCATAAGACAAGTCTCTAGTCTGTTTCATTCTCACTGCATTTGGCCAAAGCATAATATAAAATGCTGTATGTTTTATGCCTTAGTTTCCTTTACTTTGAGCAGTAGATATTGACAGTGAATAGCAAGGCAACTCCACTCGCTGACGGTTTTGCCTTCGGCAGCAAAACAGGAAATACCTTACCCCATGTGTTATCTCGACAGACTCAAAACTGCGATGGACAGCTGCGTCGACAGCTGCTATCACCTCTCAAGTGCATGCGCTCGTAAGACACATAATAACTCTGGATTGCCATTAACATAGCCTTGCTCATTGCAGTTGCCGATAAACACCTCATAAGTGGTACTATTATGCACTCTTTTCTTTGGCACTGTGTATGAGCTTCTGTTCTCGCACTTTCTAGAAATAATGCATGCAGTTTTGAAGTGCGAAAAGGGAATTTACGTGTAACTATATTGTCATGTCAGTATGTTAAAGCCAAATTGTACATTGATGTCAGTGCTGGTGGTTTCTTTTCATTATTTATGGAGAATGTTATAATTTTACCTATAGCAAATAATAGCCCTCACTAATTAGCTGATTTTGTCATGTCCAGTATTTTGATATGCTAAGCCACCAAAGCATGATTCAGAATGTTGTCAGAACTAAAGGCACTGAGTCTTTCGTGTCAGTAAAAAATGTGCTTTACACCCCTGTCACATGGCATTCCTCGAAGGCCTTTCCAGCAAAGGCACCATTTTTCACCAAAGGAGCGAAAGCTTAAAGGAGCAGCGATGCAGCTACACGGTGCAGCCCTAAGGTGAAAGTCGTTCAGGCTTAGCACCCGCTGCTATACTCGAGGTGGCTGAAGTGAATGTTCTAAAATTAAAGTGGTGTATTCAGTTCATTCGTTGAGCTTTGACAATTTTTTTATTCTGATTGCTTCCTTAAATGTACTGCAACAGCTACTCTCATCAGCAGCAGCAGGTTTTGTACGTGTATTGCCTTGGCCACCATGGGCGCTCGGTGTTGCCGCAACACTTTCACTTTCACCACCCGTACAAACCCAAAGCCAGACACACCTTTCGTATTTGAAAAAAAATGTTTTCAAACATTATTAGCTTATCTATTTTTTTTATTGCTTTTACTTTTTGACTTTGGATGGTACTGCAATCACAGCTTCTCGAATGCCTTTGGGCTCCGAAGGTCTCGGTTGAGCGCCTTCGCATCCAAGGCCCTTAGCGACAAAGGCGCAGCATTTGTACCGGGTAGCTGCGCTCCTTACGCCTTTGGATATGATTCTCAAAGGCCTTTGCGGTGCCCGTGTGACAGGGGTATTAGTGTGGTATGGCTGCTTGAACACCTGTCCCTGGTATCTCACAAACTGAATTAGGAAGGGAAAAGCCTCAGGGTGCTTGCCGACGTTTCGACAAGAGGACTTGTCTTTGTCTGGCAAAGTGTTCATCATTGGTGGGGTTTAAATAAGGTTTTCACTTCGAGGCGAAAGGCCTGTTGTGTGGGACGAGGGTGCAATATGGGAAGGGCGTTACGATGGGGAGCGTGAACCTTGACCAGGCATGATAGCTGCTAAAGAAGATTAACCGGTTGACCTGCAAAACTGAAAACAAAAAAACCCAATTCAGTAGAAACGAATCTCGGGGTATGGAGTGTGGATAGTGGGCTTGAATGGCTTTATGTCCAGCCGCAACAGGTGGCTTGGTATGGCTGGCTGCCTTTTCCTGAAAAACTAGGATAAAGGAATTAAGCAGCATGGCAGAATAAAATACCAGGGGGGGGGAAGGGGGGGGCAAAATAATTTGAAGGAAAAAGAAAATGAGGGCAGGTTCAGAGAAAAGGCAAAAAGAAGGGGGAGGGGGAGGAGTATGGCAGCCAAGGTTCCGAGAAGTGATGTCAGGAGGTGCAGGGCGTAAGGTTAAAGTATAACGATAAATTAAAGAAAGCAGGAAAGGAGGGGGAAATTATGGTTTGGAAAACCTCTGACCATGTGCAAGGCCTTTTCAAATATGCCAATTCCGGAATGTACAGAGCTGGCCACATTTAGTGCAAACATGTGAGCGCATGGCCGCACTCTTTAGAGGTCCACTGTGTGCGGCGCAGCCACTCATCGCTGCAAAATGGCGCAAGAGGAGATGCACCTGGATGTGGTGCTTCGTGTCATGTTACACTTCGATGTGTGGCAATGTCAGACACAGTGGCCCAAAGAGCACAGCCATGTGCTCGCGTGTTCGCACTAAGAGTGGACAACCCTGTACTTGATTCTAAGTTTCCTCTGTATCTGTTGACCCCAGACGAAAACAAGTTGTCTTGTCGAAACGGCAAGCACCCTGAGATTTTTCCTTCCCTTGTTCACTTTTTGAGTGTCAAGAAACCATCTGCCTACTCTCTCTGTACCATGCACTCCACATCTTGTACGGTTATCTTTGTATGTATACACCAGTGATAAATCATGAAGGAAATCAAGGGATTTGTATTTGTATTGCTTAACACTTACTTTAAAGCTATATCATGAGGGTATAGTTGAAAATGTGCTACGGGGGCTTGGTTGTGTGTCGTGACTGGTTTCTCTTTATCAGGGCTACTTGACAGCCACCATGAAACGCAGGCTTTTGAAACGTCGTTCCTCAAATAAAAGAGTGTTTCCACTGTTACAATGGAAATGTTATTTGCTAAAAACTTCAATCATTGCAGTTCAGGGATTGATATTTTTCAAATAACTAACCTGAAGTTCAAAACCTGCAGAAGGAACTATGTAACTTCTTTCCTGCCTTAAAAACCCAGTACTTATTTGCCAGTTTCAGCAAGCAGAGGTCTGTTTCATAGCACATACTTTCCACTACCTTGCATGAAAATTGTGCAGTACAGGCCCACCATAAAACTAGGGGCATAGTATACTGCTTGTATGCAACTACTTTGGCGTTAGAGCATGCATAGCATGGTCTTAAAGTTATTCTTTTCATTTGCAACTGGTTCATAAAAGGCCTATTCTGGCAAAAGGCATTTAGCAAAATTATCTTCCTCTGAATGCTTTTAAGGATGACTTTAGTTCATTCAGGAAAATATATATTGACAATATCTCTTAAAGGCATGATTGTCCATATTAGCTCTTGTTACCTCACAGTATTTAGTTTTGTGCCTCCAGCATCACTGACTTGCATCATATGTTAAATAGAGTAGTAAAAAGCTCGCTGTTAGTTTAAACCACAACTCATGATGGGGCTGTGCACTTTTTGTTGTCTTACATGAAATATACTTATGTATGAAACAATTTCTTTCAGCTACACCTCACATGATTCAAATTTCACCAGAAGAAAGGCTGCAACACAACATTGCTCACTAACTGTTGCTTTCCCAGCACATAACATGCCATAACAGCACATAGCAGGTAAGATGTGAACAAAAACAGTGCATGTATATGTTCCACACATGCATTTTCTGTACTACCAACACTATGATATGATTAACTATGTCATGTAAGAGAGAGCACACAAATCATTTTTTGTATATACTGCAGCATGGTTATTTCAAGTTTTAAACTGGCCATTGAAACGACCCATTGTATCACCGCTGGTTACCCGGTGGCACTGGGGATCGAACTCCGCACCTCCTGCTTGCGAGGCAGATGCTCGGACCACTAGGCCACTCCTGCGGTCCCCCCACTGATGTTGCTTACACCAGGTGCTGTTAAAGCCCCGGTATGTATGTTAAATGCATTTTAGAAAACCATTTACTTCCAAAGTAACATTTCATCTTTATAGCAAAACCACAGTTCGCCTAGCTAGACAAACCTGCTGCATACAAGCCAGCAGAAGGGTTGCACGTACATGCTTTGTTAGGAAAACATAAAAATCAAGCAGAGCCTGCCATTTATGGTGCATTATACCCTGATTTTGAGCAATGATCAAGATAGGCAGATCGTCATTTCATTGAACACTTGCATGATACTTTCGTAGAATCGAAAAGACAAGTACTATTGCAAAATCTTCAAACAGTGTTTATTCTCAGAGAAAACATATCATGAAAAAAGTGTTGGATTAGTTATGGTGCACCTTGTATGGGGAAAGGGGCTCCCACTTTGTGAAAGGCTTAATTTTGCAATAACGACAGCGTTTAGACTATTTGGGTTACCATGTTTAGACAGTGGATGTGCTCAAAAAGAGACTGGAAGTAAGCGCACTGTGTGGAAATCTCTTTCTGTATCCTTGTCTTTTTGAGCGCTTTCACGATCTAAACTTAATTTTGCAAGAGAGCAAGGAAAACAAATATTTAAATTCTGATAATTAAGGATAAAAGGTATGTTTCATTGTGTTGCTTAAAGTGTACATTGTATCGCTATTGCTGTATTGCAGCACTTCTGTCGTGGCCTTGCATTGCAGCCTCTTGACTTTTGTTTATATAATAGGCAGTCCTTTTTTTCATTCGATTGCAACACTTTAGGAGTTACTACTGAGTTGCGTGGTAGCGAACTCTCAGATTAACGGTTTGCCTTATTACGCCAGCATAACTTGCTAAGTGTTTCACTGCAGTCTTGTTACTAGAACAGCCTCTTAAAAGTATTCAGCCTGGTGGTCATTGAGGGTTACTGTTCACATATCAAAATACCGGATCAGCTGTATACTCTTTACAGCTACCAGAACTATGGTACATTTCATGACATGCTGGCTGAAGAGTGCTCGAGCACCAGACTGGGGATTTGGATGAAACAATTTTCAAATGTGTGCTCGGTGTCATGCTGTTTTGTTCCAGTTGTGGAGAGGTTTTCTTTTCATATTTGTTCTATCAAACATTTAAATTTTGGGCAATATGTTGTTGCCTTTATCTTGTGTTCTCTTTGTTGTTGAGGTTTAGTATTTTTGGCACAAGCACTCCACTCTATTACTTTTCAGCATAATTTAAAATTTGTAGGGCACGTCATGAAGAATAAAACTTCTACTTGAATAAACTGCATGTGTTTATGTTCTCACTGTTGATATAAAAACTTAGTTGAGACAGCTTGTATTTTAGCTCTGGCTAGAATTTTTAGGAGAGCCTCAGTAACATAATCACATGACCACCACAAACTCGGTATTATTGTTTGTGCAATGAAAAACAGTTTTAAAATTGTTATTAACAGCTGTCAGTGTAGGACTGGCCTAAAATGTTTTGTGCTCTATGTAGCTCTTCTCTGAGGCCGGATTAATTCATCTGCACCTGCAGCCTGATACCGCCAAGATACCAATTCTTGGGTGAACTTATGATTTTTTTTTTCACTGAGCAAACTTGCATCATCTTGAAGCATGGAACTTGAGCTGATTCTTAACAGCTCTAGTGTAGCGAATTTCATTATCCTCATTGCATAGTTTACATTCACCTCAGGACAATGGCCTTTTCCAGTTTAATTATCTGTGTCTTGTACCAGCTACATGCCACACTATCAGAAATCACCTAATCTTATCTAGTGAGCTTATAATCAGCTATCTCCTGCTATATTTTCCTTAGGGTGAAATTCATTTGGTTACGATACAATGCACAAGGTGTTTCCTGGCGTGGTGCTCAGCTTATCTGGAATGAAATGCTTGGGAAATGGGTCTCTGATTTCACCTTGAGTAGACGAAATTAACTTGTGCTAAGGCACTCTTTGGCCACAGATGCCCTTGTGCCATTAAAATCCATCAAATTCATTCTGTTGCCCTAAGATACCATTGGTGATCCATTCTCTGCATTGTATGCCCTGGCCAGATCCATTTTCTTCTTTTAATTTCTGCCAGAATATTAACTTCCTTGTTCATCCCTGTTATGGTTTCACTCGGTCAGTTGCTCTATTAATAATTATAATCACTTTATTGAAAACATATTTTGGGCTAAATGGCATCAAGTTTGCCACTCTGCACAATGATATATATGTTTGGTCTTGTATGTCTTTACTTGTGTGGTAATGTTTATTTTGTGCTCACTGTCTAAACAACCTTATTTGCCTATGATATCCTAAGCCCTTCTATACCTATTTTCCTTCCCCCTGGCTCTCTCTTTTCAGTCATTCCTCCTCTTTCCTTTACACCGGCCATTGGTCACAAGGCTGCTGTGGGAACGACAGTCAGCACTGGGCCCTTTTTTGTTCATGGAACCTGCACTGCTACTATTAACACTAATAGTACGTTATCAGTATTTTTGTGATACTGCATTTATTGTTATTTATGAAGTAGTTGGCTAAGGCAATGGTAGCAGTGTTGGATATTGCAATATATTATGCATATATCTCACTTGCAATATATCAGTGTGTTCAGTATTACACTACCCTCTATTTCTTTCAGTTCAGTTATTTGGCTATAGATATATTGTGCTGCTTTCCTAGTTTAGTCCACTCAAACTAAAACTTTGCTCTTTGTGTCACAGGTAGAATCTACAATGATTGCTGCTCTGTGTCTTGTAAGCAGGAGGCAGTGTTCAATGGAGCCATGAACTTTCCTTGGAATTGAAAAGCCTTTGCTGTATTATGCGCTGAACCACGAGTGTGAAGAGGAAAATGTCATGCCTTGGATTTCTGCAGAGGTGAGCCATTGCGGTGAATCCACCAGCGCGAAAGACAGGGATGAGAAAGGAGACAAGACAGGTGCTGACTCGCGACTAAAGTTTATTGGCGTGAACAGGGAATATATAAAAAGCCAAGCAATACCATAAACCATGTAGTCACAGATAAGCATACAGGACAACATGAGTCAAAAATCGCCCTAAACATTTCCCTGATCGAGGTAGTCCAACTCACAGTGTGTTAACACGATAGACAAAACACACATTCTTCACGGAGTCATGTGTCTAGCCTCGATAATCTCCCATTTAATCTATCTGAATTTACTGCGAAAATGCGTGTTGCCAAAAGGAAAGGGTAGCAGATTTCACATCCCATGCAGTGTACAGCAGAGTTACCCCAACCACCTAGCCAAGCCCCTACCCTCTTGTGTTCCTGTAGTCTTACATTTATACACCTTCCAGTTGCACCTACGTAAACCAGACTACAAGATAATAATATTTGATACCACATTCATTTTACAAGGTACATATACATTTCACTCTACACGTGTACTTTTCTCGAGCCACATTCACAGAATTATTCTTAAAATTTTACATGCTTTAGACAACGTATTAGGGGCCGAGAAAGCCACTTTTACATCATACCTTCTGGCCACATTTTTCAAATTGTGCGACAATTTATGTACATACGGTAACACAACTGGTCTTTTGGCATCTCGCTGGCTGGCCCCAGCCTGATTGTGCCGGTCACCGCAAAACTGTCTCAGCTTCTATAACAATTTATCATATGCTCTTGCAGTAACAAGGTTTGGAAATCCTGCGTTCGTTAACCTTAAAATCTGCTCTTGGAAACTAGTCGTCATGCTGTGAAAGCATAATTTCATCAATTCTGAGCCCGCGCTAGAAAGTGCAATGCTATCTTTCACTAGCTTAGAATGGTCGACATGTAGCCAGGTAGCAGCTTAACACTAGCCAGCACACATGAAGTGTGCTGAACATCAAGGTAAGGTCCAGAAACCACAGCTCTTTTTCTTGGGACATTTTCTCCAAGGTAAACCTGAGATAAAGGCCTTGCTCCTTAAACAACTTGAGAAGATGTACAGGTCCCGAACTATCACAACCTTTATAAAAGACCAGAAAATCATTGACATAGCAAAAGATTTTTCCCCCAGCCCATGCACATTCTGGACAATTATTCTATCCACCCTACTCAAGAAAATATTGCTTAGCACAAGGTCAACCTTTGAACCACTACATATTCGAGACTAGAACACATACCGCACTGCGCTACTCTACAAACATGCTCTTCAAATAAATGCTATTCAATAACATGCTCTTCAGATAAATTTCTGAAAAGGATCCATGCAAAATTATCTCTGGTTATTTGCAAAAGCATCTGTCTACTTCGCATCTTGAAGATCCATTTCTTGTACTCAATTCGCAGTGTGGTTGAGTATCTAAAGAATGACAATCCAGCGGATTGTCTTGTGTTTAGTGTCGATGTAGAACTCTTTTATTCTATCCCGTATGAAGATCTTGTGAAAAGCTTATGAATGTGTATATCGGAGCACAACAATGAGCTTGTGTTTAGGAACGGGTGTGTAACATAAGTCTTTTTTGGCACTTGCCTCCTTTTATTTGAAGTGAAGAGCATGTTTGTGGAGTATGGCAGTGCGGCATATGTTCAAACGTCTGCTAAATGTATCGATTCGAAGGTTGCCCCTGTGCTAAGCAATATTCTCTTAAGCAGGGTGGAAGGAATGATTGCCAAGAAATTGCATGGGCTGGGGGAAATCTTTCGCTACGTCTATGATTTTCTGGTCTTTTACAAAAGTTGTGATAGTGTGGGACCTCTACATATTGTTAACTTGTTTAAGGAGCAAGGCCTTTGTCTTAAGTTTACCTTGGAGAAAATGTCCCAACAAAAAGAGCTGCGGTTTCTGAACCTTACCTTAATGTTCTGCACACGCCATGAGTGCTAGCGATATTCACCCAGGAGTGTTAAGCAGCTACTTGACTGTTGGTCGAACGATTCTAAGCTAGTGAAAGATAGCATTGCGTCGTCAAGTCTAGGCTCGGTATTGGTGAAGCCATGCTTTTACAGCGTGACAACTGGTTTCCAAGAGAAGATTTTAAGGCTAATGAAAGCATGATTTCCCAACCATGCTATTGCAGAAGCGTGCGATAAATTGTTAAAGCTGAGCATATAAGATTGGGCAAGTTGGTCTGACATGCTAAAGATAAGAATGGTGCAGCATCAAGTAACGAGGACAACAGGAGAGCACACCCACGCACAAGTGCCATCCTTGGAGCGGATGCAGAATCTAAGAGCGTGTACTTGACATTCAGCGTTGGCAGCCAAGGATCGGGCTTGTTCAATCTTTAGCGTTCAAATCCGTGTTTCCTCGCTTCCTTGACTGTCAACGCTGAATGTCAAGCACGCGCTCTTGAATTTTGTATCTGCTCCAGGGTTGGCACTTGTGCGTGGGTGTGCTGTCCTGCTTTCCTCGTTACTTGATGCTGTGCCATTGTTCCCTTTAGCATGTTAAAAGCTGAAACCCGTTCGCAGGGACTGGCATGATCAGGCTGGGGCCAGCCAGTGAGATGCCAAAAGACTGACTGTGTTGCTGTACATACATAGATTGTTGCAAAATTTGAAAACTGTGGCCAGAAGGTATGATGTAAAAATGGTGTTCGGCCCCTAATAAGTTGTCTACAATCTGTAAAATTGTTAATAATTTTGTGAATTTCGTTAGGGAAAAGCACATGTGTCGAGTGAAACGTGGCAACATATATGTGCCTTGCAACCATTGCATGCATTGCATACCATTATCATGTGGTTGGGTTTATGTTGGTGAAACTGGAATGTGTTTCAATGTAAGACTACAGGAGCATGAGAGGTATTGGGATATTATTATAATAATAATAATAATAACTTGTTTATTTCCATCAGTGATGGGGGAGACTGCGGATAAAAGCCGCTTGACAACAAGCGACTTGACTGAAGCCCGCAGCCTCCCTACAAAGCAGGCAGCGATAGGACAACAACAACAAAAAAATAAAACAAAGAACACGCAGAAAGCACAATATTCAAAATTAATGCACGCACACTTGATAGTCACAACAGGTAAACATAACAAAAGGCAAGATAACACTTTTAGTTGTTATTGTAAGCAAGGATTGTTAATGAAATGTTGGCGTAGGGTTCGTACAGAAATCGTATGCAAATCTATACCTGATTTGTGAAATGAATTTAAAAGGGTTGGCAGTGTGTATGACACTTTTTGCCTGGAAAAATTTACCCGCGCAGTGACCACTTTCCACGGTTCTGTGTAACGGGTGGTGTAGGAATGTGTGTTTTTATCGAGATCTGATAATTCATGAAAAAACTTGAGATTTTCTTTCACCTCCCGTTTGAAAGCCAGACTTAACTTATAGTTATAAAGACTAAACGCGCGTATGATGTTTGCTTTCGAAAATAGCTGTGAAGTATGGGAATGATACGGTACATTAAAAAGTGCTCGAACAATTTTTTTTTGAAGTATATGTATTCTTTCAAGATTTGTACGTGTCGAGGTACCCCATACCAATACACAATAATACAAAGAAGAAAAAAAGAGAGTATTGTAAATAAGAAGCTTTATATTGAAAGGTAATATAGCTCTGTGTCGCGCCGTCATACCAACAATACGAGATAGCTTCCCTGACACAGATTCAATGTGCGCATCCCAAAGCATATTTTGTGTGAAGATAACTCCAAGTATTTTAACACTACTATCTATTTCGATTTTTTCGTTCTCGTAAAGAAGGGTGATTAGACTGCTGTTTATTTGCTTCGATTTCGGTCTGAAAATTACGGCTTTTGTCTTTTTTGTATTAATTTGTAGACTGTTTGCTGCGGACCATTTATGAAGGGATCTTAGAGCAGAGTTGGCTTTATTCTGAAGGCTACTAGGTTCAGGTGATAAAAAAAATATACTAGCGTCATCAGCGTATAAAATATATTTTGCATCTCTGTAGATATGAACTAAGTCATTTATATAGACTATAAAAAAGAACGGGCCAAGAATACTGCCTTGAGGAACACCTCTGTTGATTTGTTTCAAATCTGAACGGCAGTTCTCTATTTGTACATATTGATGGCGATGATCTAGGTATGATTTTATGAGATTTTGACTGTGTCCTCGAACGCCGTAAGTCTCAAGCTTTTCAAGTAATATGGAATGATGGATGCAATCAAATGCTTTAGTGAAATCTATGTAAAGGCCGAGCACAAGATTCTTGTTGTCAAACTGCGACAGAATAAATTCTTTTTGCTCAAGTAGTGCTAATTCCGTCGATCGGCGTTTTCTAAATCCAAACTGGGCAGAGGAAATAAGATTATGCTTATCAAAAAAATTAGACATTTGCATATGTATTAGCTTCTCTAATCCCTTGGATAGCACCGGTAAAATGGAAATAGGCCTGTAATTTTTGATATCATTTACGTCACCTTTCTTAAACAGGACCGAAACTCTTGCAATCTGCATCCTCCTCGGAAAGATAGCGCTCGCCAAAGACATATTAAAGATACAAGTGAGATATGGAGAAAGAATATCGAGCACATATTTGATTGGCCGGACCTGCATGCCTTCTACGTCGCAACTTGAGCTATTTTTGAGTGAAAGGAAAACTGACTGTACCTCAAGTTCCGTAAAAGGGCGAAAAAAAAGTGAAAATTGATTTCTATCAGGCAGTAATGTCGAAATATCAGTCGATGCACAACTATTGGAGTAGCCCACAAAATAATCGTTAAACGTATTTGCTAGAGCAATTCCCGATATTTCTTTGCCACCAAGAAGTAGCTTTTCTACACGCGGAGATGACCTGCGACGATTCAAGAGGGTATTTAACTTCTGCCATAAAATATCAGGTTTATTCGAGCAGCTGTCAAATTCGGCATGAAAATAGAATTTCCTATGCACTTTTAGTTTTCTGTTCAGTTTGCTTCTAAATGATTTATATTCCTTTAATACGCATGGATCCTTGGTCTTAATAAACTTGTGGTAGAGTGCATTTTTACAATTTATTTGTTTTAACAATTCGGGAGTTATCCATGGCTTTCTTATCTTTTTACCCACTCTAAACTTCTGTTCTGGGAAATGGCGCTTATATATTCGAGAGATCTCATCAATAAGCTTGCTGTACGCGATGTCTACGTTATCTGTTTCCAGAATTTCCTTCATGTCGCAACACTGTAACTCAGCTCTGAAACTATCTAAACCAGTCTGTGTAATGGTCTGGAGGGAAACGTACTGATGCTTTTTGTTTGATATAAGATTATGTTTTCTTAACAGAAAAAATATTGGAAGGTGGTCACTTAGGTCGTATGATATACACCACTAGCAGCGTTTGTAGAATTGGCATTTGTAATAAACATATCAAGCAGTGTTTCGCTTTCGGTTGTGATCCTAGTTGGCGCACGGATGACATTTCCATATCCGTTTGAGGTTAAAATGGTTAGCATGGCCTTTTGCGGTGCAGAGATGGTCAACATGTCAATATTGAAATCCCCGGCAGACACCAAGTAATTACCAGTTTCTGAAGTAAATGACAGCAGTTGCTCATAAAAAGAAAAGAAGCTAGAAAGGTTTCCATGTGGTGGTCTGTAGCAAACAGAAAACGTATAGTCATTCACGCAAGCTGTTATAATTTCAAAATCATCACAGCAGATACAAAAGTCGGAAAGCAACTCGCAGTTCACATGCTCTCTTAACAACAGCATTACACCACCGCCCCGACGATTTGTTCGATTCACACTGTACGACCGGTAGGACGGAAAATTGGGCAGCTCGCGGTCATCCCTGCACCAAGTTTCACTAAGCATGACTGCATCAAACAAAAAATTAAAACCAGTGATGAAGTCATATATGTCGGTTTCTTTGCTGTACAGCGAGCGAACGTTTAGGTGAAGGCATTTCAGTGAAACAGCATGGTGACTTGAGACAAAGGTGTTTAACTCATGCGGAAGAATATGACTGTGACTAGCCATTTTTAACAAAAATTAATCTTGACACGGTCTATAGTCAGCAGGCTTAGGTTGGAAGGTCTGACCTGTGACGCACTACTACCACAGAGTCACCGTCGGCTTTGCGCAGCAAGATTTTTCCGTTCCTGTGCCACACGTACTTGCACTCGTTTTGTTTGGCCCAATCCTTAGCCTCTCGAAGCAGTTGCCGGCTTTGACTGGTCATGTTTTCTTGGATGAACAGGTTAGATTTCTCTTCTTTTAGTTTAGATCGGTTATTCAGCCATTGATCTCTGATAGATTGCCTGATATACCGAACGATTATACCTGGTATTTTTCCAGGTTTGCATGGGAGGCGGTGAATAGCGGCGACGTCTGTTTCAGCAAGTGCAGGAACCTCAATCAAACTGGCAACAGAGTTTACTTTTAGAAGCAAATTTTCATTCTCAGAAACACCAACACCGTGAATTTCTAAATTTAGCTTCCGGTTTCTCCACTCTAAGTCGTTCAAATCTGCCTCAAGTCTTCTAGTTGCATCGTCACAAGCGCGAGTGTTCTGTTCAAGGTGTTCTAGCCTTTTCCGTATTTCTTTCGATTCTTTTTCCTGTGCAGCTAGTCGCGTCAACATTTCGTCGTACTTGTCCGACATGAGCTGCACCGACCGTTCGATGCTTGGCACAGTTTCTTTGAGCGGCAACAACTCGTCCAACTTTTGGCTTATAACAGCTAGAATAGACCTGATATCAGTAAGTTCTTCAGCTGTCGGTCTCCCTTCTGTGCTTTCGGCATTTTTTCCATCATCTTTGCAGATAGAGCAGGTCCACTTTTGTTTGGCGGATTCAGATTTCTTTTTATACTGTTTTTCCGATATTCCGGCACATGCTCCAACATGAAAAAAGTGGCTACATTCACCACACGACAGAGACAGTTCATCCGGGCTAATAGGCTCGTTACACGCAGGACATACATTGTGCGCAGGCATAGAAGCAGAAAATGCAGCACAGAGAAACAAAAAAAATTCAATTTTACGTGGCAGCAGCGGAAGAATAGACAACACACTAAGAACGAGAGCAAATTTTTACAGGGCGTGGACTAACCTGCGTAGACAGGCGACAATCAACAGATGTGCCGTGTGCGCTACCGCTGCTGCCAAAAGGTTGCTGTCCTCAGGGGTCGACGGCTTTATAGCGAAGACTGGTGATGGTAGTGGCACCCAGCGGTGAAAATCGTTGGTTTCCTCAGCTGGAGATAGCAGCACAGTCGAGCAATCACCACGTGCAGGTGACACACGGCGCGATGCAGCACGATAGCCGGGAGATGGGCGTCACGTAGGCTACAGCCAGGAAGACAGCGGCCGATGAAGAATCTGCGTAGACAGGCGACAATCAACAGATGTGCCGTGTGCGCTACCGCTGCTGCCAAAAGGTTGCTGTCCTCAGGGGTCGACGGCTTTATAGCGAAGACTGGTGATGGTAGTGGCACCCAGCGGTGAAAATCGTTGGTTTCCTCAGCTGGAGATAGCAGCACAGTCGAGCAATCACCACGTGCAGGTGACACACGGCGCGATGCAGCACGATAGCCGGGAGATGGGCGTCACGTAGGCTACAGCCAGGAAGACAGCGGCCGATGAAGAATCTGCGTAGACAGGCGACAATCAACAGATGTGCCGTGTGCGCTACCGCTTATCTTATCTGCGCTACCGTAACTTATCTGCATATTACAAGGGATGTGAAGGCTGCTAGCCATTCCTTTCGGCAACACGCATTTTGGCACTACGTTCACAGCAGATTAACCAGAAAATTATCGAGGCTAGACACATCTTATGACTCGGTGACGAATGTGTGAGTGTGCTGCCCATAGCGTTAACATGCAGCGGGTTGGACTTTCTAGATGAGAGGAATGTTAATGGCAATCTTTTACTTATGTTGTGATGTAGCTTATGTGTAATTGTGTAGTTTGTGGCGTGTGGCTTTTCTGTATACTCTCTGTTCACTTCAATAAACTTCAGTTGCGAGTCAGTGCCTGTTTTGTTTCTTTTCTCGTCCCTGTCTCGTGCTGATAGATTCAAGTACTTGTAGAGTAGATTCACTGAATTGTGTACTTGCAGAGGCTTGTGAAAAAAACGAGAGGAATTTTCTTTCCTTTATGCGGAATGGAAGGTTGAAATTTTTTTACTTAAATGTTTGCAGCATTAAATTCTATTCGGAAAGGTAAAACCCACTTTATTGTACATTTTGTGTGCAATGGTGCCGGTGGCTGCATGCAACCGAAAACATTCGTCCAGGTTATCTAGCTAGCGTCCTTCTTCCTTGTGCCACATTTTCTGAAATAATATTTTGTCAGATTTATTTCAATTAGAATTTCTAAGAACATATTGGTGATCACATAATGGTGATCACATAATTTGGTGATCACATATGACATAATTCAAAGCGTGATCATTGGTATTTTTTAGTCTGGGGCAGTGCAATGAGAAGTACATAGTATATAGTAAAATTAAATATGACCAGTCTAACATAAACAAAACTACTTTTTTTAAAGGAAAATTTTTCTACCGAAGTGCTGGAGTGACATGGCATTATGAAGACGTGGAAAGTGTGCTGTATTCATGATGGTACGAGAACTTGCGTACAGTGCTTCAGGTAACTGGTGAGTACCTTGGTGCTGTGCTTCTGCTAATGTAGCCAAATTATGTTTTTAATCTAAGAGTGTATCTGAAAACTTAAGCAAAAATTGAGTAGTATTTAGATATTCTTGCACCAGATACCACTGTGAGAATTAGTTATTAATGATGTGTCTCACATGTATCCTAGTCTGCTGAATATAGTAAGCATGGCTTTCGAGCTGAGTGCCTCCGACGTATGAAAAAAAAATGGCCACTGGGCTGCTCCACGACGCGTGGAGCAGCCCAGTGTAGCACATTCAGGCTTCATGGAGTGGAGAATGAAGGCAATAAATAATTTAAGAGTAGAAAACACAGCACAAACCACAGGACCAGGAAACTGACAGAACACACCGACCCTGATGACACTTTACATGAAGCGTGTTATAAAGTTGCCTGTCATGTAGTGCAAGATGGAAGTCGCACAGGACGGGTGTTAAATATGAGTTGATGCAGACAACTGTCATTACGTAGTACTCACTGCAGAACTCGAGCAAGAAGCAAAGGTAACAGCTGAGCATGGCCACTCTTGTGCTTTCCTCCGCAAGCAATCTGGAATTGCACTTAGAAATCTTTTATGCTTTCTCTTGACATATACATCATTGCTGCATGTGGCGAGGAAAAGTACATACCCTTGATGTCAAGTTACAGTGAACTCACAGGGCTGGTAACAGTTCACTGAGGTGTTGTGATATATCTACAGGGCACCTCATGAGAACAAAGAGCCCTTGAAGGAATTCTCTCAAAGTTTGTTGCCACATGGACCTCTTCATAATCAATGACTCTAAAAGGCAAGCCTTCCTTTAGTGTCACAAAAAAAAAGGCCTAGGACATGGGTTTTTTTGTTTCTCCATTAGTGCCAAAATGTTTGCTAGCGAGATCTTTCGCAGATATATAATTATTTCACAAAATGTCAAGAAGGAGACTGAAGCTGCACCAAGCAGTACCAGTAAAAAACTTATCACAGCTGTTCAAAAAGCAGAAAGACTCATGCCTTCATCCTTTTTTTGCATCAGACACATGAGGACACTTCATCTTTCTGGGTCATCATTTTGAAAAGGTTCACATGGCAACAGCCTTTGGTTAAATTTCTGCCAAGAGCCCTTTTTTGAAACTTGAGCATCCGTTCCTTGTGAGGAACACTGCAGAGATATTGGAATGCCTTAGTGAGCTGCTTCCGGTACGTGTGACTGCATTTTCACTGACATCAGATATTAGTACATTTTCTTGCACATGCTGAGATAATGGAAGCTATGAGTGAAAACATGCGGTTTTGGGGAAGTGTGCTTCCTGGGGCCGTATTCCAAGTTTGTGTCATAATAAAAAGCGTCATAATCTGCCGCAACGGGCATGCCCGGGAACTGGATATAAACTGAGTGCGGGACGTTCGCTTCGTCTTGTCTTGCCTATAACAAATTGGATGGACGATAAATTCGGCAAGCGTCTCCCACCTTTTTCAGATGTTAGCAATGTTCCTTGCTCGCTAAGTTGTGCATTTAGTACTATGTACAGAAAGGCACCTGCATTGAATTGCATCTGGCCCCCATCCTGAGCTACTTTCTATTTGCACAAAATGATAAGCAACTGTAAAGACTTTCATGCGCACAGTGCCGCCCGGGAAAGCGCATTTTGTCTGCTTCTTTCTGGACCTGTGGTTTTTACTGTTTACTGTTATGAGAAATGAATTTTGGGCAATAAATTATCACGGGTTGGTTCTCGGTGAATGGCTTTTGAAAGCTTCTACGAAAGCCGATTGTTCAATAGCGGATGGTTGAAATGTATTTGTGAAATTTATATTTGGTGTTGTGTGACCACTAAATAAGGATTTTTTTTATGCTTTTCAGATGGATCCGACAGCAATGTGCAGAGGTACAATGTGTGTAGTTTGCCATGAAAATAAAACGTATGCACTTGTACTCACCCAAACACTTACCACTCTTTCATTCTAAGCTGCATTCTTTGTACGTATGCACTACATAATATGCGTAAAGGAAAGCCTTGTACATAATACTATTTTCTTCGGCACCTGGACGGCTATATCTGCAGTGAACATTGCGGGCAGAAGCTATACGAAGACACATGTTCATGTACTACAGAAAGTACATAATTACAACACAAATAATTTCCGCTCTAGATGAAATGACTTCCGAGTGAACGGAGGACGTATGCATACACATTGCGGAAACTTCAATAAGAACAAAACATGAGCATTCGTTGTGAAAAAACGATTTCGGTCTCGTGCATAGCATGGCGTAACTTTCCGTTACCAAGAATGTGACAGTCGTCATACGGAGTCTCTGTTTCTGACATTTAGTCCGTACCTCATGTTGCGGAAAACCCTCCGGCAACGCATTACCTGTGGGTTTCTCTGTACTGCGGAGCATTTTTTTTACAGTGAGGGGTAGGCTCCGTGACCACTGCACATTTCTCATTGGAGTCTCGGAGACACTTAAAAAACGCAAAATACTTCAACTAACGCAAGTTATGTTAACCATACTCACCGATGATTGCATTTGGTTCATTCGGAAGACTGCCGGTGGCCTCGACTTTCACGATTCCAGAACTTCCACTACATGAATTAATTGAGGCAAATACCCGCATGTAGCACTTGTCAGCATGAACACGGCCGTCACTTACTTGGGGTAGGAGGGCTTGGCGCTTCCTACTTCATGTTTTTCTTGGCAAAATATGAGAACTCAGCGCCAGTGTATGCCGAGAGCCTGCACTTTGCGCGCGCATATTAGTTTCTCATAGAAAAGCGAGTGATTGGGCAAGTCTCTCACGCCACGAACATAGCCTCTGCAGGCACATAGGGCATGTCCCGGACTAGCATACTGCACTGGTAATGAAACGTACGTTCCAGTTTTTTCCAATAAAAAGAGGAAAGCTTCTATTGTGAAGTTTTAAAGCAGTAACACTTTCATTGAAAAAATATTTTCTCTCCAAATTTTGCTTTTTAAACGCAAGAAATTATTTCCCACAGTTGGCTATAATTGACGGCAAAAGAGAAAGCCCTTTTTCACCGCGGAGAAATTCTGTGGTCGTTTACGCCTGTCTGGTTTTATGCTAATTAACTGTGATGTCCAGTTATCATAATTTATTACAGGACATACTGATTACAAAACAATGCTTCCTTGCAATATGTAATTTCCTAAGGTTTGTATTTCTTCAGTCGTAGGCATGCTTTACGGCCAAGACAAGCACGCCATCCTGTGTTCTCTGCATTCCCACGGTGAATGAAGTGCCGTTTAGGAACTCGCATAGATGTTGGTACCAGTTTTCCTTCTAGGTGATATTTAGAAACTCTATGACTTCCTGGGCACATTAGAAGAAACCCCTTCGGCAACCGTCATTGTTGAGGCGTGGAGATGGTCCCAAACTGAAGGCGTTGCAACAGCCTTCGTCAAGCCACCAAAGCTGCGATTTGGACGCCGGCATGCACAACAGATACCAGGAGCCGCTCTGAGCAGTCATTTACGTCTACACATCTTTATGGCGCACGTTCTGTCAACGACGGCGCCTAACCCCGTCCCGCGGATATGTGAGCGCACTCTGGCGAATAAAGCTCGGGATACATGGGGCGTTTTTCTAGTGCGATTATCGCTCGTAAAGAAAAAAACGCGCCGGCGGGACGCTGGTCAGGCTACATAAGGCGTACGAGCGGCGAACGCCGCCGCAGTGAGGCCAGACAAGACAAACATGTTTTGGCTACCACTAAATGAACGATCAATGCTTATATGCTATTTGCTTGTGTTATAATTATTAAATTAGGCAATAAATATCCTACAGTTATGTCTACACACATTTTCAGGTGTGTTTAGTATTGCCTCGATATTTTGGTGTATATTCAACGGAGAGAGTTGGCCAGAAATGTTTCGTCTGGCGACTCTGTGCGACTGAAATGGCGGTGCGGATTGAGCAGAGTTTTTACGTGAGCTTCGTTCTGTGCATTTCTTATAGCTCTCGTTGCTGAAAACTAATTTTAAAAAGAGCTTTCATTTACTTCGACCGGACGGCAAGCAGGAAGCATAACTGCGAGGGAGAACGCGCAGCTTCTATTCTTGTGACCAAAGCCAGTGTCCATGAGGGCGCATCGGCGTCTTCTGCTGTTAAAGAAAAGATTATTGCTGATGAAGATGAGGGACCTAGAAGAAAAGAAGAACAGAGAGAGAAAATTCTGGGTGCACCCCATCTGGCAAGCAAGAAAGGAGGAGGGTGAATACCACACCACGGTAAGTAACTTGTCGGTCTGTAGCGATCGATCTCCTGTTCTGCGTTCTGGAACTTAAACTAGCCCAACTCTTCGTTTTGTCTTACCTGCTTCCTTCCTTTTTCTTGTGTTCGTCGTTTTTTGCGCTGTTTTACATTATGCGTCTTTACCAACTGGACCAGCTGAACGTTTTGCTGCTTGTGCTTGCCATAATCAATTTTTTTGCCGGACGGGTTTCGTAGGTCATAACCGGCACATTTACCTTTTTTTTCTCGGTTAAGATTCCACCTGAATGCCACCAACATTTTATATTTATCACTCTTAAAAACGCTCGAATGGCTTCATGCGAGCTGTAATAATTGTAATGTAAACGAGGAACTCCGTTGTGTGTTATTGTAAGCGGCTACATTCTCTAGCGTTGCTTTTCCGCATATGCCTGAGAAACTGGTTCCGCGTCGGCAGCATTGGCCTTGTTGTGCTCGCGCTTCCTTCCTGCTGTGGAATTCGGCGAAGTTGGGCATAGGGAGGATTCCCTGAAGACCACCGCGAGGGTGGGTGAGCCCTCTGGGGCAGTCTTGACTGCAGGACTGCCAGAGGGAACGACGACAATAGCGTCCCCACGTGTTTAAACAGGAACGCTGGAAGCAGCGACGACAATAGCGTCCCCACGTGTTCAACAGGAATGCCAGCGACGACCATAAGCGTATTTGTTCCGGTCCTCACCACAACGAAGTGCGGTGTCAGTGTGGTCCCCTTCAGCCACGCTGGATTTGAACAATTGCCCGAGTGCCGCACCTTCGACAGAGCTTCCGCGTTCCGGTCACCAGTACAAGCTCTTTCGACACCTGCTGGGAGACAGCCTGCATTCCTGTGTCATGCAGGTGCCCTCCGGACGCACCTGCGCGGCCACCTGGAAGCCGCGGGGACGACAACGTGACCGGGTCCTGTTCCCTTTCCTTTGACCGAGCTGCGAAGAAACATCAGGACCGCCCTTCCGTGGGTGGTACCATCAGTGCCATCGTATGATTGGACATCATTCTTCGAACTGTATTCCCCAGCTAGGGATCTGGGGAACACAAAAAGTATTTAAGGAGCTGCTGGTTTGATGATTAGAGAGAGCCCCCTTCTTGAGAGGTATCAGAGACTCCCGACTCCTAAGAAGGTCTCTTTACTGAGAAGCACTCTCAGTTGCCCGTACTTGTACATAATGTAAATAGTCCTTGTATAAAGTATTCCAAGTTTTCTTCCTCCGATCGTCCTCGTCTCATCTCCGGCCCCGTCACGCTACCTTAATCCCAACAACTGGCACCCCCGCCGCCATATTTTGCGCCCGGAAGATAAACTGCTCGCATGCAGCTCGTCTGACTGGGCGTGCCAGGAACCAGTTGCTCTTTGGGAGTCTTCTGATGACCTTCAGTGTCGAAGCTCGGCATTGCTTCCCCTCGTCAGATGGCCGTTTTGGGCAATTCTCGGCAATGCTAGCCAAATTGGATCACAGACGCCAAACCACACCTGCCAAAAGCACGTGCCCTCACAACCCACTCATCCCACCAGACCAAAACTCAGGGCCAAAACTGCACTTAGCAAAAAACTTCAACTAAAACTTAAAGCGATCAAATGTTTTGCCTGAATGAACACATGGTGTCTCCCGACGAGTAGTATTGACAGGGCACCTGTCCAAGGCGTGTGCTCCCGCTCGAGGCGCACTTGGATAGGAAAAAAAATTCGCTAAATGAAATCAGGTTGGTGCTTAGAGGGCACGTGGTACGGGAATGGGTGACTTGATTTGGCCGACAAGGCGTTCAATTTTGCCCGCCCCGATACCTAGAGTCAAGGTACGTTACACCACTCGCTCTTACTTATCCTTGGCCGAAATAAGGAAACGTACTCCTAGGTATGCTACCTGATTATGAACAACATTACTGCGAAGAAAGTGGGAGATATGCGCTCTCCATTAGGAAGACATTATGAAATAAACCTCCAAAACTACTCATTTGGGGAACATCCCCTTTTGTAAAATCTTTACTAGCTAAAAGGCTCGGCTTAACCAGTCGGCATTTGTGTGGAGCTTGCCTTTCTTGTAGCGAACCTCGAAGCTGTGGTGCTGGAGTTCCAGGCTCCGCCTCAGTAGACGACCATTTCTGGGCGACATATTGTGCAGCCAAGTCAAAGAGCAATGGTCCGTTTCTACTGTGAAACGGGACCCGGATACGTAGCATGCAAGTTTGTCTATCGCCCGAACGAGGCATGCGCATTCTTTTTCAGACGTGCTATACGCCTCTTCCCGCGTGCTGAGCATGCGGCTCAAGTAAAGGACAGGCCGTGTGTGCCTGCCATCGCTTTCCTGGCAAAGAATAGCGCCTAGCCCGCGGTCGTTGGCATCGCATTGTATGATAAAGAGTTTCGAGAAATCTGGCGCAGCCAGTATTGGGCGCTCGCTTAGGGCCGTTTTCAGAATCTGAAATGCCTTCTCTTTCTTTTGATTCCAAGAAAGATTGGCAGGATGACTTTTTCTCAGCGCGTCGGTCAAGGGCCTGGCTAAATCAGAGTAGCCCTTTAAGGAATGCTGATAATAGCCTGCTAGGCCAAGAAAAGCCCTGAGTTTTGATTTTGTGGTTGGGTGACGGTACTCCACCACGGCAGCCACTTCAAGTTGTGCAGGTCTGCGTTGGCCTCGTCCAACCACGTGCCCAAGATAGTTCACTTCGGCGCACCCAAGGTGGCATTTTTCCGCCCTTACCGTTAAACCAGCCTCAAGCAATCGGCTCAACACAATACGCAGGTGTTCAATGTGCTCCTCACAGCAAGTCGAAGCAGGTGTTAATGTCGAACCCTTCGCGCTGGTTCCTGTTGCCACATTTTCTACGGAATCGGCTGTTCCTTGGATTTCATGAGCTACCGCTTGTTCGTGAACACCTTCATGGTCATGCTCATGCGGTTTAGACGGATCAGGTTTTCTCCAAGGGTCCCCCGGCTGGTCGGGAGAGTAATTCGATTCCTGCTCATTTATCGGAGCGCAGTCGAGTTTCTTTGCGAGGTTTCGCGTTCAAGAAGGTGTTAGCGCCATGCAAGCCAAGCCCGAGGTGAAAGAGAGACCTTTCTCTTTCAGCAGCTGCTCGGATTTGTTCGAAAACAGGTAGGGCAAGTGTGTCGGCAAGTTTGCGCTAACTGCCGCTTCTGTGTCTAGCCTGCCAAAAGTCCCCTCTAGGGTCACCTTCGCTATAGGCAAGCATGCACTCTGTTCTTCGGCGACCTCCTTAATCCAGGAGCATTCGCCGGTGTAGTCCGTGGAGGAAACACAGGATGGGTGAGCAGCATCCATGGTAGCCGCTGAATCCCGCAGTGCCCTGAATTTCTTGACATTTATAAACACGTCCCGCATGTATGGCTCCAGCAATTTAAGGTTTTCCTCCGACTCTCTCATGCACGCGAACGCCATATTTTGCTGTTTGCAGTTCACTGAGATGTGGCCCTCCTTGTTGCAATTATAGCAGACAATGGGATTTCGCGCTTCAAACGCGCGAGCTCGAGGTGCCTGCTGTTTCGGCGAATCGGCAGATTTGGGTGACTCCACTTGTTTTCGCTACCTCCTCCTTTTGATCCCGCTTCCTCTGTTCGGCGATCTCGGCGTGCTGGTGGCACCCTTAGGTCGGGGATTCTCTTTAAATAGGTTTCTCCCTTTCCTAACCTGTTATCGTACCCTGCCTTGCTTTGGAGGTTTCGGTGAACTTAATACTCGTCTGCGAGCTGTGCTGCTTTGTCTAGGTCTATATCTGTTAGCCTATCTTGCAGCCATATCCTCAGATCTTCTGGAATTGCGCTATAGTACTGCTCTAGTGTGATGCAGTCCAGTACCTTGTCATGACTTCCGTGCACCTCAGCGGTCTTAAGCCACTCGTTTAAGTTGACTTTAAGCCGGTACGCGAAGTCAGTATGCGCTCTCCGCTTTTTTTTGCCTGCCTGAATCGCTGCCGAAAGGCTTCAGCAGAAAGCCGGTACTTTCTGAGCAGTGCGTTCTTTACCTTCTCGTAGTCATCACACTCTTCCCGTGAGAGATGAGCCATCACATCGGCCGCCTCGCACGGAAGCAGAGGAAGTAACTTTTCAGACCAAGCGCTCTTGTCGATGTGCACCTTCCCGCATGCGGGTTCGAAGTTTACCAAAAAGAGTGCAATATCGCCTCCTACGCGGTATGGTGAGACGAGATCCTTTAATCTCTGCCTCCCTTGCTCCTCTACCGAAGCTACAGGGCTAAGACGCGCCATATTCTCTCCGTTCGACGCGATTTCGAGCTCATTCATTTTTCGAGCATGTTCTCTCGCTTTTTCCTCTGCCTCACAAACCTCCCGTCTCTCTTGAGCCAACCGAAGCTCTTCTTTTCCTTTCTGCTCGCACAAATCCCGTCTCTCTTGAGCCAACTGAAGCTGTTCTTTTTCTTTCTGCTCGCACAATTCCCGTCTTTCTTCAGCCAACCGAAGCTGTTCTTTTTCTTTCTTGCGTCCAACAATCGTTTCCAAAGCCTCGTCGACCTCCTCAGTAGTCACCTCCTCCTGCCGCATAACCTCGAGAATTTCTTTTTTTCTTTTCGCAGAACGTATCGAAATCCCCAGCTCCTGGCAAATTTCGAGCAGGTCCTGCACTTTAACTTCTCCATCGTGAGTTCCACTAAGCGTTAGCAAGCCCACTAAAACAAAAGCCCTAGCTTGAAGTGGACAAAGCAGTTTCCCTAAATCAATTTCCCAGACAACAGGAATCCGCACCTAGCATCTGCCTGTGCTAGTACGGTCCGGCGAAATGAACGGAAAACATTGGGCATTCACCTGCCAAGGTATAGCTGACACCTGTCAGTCCCGTAGCTGCCGAGGTCCGTTGGAGCCGGTAACTTCACGTGGACGTCCCACAGCTGCCATCCAGTTGTTGGGATTCAGGTAGCGTGACTGGGCCGGAGAAGAGACTCCCGACTCCTAAGAAGCTCTCTTTACTGAGAAGCACTCTCAGTTGCCCGTACTTATACATAATGTAAATAGTCCTTGTATAAAGTTTTCCAAGTTTTCTTCCTCCGATCATCCTCGTCTCTTCTCCGGCCCAGTCACGCTACCTGAATCCTAAATGCCTACGTACCCTTGACTAGTTTTGCTTCCGCGCGTGCGGTGTTTTCGCATTGATCAAGACACGCATCCCAGAGCTCAGAATGCACTCAGAAGACACTTCGTTACACATGGTTTGTATCGCTCCCGATTTCGCGTTAATATCAACACACCCTTTAAAGAAAAAGTACTCGGAGGAGAGGTTGGCGCTGTGTCTTTATAAAACGGGACGATGTAAACTGAGGTCCGCGTCGCTAGTAAAATGCCCACTGAAATAATAATAATAATCACAAAACAAGCTCTACATCTCTGTACGTCAACTGACATTTTTGTAACGATAAAGGGTGGCGTAAATATTTCGTTTCAGTTTGTAATTTTTGTTTCACTGTTGTCATTGCAGATTCAAGTCATGAAGACAGATGAAGATATGTTCTTCCTATACTATCGCAAGAGTCCGAATAAATTTGGTGAACTGCACAGCATTGTCCGCAATAACTTGAGGAGGAATTTTGTTTGCCGGGAGCCTGTTTGCTCTGAAGAGAGTCTTGCTATAACCCTCAGGTACTGTAGCACTCAATTGTGACTTCAGTGACGCTCTCACACAACTTTTCAGCTGCTTTCTTATTGTACACAGGTACCTATCCTCGGGAATGGCAATCAAGCAGATAGCATTGACATTTCGAGTTGCGCCAGCAACATGTCGGCTTATGGTTCATAATTCCTGCAGAGGGATCTGGAAGCACTTGGAGCCGTTCTACCTTCCTGTATGTATTTCTCGTCTAATTCTGTTCCTGACTCTTGTGGTGGTACTTTAATAGGTGATGTAGCAAACTTAAATATGCATGAAAGAGCCAAACGGTCAAAAGTGAAGCGCATTGTAGTGGCTTAAATGAACTAATTTTGAAAATAAGACAATTTTTAGCATCTCTCTCACTTTCAAACAATTCGCCCAAGTATTCAGGTTTTCTCTTTTTTTTTCATTTAGGAGCCAGGGCCTGTGCAATGGGAGGCGTCTGCGCAAAAACTCAGCAGGCTTTGGAACTTTAGTCATTGTGTAGGAGCAGTATACGTCCAGATTACTGCACCACCAAATTCTGGAAGTAGCTTTTTCATCTATAAGCTACTGTTCACTCCGTAAGCTGGGCCAGATGTCATACATATACAAGGGGTGCTCAAGCAAGTCTAATGTTATCCTTTTATTAGGGGACATTCTCCATTGTTTTGATGGCCATCGTGGATGCAAAGTACAAGCTCATGACAGTAGACGTCGGTGCACCAGGCTGACACAGTGACGGCGGAGTCTTCAAATCATGCACATTTGAAAACAAACTCAACGATGGCGTCGTGGCCCTACCAGTAGCAGCACGCCTTCCAAAAAGCCTGAAGGTTGCGCCGCATGTTTTTGTCGGGGACGAAGGATTCCAATTGAAATCCGATATTTTGCGCCCGTTCCCTCGCAAAGGCATGCTGCCAGCGCAGAGGGTATTCAACTACCGGCTGAGAGAGCAAGGTATTGAATGCCATTGTAAAAACATGGCACTGTTTTATTTGTGTTGCGAGGAAAAAATGTCGAACTCAAGTTTGCTTGCACTGATTTTGATGCACAGCGATGACTAAGTGTAGTATCTTATGCTGTGATTGAGTGACAAGGAGGCAAGAGAAAATTGTTTTCTGCAGTACATACTTATCTCTCTGGCATGTAAAAAACAGTTTTTAAGCACCTTTTCTTGATATAGTCTGTTTTCTTCTTTGTAATGATTCATGAGGCATTATAAGCATACATCACCACATAGTACTTGTCTACAACCAACGGGTACTATAAAAATGAATTCCTTTAATAACGCTGTACTGGCTTGAATAGCCAAAATGGTGACTTTGATACAACAGTTATACACAGGTCACATATGGCACAAGAAAACGGCAATATAGTCCCTGTTTTTTCCATTCATTGTCACACTTTTTTTTAGGCAGCATTATTTAGTGTTATGGAGAATTAAGGCAATGACGCAGTAAATGCAGTAGTAAAGTTTGGTGTGTATGCACCTTTTAAACAAGGTTCAGTGAATGTTCCCTCATTTGATATTCTTTCAATTACTATTAGATGAAGTACCCTCGAAGAAACTTCTCTGAAGTAAAATAACTTGTGTAATTCGATATCAAAAGCTAAAAATAATCATGTTTTTTTACAAAATCTGCTGCAGGCGCATCATGGAAAATGTCTTTGGCATTTTTACAACTTGTTGGAGAATCTTGCTTGAGCCCATGAACCTTCTACCCAAAAATGCAACCATTGCTGTCCTGGCTTGTTGCGCTCTGCATAACTTCATCTCTTCTGCCCGGGAAACAACCTACTGTCCGCCAGGCTATGTGCATTCCGAGGATAATTATGGGAATATCGTCCCAAGGCAGTGGGGAAGTGAAGCTGTGTCAAGTAGCCTGCTTGATCTTGAAGCAACGCAGTCTAGAAACTACACAGCAAGTGCTGCTGACACAAGGAATCTTTTCGCCAGTACTTTCAAGTGAATGCGCCGTTGCATGGCAGTGGGCTCACACTGGACTTGCATTGCCAAAGGATCCTTAGTGCGTTCTAATTAAAGTACCGATTGTCACTATACGACGTCTGTTAAAAAAGTACCTGACGTTCATTTATATACGGTTGTCATTAAATGTATACTTGGCTATGAAGTGAAGGAAGTTCATCTCCATGTCAAGTTCTGCAACCTTCGGACATGCTCGCAGCTTGTTGTTAGCTAGCTGCCTATGCACTGATGCCTGGTCTTTGTTCTCTGATATCAAGGCGTCGACTTATCAATATTGTCCTGCCACCAAGCAGGACGCAACAATAAGACAGTGAATACGTATTCTGTAGTATGACAAATTGCTTTCAATGTGCAATTATTCAGTGTTGTCGTTAAATGTATACTTCGCTACGAACTGATGCAAATTTATTTCCATGTCCCGTTTCGCATGCTTCGGGCATGCCCGCAGCTTGTGGGCAACTAGTTGCCCATAGACTGATGCTTGGTCATTGTCCTCGGTTATCAGGGCATTAAATTTATTAATGCCGTCCTGCCACCGAGACCTCGCTTTCCTTTTTTTCGTGTGCCAGGTCGAGGGGTTGCCAGGATTTTTGCAGCGGTGCTGGCTTGTGAGCTCCCGTTTGATGTGTGCGGTTCTGGCCTGGTACTTCTGGAGGGCACAGTTGGAGAGAAAGCACCATCTTCAGGAGGTTCCGCTCCATCTTGATTATAGAAAAGAATGGCAAACCTTAAGCACTCAGAAAGATTTTTAGATCATTTTACAGAACGAAAGAGAGAAAAAATTATTTGTAACGAACTTCCCATGCTGCTTCTTTATAAATTAAGTATGTATTTCAGAACAGAGCCCGTACGTAGAATTGAGCTCACAAAGGACAAGATGGTGTACGGCATAAGCTGAACGCAGTGCATGCAATGATAGCTTTCTGCTGTTAACTAAACCATCTTGCATTGTTTCAGCATCAGAAGTAAATAAATTATTTCCATCTCTGAGAAACTTCACTGCTGGCTCATTATAATCCAAGTATGGGCATTTGTGAATGACAGTGTTTGCAGATGGATAACAGCGTAACTAGAATGTAAACTCGTACCTTCTGTTTCACTGTAGATCGATTCTAGGACCGACTCTGCAGTTTCAGCGTCCTGCACGTGGCTGTTTGAGAAGGTGCTGAAAGAAGAATTAAACGTCAAATGACACGAAACACCACACAGTTTGCATTTCGCAGTTTGGTCGCTTGAATGTATCGTTACTTTCCTTTTTGTTTGAAGAACAGGCCTCACATTGAAATGCAATTCATTGGCCTAGTGGTGGGCCCAAGAAATGTGTCTATAACAACACAGAAATTTCAGCATCTACTGTACAAGTATTTCTATGCCATTTGGTCTTATTGAGAATATGCTTTTACTGCCTAGCACCTCTATGTTGCTACATACCGCTTCCTTCGGTTTCTTTTGCAAATAATTGGTTTTGAAAAGTAACCACGAATCATTGTGGATATACATGCCAATATCCACTTGATCTTTTAAAAACATCATCATGTGGAAATACGGCCACCTCACGTGCACTGCATCAGTGACTCCCGAGCCACTTGGCGCACCATTTTTCCACGCGCGGTGCTTCTGTGTAAAGGTATCTCGAAAGCTCTTCTACCGCACCTGTATAGTATTGTCTGCAAGTAGAATTGCACCGATTGACCTCGGCGTATTACCACACATTACCATCAAACAAAATAGTTAAATATAATACTTTTGTAATATCAATGACAGCTGTTTATCGCACACCCATGCCAGTATTTTATCTTCGCTTCCATTGACGTGGTTGGTTATTCTTGCAAGTCAGCGCGGATATACCGCGAGTTCCGTTTTTGTCTGACCTGGTTGTAAAACATTCTGCACAAACCACTGCGACATTTTGGCTCAAAAAACGACGACAAAGTAGCTTACGATGGCCCACGTTTTGTCGGCAAGTAAATTAACATCGGAACTTGCCCGCATGTTCTGGAATCTTGAAAAAATTGTACTTGGATCTGGCAGAATTTTCGGGGCGAGCAGTTCAGCCGATTTCACAGTCACCGCCACCTGTAAATTCGGCCGATCCGCTCGACTAGACGAAGTGTTGCCGCAGCCAGCTGCAGTTTTCTTCTGGTGATTCCGGAAAATGCAGGCAATTGCGATGCTAAATTACTTTTTACATAAACAATCACTGAAAATCTACCATGAGGTCACTTCTGAAGCCGAAATAGTCACATTGTTCGCGCATAAAAATTGTTTACAAGCCGGACGGATAAATACTGAGCACGCTGTACAACCTCGATGCGTATGTACGTATCAAGATACGTTTCACAGAAAGCAGTCTTTCGAAGAGGCAAGCGTTACACTGCGGCTAGATAGCATGACGCTGTAGACTGGAATGCGAATCGTTGCAGAGACCACTTTTCGTTCTTTAGGTTTTTTCTATCCAGGTAATAGGCAGGCAACGATCGGGAGACAGGGTCCGCCATGTTCGCTGTGGCGGCATGCAGCAGCGGGGAAGTGAGTGAGCGCCGTCAGCCCAACGTTCGCTTCTAAAAAGCACGCATGCAGAGCGTTTGAATGCTCAGAAAGCGATTGCACTGTGTTTTGCTAGAAATACTAGTGGCAATACAACCATACCTTCTGGGTCACATCCAACTTCGGTGGCCACTTTGGCCCACGACACCGTCCTCTTTCTCTGCTCCTTGTAGTCCTTTCTTGTGCTGTCCCACAATATGGGACGCTTTTGTATCGCGCCTGTAAGTTTATCGTTAAATTCAACGCGTGATGCTTTCGCCGACGTCGCCATGGTGCTGACCAGCGCACGCGCGCGAAAAGGCTGGCCGCTGAAGGCGAAGACAGACGGAAGTGAGTCCGCCAGGCACTTCCGGTAGCGTCAGACGCGCGCGCGCCGGTTCAAAATCTAGCCGCTCCTGATCGGCGGCGGCGGGCGTTTTTGTAGACGCCGGCCGTCAAATCTGCGACGTCGGGCGTAAATCGCCTCAGAAAGGCTCCGTGTATTCCGGGCTTAACCGCAATGTCGCTTTGACCGGCCGGCCTCCGCTGCGTTCGGCTCAAAGAGAACACTTATTGACTGCGCGGTTTAAGCACATTATTCTGAGCGGCTGTTCCACAAGACGTGCGTCCGTCGCGAAGGACATTGATCTCGAATGGTCTTAGAAATATTCTGTTATTAAGGTGTTTAGCCCTCCCTCGCAATGATACAAGCAATCTGTGGGGATAAACCGCTTAGAATATCTGCGTGGTCAGCCGTCGCTTCATTTGGCTCAACTGAAGCATCTATTGGCTGCGCGGTGCAATCGCATTATGTTGAGAGGCTCTTCCACAGGACGTGCTTCCGTCATGGAGAACGTTGATGTCAGATAGGGACCGTCGAGCCTTTAAAAGTGCAGTTAAATTTTGAAGCATTTCAAAGCCATGTATTGAATGTTTGTTTTCATGTGGGTTGTGTTTTTGTAACCAGGGGGTAGGCCGACGCCCCTGAACTATGAAGGCGCGTTGCCTGTCCTCAGTATGTGTTCTCTCCATGGAGAAAGTACAGGATATGCGTTTCGCGGCAGTTTTCTCGCAACCATATTTATGGACTTATTATGTTGAATTTAAGTACACCTCAACAAGAAAACTAAAGTAAACAGTGAATGCTTTGATTGTCCGCCATCTTTTACTTTTGTGCGCTATGATGAAGTATATGCTGCTGTACTTTTGATAGTACGCTACATACTTCTGTTCACAATGGCACCTACCTATTCCAGGTCATAGACGTTATGGTTTCTTGCAATTTTTAAAGAAGCCACATTGTGTGCTCGGCGAGCTCATATAGGATGTTGTAGTTGTCTCTGGCGATCACGAATATCACGTTGATGTTTTTTGTTGATTTTAATAAAGGTTTATTTGCTTACAAGAACGTTGCAGAACGGCAGTGGCAGCAAGAGGCTCCGATCGAACTTACAGTACGCCCCTTACACGCAGGATTCCCGGCAACACGACTTTCAACTGAAGCTGGCTGTGGGTGTTCAAGATCTACTGTGCCATATCACGGTGCCATATCTGCACCGGACACACGACGCACTTTTCACGGGTTGCCTCGTGACTGCCTAGAATCACCTGCCATTGGTCCCTTCATCGCAGCGTCGGTATAAAACATCGAGCATCACCGGAAACCGGCATTTGGCGGCAGTGGCAGCAAGAGGCTCCGATCGAACTTACAGTACGCCCCTTACACGCAGGATTCCCGGCAACACGACTTTCAACTGAAGCTGGCTGTGGGTGTTCAAGATCTACTGTGCCATATCACGGTGCCATATCTGCGCCGGACACACGACGCACTTTTCACGGGTTGCCTCGTGACTGCCTAGAATCACCTGCCATTGGTCCCTTCATCGCAGCGTCGGTATAAAACATCGAGCATCACCGGAAACCGGCATTTGGCGGCAGTGGCAGCAAGAGGCTCCGATCGAACTTACAGTACGCCCCTTACACGCAGGTTTGTGCGAATTTCGAGCTTCTTCTTCTTTTTTTTCTGCTGCCACGGCTGCCAATTTGTGATTTTGTTCCTGAACCATGGTGTCTAAAGAAATAGCTGCATTGGGTGACGAAGTGAAACGTGAGCTACGAGCGGAGTTGAAAGATTTTAAGGAGAGCTTTGAAAGAGAACTTAGGAAGGAAATGAGAGAAATAAAACAGAGTTTAAGCTTCATGAGTGCGGAATACGAGGAAATTAAAGCTGAAAACAAGGAGCTGAAAGTTGCTAATACTAAACTAGAGACGATGTGCGGAGAACTAGCTCGTAAGGTGAAAACGCACAAGGATAGGATCCTTGGAGTAGAGCAATATTCTCGAATCAAGAACGTGGAAATAAAGGGCATTCCACGCAAAGCGGAAGAGAACCTTCACGAATTGGTCGCAAAAATTGGTGAAAAAGTTAATGTACCTGTGCTTCCTGCTGACATTGAAGTCATTCACCGCGTGCCGATCATGAACTCTGACAAGACAAACATAATCGTTCAGTTCGCCCGTAGGCAACTGCGAGACAGCCTTCTGGAAAAGTGTCGGCGTCGGAGGCTAAACTGCTCTGACCTCGGTTTCGAAACAGAAGAGCTGGTATTCGTGAATGAACATCTTTGCCCAGAATTGAAACGGCTCCTGGGCCTCGCAACGGCGCGCAAACGTGAAGCACATTGAAAGTATGTGTGGGTGCGTAATGGCAAAATTTACGCTCGAGAAAGTGACCAACATCCGTCAATCAGGATTACCAGCTCAGCTGACGTAGATAAGATTGTAAGTTCCTCCTGAATCTTTCTTTTCTTTGTCTTGTGTACCAAAGTCGCCAGCGACGCGACCTACAACAGAGTGAATTGTAAAACGCACCTAGCTGTTTTACTCCTGACCTTTTATCTGACACCAACTTCAACTCTTGATAAGCATTGTCAGTGCTGTGCCCGTTCTTCCCATTTTCAATTGTACATGTATACTTGCGACCACTCGTTTTACGTTATCAAGCCAAGCAAACAATGTGCATTTTTTGATACATGCATTGACACTGGAGCCTTTGTTCTTTGCACCGAAATAAGCGCTGTAGTACTTTTTTTCTTCTCAGTACATCTTGCTTTCCAACGTTGCCACACGCTGTCCCGAGATTACCATAAGTGTGCTCATAAGATGCCTGAACTCCAGTCATGTATCAATGTATTTATCTCATTGCTTAAAGAATTGCAATGATTAGGCAACAAGATTTCGTCTACCCCGGAGTTGGTAAGCACATCAGTTTTTTTCACTGCAACATGCAGTCAGCGAAGAATAAGCACGACGAACTGATAGCCTTTCTATCGGCTTTATCTTTTAGGTTCCACGTCCTGATGATGACAGAAACCTGGTATACATCCGAGTACGATGTGCTAAACCTGCCGGGGTATTCGAGTTTCTTCCTAAACAGGCAGAACAGACGCGGTGGTGGTTTGGCGATGCTGATTGAAAATTCCCATTCAGCAAGCATATTTCCAGCTTTTAGTATTTCGTGTGTAAACTATGAAGCCTTACCGGTGCACTGTGGAAATAGTTTGTTCGTTGTTCTTTATCGTCCTCCAAATGGCAACGAAGGCAGCTTCTTCCAATTTATGGAAAAACTTTCAAGTTATGCGCATGAAAACAAACTGGCACTTGTTATAGGAGGTGATCTGAACATCAATATACTACAGCAAGGAAGCCCATCTAGTGAATTATTGTTGTTACCGGAATCAAATAACTTCAGAAATGTCATTACCGAACCGACACGTATTACAACAGACTCTGAGAGCCTCATTGACATGTTCATAACTCAATGCTACGTAGATACAGAGTGTGGTGTTATAGAGACTTGTCTTAGCGACCATTTACCGATACACATGTTCTGGAAAACAAACTGCACCAAAAAAACACTGGCCGCTTCAGACACTTTCCTTATACAAGATATAACCCCAAATACTCTTGACAAATTTAAGTACGAGCTTTCTATGGCAGACTGGACACCAGTATACAATTGCAACTGCGTAAATGACGCTTACAGGAAGTTTATGTCAATTTTCACTGACATATATTCAAAGTCTTTTCCACTGAAAAGAATAAAAAAATGCAAAAAGATACGTAAGCCATGGATTACGCGCGAGTGCCTTGAAATGATACGCAAGAAAACCCACATGTACGCCAAATTTATCAAATCTAGAAAAAAAGAAGACCTGGTTCAGTTTAAAAAATTTAGAAATACTCTCACGAACGTTCTCCGAAATGCCAAGCGTGCGTACTTCAACAATCTGTTCGCAAGAGCTCACATTGCTCAAGCTGACGAATTGTGGAGCACGTTAAACCTGCTCTTAAATCGAAGTAAATCCAGCAAACCAATTCTAGAAATACAGTGCGACGGCAATACTCTCACAGGAAAGCCTTTAGCAGATGCCTTTAATTCCTATTTCGTTAACCTAGCAGATAGCAAACATAATATGTCCTACCTTCCGTACTTATGCGCCTCCAACAAAGACAGCGTTTTCTTCTCTCCAACGACATATAGTGAAATTTGCTCAGCGTTTCTCGGATTAAAAAACAGTAAAGCTAGAGACATTGACGGTCTCAAAATAAAACCAGTGAAGTTCGTTTTAGAACACATTTTGTCGGTTCTTGCCCACATTTTTAACCTGTCCATGACATCCGGCATATTTCCAGAAGACATGAAGCGTGCAAAGGTCGTAGTGATATACAAATCAGGTGATAAGAACAACGTTTCAAATTATAGGCCAATTTCGGTCCTCCCTGCCTTTTCCAAAGGACTAGAAAAAATTATTTGCACTAGAATGAATTCCTTTTGCGAAAAACACAGTTTTAATATCCCCATGCCAGTTTGGTTTTCGAAAAGGAATGTCGACCGAACTTGCTTTATTAACACAAAAGGAAATCATAATAAAATCTTTAGAAGCAAAGGAGCTAATTATTGGTATTTTTGTAGACTTCTCAAAAGCCTTTGACTCTTTGAATCACGAAACACTTTTAGCGAAACTAGAACACTATGGTTTTCGGGGAGTATCAATAAATCTCCTGAAATCTTATCTCACAAACAGGCAACAATCCGTCGTAATAAATGAGGACTATTCTACTCCGAAATTCCTGAAAGCCGGTGTTCCACAAGGTAGTGTCTTAGGACCTTTGTTATTCAATTTATATATAAATGATATTGTAAACATCACAGACCATGCTTCCTTCATTATCTATGCAGACGACACGAGCGTATTTATAAAGTCTGACGGCCTTGACGATCTCCATGATGCAGCCAATGCCACCCTTGAGGCGTTACACCATTGGAGCCAAGCAAACTCACTGCATATTAACACTAAAATGACTAAGGCAATCCTTTTTACTGTGGCCCAAAAACGCATAAGTTGCAGATTTGACCTCTATATTGGGTCAGACAAGATTGCACTTGTACCAGAGACTAAGGTGCTCGGTGTCATATTTAATGAACATTTGGTATGGAACTCGCATGTGAACTATGTCCTTGCTAATTTGGCGAAAGTAGTTGGAGTACTGTGTAACTGCCGTCATGTCTTACCTGCAAGGCTTAATCTTCAGGTATATAATTGCCTTTTTTCATCCCAAATAGACTACTGCTCTTTAGTTTGGAGTACAACATCAAAGGTAAATATTAATAGAATCCACATATTACAGAAAAAAGCTCTCCGGCAAGTTGCGGGAGTTTCTTGGGACGCACCATCAATGCCTCTTTTTCAAGCGTACAACGTTTTACCGTTCACTAACTTGTACAGCTACCGACTGATAACGCGATATAAGACATGCCTGAAATTCAATAATAAGGCATATCCATCACTGCTTAATCTGAAACGGCCTCCTGACGTGCAATATTCTCTTCGGAACCAGGAATCATGGTTGGTTCCGTTTTCTAGGACGAGTCAGGGGTGGAACAGCATTGAAAATCGTATAAGCAGGCTTCTAAATGAGTTAATCTCAAAAAATGTAAATGTATACAGCATGAAACCGGCCGAACTTAAGACGTATCTGTTGAATTTTTAATAAATGTGTATGCAACTGATCACTCCTCAAGGTCAAAACAACTAAATCTTTGTAGTAGTTCTTTTGTGTACCTAATTTCGTTTTGATTGTGGTAATTATGTCATGTTATTTCAGTCCTTAGTGATGCTTTTTGTTGCACTGTACGCCAGCAATTTGTAAGGGCGCAGGGGCCCTGTCAAGCTGTCTTCTGACAAGCTTTTTTTGTCCCTGTGCCCTGCATTTCTTTGAAGTGCAAATAAACCTTTGATTTGATATGATTTGATTTGATAATGTGGTGCCGTGCAAGCGCTTATTGGTATGCATTTGACACGTAATGTGGAATTTCCTTCAGTTGAGTAAAGAAACCTTTGCAAACGCGTGATTTCTGGTCCTTGCCTCAGGAGATTTCAATGCTTAGAGACCATTTCGTCTTTTCGGGCAATTTCGTTTACTAGCCTAGACATTCTTGTAACGCTCCGCCAAAAGGAATTTTGGGCTACAAGAACCGTTCACAAAAACCGGCTTAGAGCTTTCCAGAGGGCCCAAAGAAAGACATGAAATAGAAGCAGCCAGGAGAAATTGGTTTTGTTTTGAATCGCTTAGGTCACGTGTTTTCACTCAAATGTAAGGACAACAGTGTAATTACTATGATCAGAAACTATGCCATACAGTGTAATCACATAAACAGAAAGAGAAATACATTAATGAACCCAGCTACATTTCCGCCCGCACTGACCACCCACTTAAGGTGCGCGAGTACAATTGCCGTATAAACGTATTCAAATATAGTTTTTCCCACGAACAGTGCATGATTGGAACTGTCTCCCTTCGCGGGTCGCTACCGCTCCTCCTACATCGTTTCTGACCGATTTTCAAAGCCACCTGTCAATATAAGTGCAATAATTCTTGTCCGAGTGTATTATGTTTTAAGCAGTGCTGTATTTTAAAATGTATCTTTTTTTGTGTGTGTATGTGTGTGTTTAGGGTATGTTTGCCTTTCTACAATGGTTTTTATTTTGTTTGTTTGTTTGTTTGTTTTTGCTTCCGTGTGCATGGGTTTATTGTATTTTCTTTCTAGATCGCATCATTTGCCTATTTTATTATGTACTAGATGTTTGTTCTTATTTATGATGTTTCCCCCCTACAATAATGCCCCAATGAGGGCGCTGTAGGTACTGTGTATAAATAAAAATAAAAAACGTCTTGTAAAGCGGTGGTTGCCTGCACCACACGAGAAACTGCACTTTCGGCAGGCAAGAATCTACTTTTTACAGCAGTGACATGCCAGATGTACCACTTCCAGATCAAGCTTTCAACTATCATAAAATTGTGATCAGGGCCAAAAGTGCTGGTGGCTGTTGTTGACATGAAAGCTCAACTTTGCGAGTGTGGACTTCTTGAGAGTGTTTCAAACTGTTTGAGACGAGCGCGCTCATGATTATTGCTTTTGTAAGAAGGGTTTCTCATCATTGCCTATGTCTCGGCATGCAGCAACCAGCCGTTCGCAGACTCACTGACTCAGTTGTCTTTGATGCTTCTTTGACAAAGGAAAAAAATTTAGTGCTCAAATTAGAGAAACAACTGCGATGCCAGTACAGCGAAAAATGATTGATGAAGGCTTGCGAGAAGGGTTATATCATCTTGTGCAAATGTCATGATTGTCGTAACAAAATTAACGCCGCACTATAAGAGCGGGCAGCGACCTAGACATGGGGGGGGGGGGGGGGGACCCAGCGTACTATAAAACTACACCCCTGTAACTTCTAATCAACGAATATTGAGGAAATTTCCGGAATCTATTCTGCGTTATAAGGCACGTTTGTGTACGAAAAATGAAAAAGAAATCCCGCCGTCAGATATTTCTTCGTCTCTAATGGGTTAATGAAATACTTTTAGGTACAAAGATCTTCGTGGCAAAGGTTCTTTCTGTGTGTGTGTGGTCGGCCACCGCATCGTTTGGCTCAACGACAGCACCATTGGCTGCGCGGTGCAATCGGATTATTTTGAGCTGCTGTTACCTAGGATGTTCATATGTCCCGAAGAACATTGACCTTGTAAGGTTCTCGCTGCTCACTGAGCAGACTTTTGTCGGCCATAGATCTTTGTGGGACAGGTTCTGTCAATGACAGAGCTTAAATCCGCTGAGCTGTCTTGTGAGAATTCTCTGTCTAAAACTGCTCAGCCGCTTTGTGTTGTCGGCCGCTGCTTTGCTTAGCCCTAGGAAAGCACCTGTTGGCTGCGCGGTGCGATAGCACTATTTTGAGCACTTCTTCCACCGGACGTGCTTGCGTAATGAATAATATTCACCTAGCATGGTTTACTGGCTACTGGCTTGCCGGCATTACTGCCCGGTCTAGTTCACTTTTGTCACTAACAAAACTGGTTCCGTTAAAGACAAGCAATGTGATCCCACTGTAAAAACATGGTGTGGCTCATAAGCAAAAGGTTGGCAGTTTTGAAAGAGCTGAACAGAAATTGGGTCAAGTTAAGAAGATATCGTTTATTTTGATAGTTTTGAATGCGGAAGATTGGACTTCATAATCATGCGCAGCTTATTTGCATTGTGCTAATACTATTTCTGAATGCTCATTATTCAGTTCACGTATAGTTGACAGTAAGCTGGCTCTTAAAGTAACTTAATTTTCGGGCCCTGGTGAGTCCCTTTCATAGATACATACCGCTAACAATTGTGCTCTTCGCAAATGCTCTTCATTTGAAAGGTTAAAATCTTCACAGCACTTTCTTGTACTCACCTGTTGATGGAATCTGCAGCTCTATTTCGCTATATTATGTTCCCATTGCGCCTCGGCGTTCAAACAACGAGGTGACTCCCGATATAGTACTTTTTATTGAGAGCGCCTACTCGACAGAGCACAAGAACCACACCGTATTGATTCTTGTGCCATATATAGAAGTTCTAAGAAAAGCGCTAGTGTCGAGGCAGCTAGCATACGCAGCTAGTATTTTTTTGTTAATTTGAATACTGAAATGGGTACGCGTTTTCTTGCCGAAGAAACTCACTGCGTTAAAAGTTGATAGAAGTTGAAGAAAAGTATCGACTTCCCAGCCTGCACAGCCTAGGCAAAGCCCGTCGCCCAAGGGAATGAGAGGATGAAATGAATTCGGAGCTTCCGCAGTCTATTTACTTTTTGCCGGAGGAAATGTTCATTAGCATTTTCGATGAACTCTTCGCGCTCTAACAGCACTGCGATTGGATGCCCAGACCATTTCCGGTCGGAAGTTGAGCACAAAAAATGGGCTTATCAGCCTCCTCAAGACGAGGCTCTTGGGGCACATAGTAACGGTCTCTGGCAAGCCGTTCTGGCTCACCGGAATTCTTGCGGAAACAGTTTTAAATGTCTCTTCGATTGGCTTAAAAGCGCAATCTTATTTCATTCCAGAGGGCAACCAAGCTACATGCAAATAGCCTACGCATCCCTAAAAAATGCGGTTACTTTTGCATTGCCTCGATTATTGTTGACATAACTTTCTATTGCCAGATAGGCTCTGCAGTTTCAGGTTATTATGGCAAAGGTCTTACCACTGTCGAAATGAACTCTCACTACCGAGCCCACGGGAAAAAGAACTAATTTAGCTTCACATGCATTTTTACCCCTTTCTGACCAAAGACGGCTTGCCCGTCGACCTGCGCCTCCTGAAGACTGAGATGTGTTGTTCCCGCTCTCTTCAAAAGCAGGGAGTTGTTTCCCGCTAATCTGACTCATTTTTACTGCACTTATGCGTGTAGTGGAAGCTTTCATGGTTAAGCACGTAATGCATGTCGAATAAACGGGAGCCAAAAACTTCGTTTCATACGCACTGCCTCCACTTCAAGCACCCCACCCACGTCGCCAGAAGCGTTTTGAGAGCCATATGTAGCATTTACGTGCCTAGTTTGTTTACAAACAGTAAAAAAGTGTTTGGGCAGCCCTTGTGGCGTTAGGCTACCGTCCAGACGCTGAGCCGATCTTTCGGAATAATTGTTGAACGACACGTTCGCTCTGCTTCCATTAACCCCCCCCAAGCAGACCAGGTAACTATCCCAATGTTGGAATTGAATGGTTTAACTCTGGTTCATTGTAGGACCAACATTTGCCATTACATTTCCAATATTTAGCCAATACGCGAAATGGACAGCTGCACTCTGGTCCATTGAAGGCTTGACCTTTGCTAATACATTTCCAATATTGAACCGATTACATGTGCTGCTTGGAGTGATGATCGGAAGGCGCCCGCGGGGCTGCAGTCGCATCGGGGAAATTAAACGGCCTGGCGGCACTGAAGCTGGAGTGAGATAACACAGAACTCTCCTGGAGCTCGGGAAATTGCAGATGGCGAATGAACGAGTAACTTTATTTGCCGTCATTGGAAGGTGGATGTTCTGAGAAGGAATGATGATAAAGGGGTTGGTCAAGGCAGCTCTTTTAAAAAATAAGGTAACCATGCACGGTTAGAAGGCTGTAGGGTGAAACCGAACAAAAGAACAGCTCATTGTGAGAAGGTGTTATGCAATGTTTGACAAGTACTAATAGAATACGAGGTGGATTCGATCGCATTTTCCCTTCTTTTAGAGCATGTTTTGCTCGCCGTCATTAATGGCAGAATTGTCACGCAAATAGTACCAGAGGGATTAAATAAAGCGCTGGCCGTCCATTTGAATAAAATTGCAGTAAAAATAAATGTGAAAATTACCGTTGTATTTCCATCTTACATTGCATTGCGGTTGTTTTAGGAAAGCACATTTTCTTGATGGAGATCAGTTTTCGTGAAGCTCATATCTTGTTCTCAGGGAATCAGTGTGGATTTATTATGCGTTGTGGTATCAAGAATGCGCTTGATGAACTGTCTGATCTTTTAAACAGTTCCATTGAAGAAAATAAATTTGCTTGTGCGTTGTTTCCAGATTTGTCCCAAGAGTTTCGTTCGGTTAACCGTGATAAACACCACTACGTGTTTAGAGCACCTTTTCTCCATCTTCTTGTTAACTATTTGTCGAGACCTTCGCAGCTCGTGGTACTAGGTAAATCAGAAGTGGTTGGCAACGGATAAAATCTTGTATTGATCAAGGATCTATATTTCCACCTATTTTAATTTATCTATATGTCAATGATATGAGTTCTGCCTGCAAACTGTGCCGTGTTTACACTGATGATACACTCCTACTGGCTAGACGCTGAATATAAGACAACATTATCATTTATTCAACACGACTGCGAGTTATCTATAGAAGGGTTGAACAAGAACTTAACTGGTATTAACTAATAAACACAGTGTTTTTCGTAATTATCTAAAACAAATTTCCTGATCACGTTTCAATGGTTCTGCACAGAACAAAATGTGCTAATTGCAAATGTTTTGCAATGATACCTCTGTCAAAGGGCAAATACTTCGGAACACTCTTCGATTCCGCCTGTCTTGGAATACCAATTTGTCTTTCTTCTGTTCTCAGATGCGGAAAGTCGCATGTTTGCTGCACTCTGTTCAGACCCTTTGCTCTATGTAAATACGCAAGCGATAATTGTACGCCTACAGTATGTTAGGCTACGATATATGTTGCTTTATTTCTGATCCGTCTTTTGGAGAAAGAAGATTAACCGCATACTGAAATCCACACTTAAATCAGTAATGCATGGCAAGTCACGTTATGAAGATAGTGGCGTTTTTGAACTTTTACATATGCCTCACTTTTCACACTTATTTTCTGAAAGTGTAGTTTTCAAATACATATGCGCGAGCAATTTTTGCACTGCACTGCATACGTTCCTGTGCGGGATCTTCGAAATCGCGATCGCTTTCTAGTAACTAGAGTACGTACCTGATATGGCGAGCGTCTTAGAAAGCATTATGTACCTTTTGTTCTTAACCATTCACCCAAAGTAATATTCTTCGCCAACTGCGCAAAAAAAGTTAAAGCCTGTCTAGTTAAATTATGTTCCTAACTACGTTATTCCGTTTGATGCTGTTTATTTTCATGTTTGACTATTTCCTTTTCTGAGTAGTTGCATTTTGCTGTTTTTTCTTGTTTTTTTTTCGGTGCAGTTTTTCATGTCAATATCTGCCATGTGTGCTGTCTGCTGCAGGGCGCTGCCACTCAAGCCTTCTGAGGTTTTGAAAGGCCTGCATTTTGTACACCCAAGAGAAAACAAAAATTATTTATTACTAATAATGTTGTAAGGGGAGACTTCACGGCAGAGACTTATTCTCACCCGCTGGCAGAGACGTGCTCCCAGCGAACAGCACCAAGCGATGATGATGGGAATTTATAGGTGAAAAAGAATGAACTCGCAGCCAGAGAGGCGACGACGACGAAGGCGCTTAAAGTGCACATTATGCGCCATATACCAAGGGTGAAGAAGAAGAAGTGCTCACAATATTATTGTTATTACTTTACATAAAGCCTTAGATGTGGTTCGCTTTTCTTCGCTAATTGTGGACGAGGTTTATATTAGATGTAATCTTATATCGGTTTCAGTAATTGAACCTACAGAGGCGTTTGATGAAAAAATATCTCATTTATATTATCCACAGAACCAAAGCATTAGGGAGGACAATGGGTTAAGAACACGTATTTTTACAGGATGAAACAAAAAGTAAATTACGACACACTACTCGCAGAATGTTGTTACGGCATTCTTAAATCGCACATTATCGTAAATAACGCAACATTCGCGAAAACATTATAGTAAATGTCTGAAGGTAGAAGTAAAACCATGTTCTTGTGCTACGTACGTGCCTCGGCACCAACCTTGCTGTGCTGCTCAGAACGGTGAGAAGTGCTACGTGGCCGAAGGTGTAATTCATCACGGAAGGTAAGGTGGCAGTGATGTCTTCAAAACAAGTGCAAGCATGTTTTACAGCGGAATGTTAATGACGGGAAAGAAAGGTTCGACTTAAGACTGGCTGTGCAGTTTGTTTGTTGATTTGTTTATACTGTAAGCACAAGGAAGGGCCTTCATAGGAGTGGGTAAAAATAAATCAAATAAACGATGCAAAGTTTTGCTCCATGTCGAACGAGAAACTAGAATAGAGTGCAATGACAGTATCGATGAAAAGCGACATGTGGTGAGCAAAGAGAGAGTAAACGCGTACTATGTGTGTGAACCCTGCCTCGACCCTCATGAGCCTTCTAGCCGTGACAGTTATCTGGTCCCGGAAAGAGATTTCAGCCCCAGGGGTCACTAGCAGCCCTTTGCGCATAAAAATCCCGCTTTGTGGAATAAACCTCAGTTGAAGTCCGGCGTCCGTGGTGTCTACTCATCTTGTCCGTGTGTTTCTGTGCGCTGGAACGATGTCTCATACTTAGACCCAGAACCAACTAGCCCAGCTCTCTACGCTTAGGGCTTCGCAGAAACAGAAATACATGCTTAGACACATTCCTATGAGAGAAGATTAGCGCCTCTAAACCAGAAGCGAAAGCACTGACGTAGAAAGATATGACAAAGGGATTTGGTAAATGATTATATTCTTTAATAAGCTGTAGAAAAAAGCTATATTTGAAGGTATTCGCTGTAGCCGGCGGCTGTGTGTATAAACTGTGCCTGTGTCTGGAGCGTTAATCTGGTGAAATTACACAGAATTCAGATAAATACTTCAAACCTAGGTGTGAAGACGCAAATATCAAAATTTTAATTGGTCAAACTTAACCTTAAGTTCTAAAGCGGCAAAGTTCGCACGCCTGCGTAGTTCGGTAGGAGAGTGTACGCACTGATATTTATAAAGTATGTATGTGGAGGTTAGTCACAGAACCGTGTCAAATTAATTTCGGCTTTTATTTATTTATTTATTTACAGGATACTGCCGGCCTCAGTTTGAGGCCTTAGGCAGGAGTGGGCATATCAATAATACATCAAGAAAACGAACATAGAGAAAAACATCGCAAGAATTTAAGTGAGAAGAAGAGACGAAATCCAGCAATAATAATAGTAACGAAAAGTAAAGCGCGACAAAAACAACAAGGCGCGTGCACAGCAGCATTACACAACCACGCATGCTCAGTCACTTGAGCAAGAAACGAAATGTACAAACAATGAAAACAATCATGCATATGAAGCACTCAAGGCATTGCGCACAACGACACGATGGTAATTCTATTTTGCTTCAATACTGTTAAGCATGCCGCAGAATGACTGGACTGTCGGGCATTCCACTGTACTCGAGGTGAGCACATTCCACTCACGTACTGTCCGTGGAAAAAACGAGTTTTTAAACACGTTAGTCCTGCAAGAAAATTCTTTAATTTTTTTCGAATGATTAGATCGTGTTGGGCGCTTAGAAACTAAATTAATGTAAACATCCTTATCTATTCCCAGCATATCATGATATAGTAGGTACATATATTTCAGTCGGTCCCTATACCGTCTCAATTTTAATGGCTCTAAGTTTGCGTTGTTTAGAAGAACCGTCGGAGATACTTGCCAGCTATAACAGTTGAATATAAATCTAACCGATTTTCTTTGAATGCTTTCTAACTGTGTCATGTTTTTCTGGGTATACGGGTCCCATACTACTGAGGCGTACTCAAGAATTGGTCTAATGTACGTTTTGTACGCTAAAAGATAGATTTCTTGTGTTGATTGTCGAAGCGACCTCCTCAAGTAACCAAGCTTGCGCATTGCTTTTTTTGAAATATATGACATATGCTCGTTCCATCTGAGGTCAGGTGTAATTACGAGACCCAAGTATTTGTAGCTGCTGACCGTAGAGAGAATATTACCGCCAGTGCTGTAAGAAAATTTTAAAGGGTTTCGTTTTCGCGTGATTGACATAGCGACCGTTTTCTTTGCATTCATAGTCATTTGCCATGTGGCGCACCACGCTTCTACGCTGGCCAATGATGAATTCAAACAAACCTGGTCACTGCAGTTATTGATTTCTTGATATAGTATGCAGTCATCTGCAAATAACCTTATTTTCACGTTCACTACTTGTATTATGTCATTGACGAAGATAAGAAAGAAAAGGGGCCCAAGGACGGATCCCTGTGGAATGCCCGACTGTACCGGTGCTGAGTCAGAGCGCACACCATCAATAAACACACTCTGTCGCCATGATGACAAATATGCAGAAATCCATGCAAGCAGCAGATCATTTTTAAGTATTGGCTGTAGTTTTAAAAGTAGTTTAGAATGAGACACGCGGTCAAATGCCTTTTCGAAATCTATGAATATCATATCAATTTGACCCTGCTTGTCTAAAATTGCTGCGAATTCGTGAATGGTTTCGAGAAGCTGCGTTGTTGTAGATAATCCCTTTCGAAACCCATGCTGCCTGGAATCAATTATGTTGTTGTCATTCAGAAAGACCGAAATATGTTTGAATATAATATGTTCAAGTGTTTTGGCGCATGTGGGCAGCAATGAAATTGGTCTGTACGAAGTGATAAGCGACCGGTTTTCTGTTTTGGTTATTGGGGTAACCTTTGCGTACTTCCAGTCATTTGGTAGTGCTGCACACGATAAAGACTTATTAAACAGAATACACAAATACTTCGAGCACCACTCGGCGTATCTCATAAGAAGTGCAGTAGGTATGCCGTCCATTCCAGGCGATTTCTTGATATTTAGATTTAACAAGAGGGATAAAATGCCTTCTTCAGTCACTGAGATATTATCAATGGGTGGGCACTCAATTGAAGGATTAAAGGTTGGCTTTCGACCGTCATCATTCGTAAACACCGAACAAAAGAACTGATTGAAAGTCTTTGCAATCAAACATTTATCTGTTACGGTTTCTCCGTCTATGCAGAAACTGGATAGGGGCTGTTTTTTCGAAGAACAGTGTCGCCAAAACTTTGCAGGGGAGGAAAGCAGATAATTCTTCAAAGATACACTTTGGTAGTATTCCTTTGCATTTTTAATGGCCATTTTTAGTTGGAGGCGTATGTTAGAAAGTTTAATGGTGTTAATCTCTGTTGGACGCTGACGGTGTTGTTTTCTTATTCATTTAGCTTTCCGCCCTATCCGTACTATTTTCTTCGTCATCCATGGACGTTTGCGCTGCTGTATACTTAGTTTCGTGGGAACAAAGTTCTTAACGCATTTCAGGACTAGGTTCTTAAAGAAAGACCATAGCTCGTTCACGCAGCATGTTCTTGATTCAGAAAGAGAGATAAAATCCGAAAGCGACCTATCCATGGCGTCTAAAATATCGACGTCTTCAGCGCGCGAAAAGTTTGGAACGAAACTTTTTTTTCTTTCAATGTCAGTGGTACGGCGAAGTTGAACTGTTAAAGATATCATTTTGTGGTCAGATATTCCATCAAAAATATGTACTTCGGGATTACGGTTGAGCCCTGCATTGCTTACAAGAAATAGGTCTAAAATTGAAGCTGTCTCGTTTTGAATTCTGGTGGGCACTTTTACCAACTGAGCCAAGTCATGAAATATTACGAGGTCAACAAAAGGTTCAGCTTTGCTTGTAAGGGGTTCGGGAAAATCGCTACTCCAGTTTATTGACGGCATATTGAAGTCGCCACCCAAGAGGACATTGCAAGAATAGCTTTGAATGGAACAAAGAAATTTGTTTAGCTCAGAAAAAAAGTTTTCTTGTGTAGGTGGACGATAAATACCACCCACAATTAAATTGTGCTCATCGAAGTGTACTTTAATGATGACGCACTCGATTGCAGGTATATCAGGTAACTTTGAGACAAGTAATGATTGTTGGTAAATAATTGCAACCCCTCCGCCTCGCGAATTTCTATCTTTCCGGTGAATTCCGTAACCTGGTGGTGTTATTTCGTCGTCGGAGATATCAGAGTGAAGCAAAGTTTCTGTAACTATAAGAATATGCGGTTGGTGCGTCATAATAATACTTTCAATGTCATCTGATTTATTAATGATGCTGCGTGCGTTAACGTTGAGGCAACGGAGTGGCTTTTTGACATGGGTTTCGGTTCACTGGGGCGGTGACGGTGGGTTATGTGCGTCTACTGTTGGTCTGCTTGTGGGAATCCTTCCGTTACTTGCACTATCCCAAAGGAACAGTTCGCCGTTAATTCTAATTTTGTCGTACACTAGTTGCACTTTCCCTCCAGCTGCTCTAATTTCCGAAGTACTATTCCAGAGTTTCTTTCTTTTGAGCCTTGTATGTGCTGAAAAATCTTCCGAAACTGAGAATGCTTTATTCTTCAATTTGGAACAATTCTTTAGAATGGTCATTATTTCGCGGTGGTCGAAGAGCTTAATTATTACCGGGCGTGGTCTAGTCCCTTGTTTGCGCCCAATCCTATGTATACGCTTTACCGAAGACACTTGCACTCCAAGGGTGTTCTCAAACACGCCCTCAATCACAGCTTCCTTCAAATCGTCTTGAGTTTCTTCATCTTTTTCTTTGACCCCGAAAACTAGAAGGTTGTTCCTCCGGGAACGGTCCTCTAGGTCCATAAATTTGTCTTGCAAGCTGCGGACAGTTTTTTCGAGACCAGAGACTTTTTTGCTAATTTCCTTAACAGCCGATGCTGACTCCTCAACCACCTTTAGCTTCATTTCAATTTCTTCTAACCTCTTTTCAATTTTCTTTTGCCCATTAAGTATTTCGGCTAGCATTTCCTCAGTAGTGGGCCCAGGATTCGGCTCTACATCTCCAGAAAGCATTAGTAAAACGAAAACACAAAATCACGAACAACCAAGCACAGTGTACATAGGATTGGTGGGCACGTCAGCTGGATGAAGCATCTATCGCTAGATTTAACAGTAGAAGACTTGTTACTGACCTGCATGTAAAAATGCAACGGGTTGGACATGCTGTCAGGCGGCCAGCCAACGTGCCCACTGGAAGGCGTTGATGGTGGCTGGCTTCTTATATAGGCTCTTGATGATGTCGATGGGCCTGGACGCATTGACGTCCAGCGATCGTCATGGTGCGGCGGCTCGTACGCGCAGACTCCGTAGGTGGCTGGTATTGTGATGACCAAGCACGCTGAATCTTGCAATGCGCTGACCGATGTTGTGCCAAACAGAAAGAACTGCATGTAAAAAAGCAACGGGTTGGACATGCTGTCAGGCGGCCAGCCAACGTGCCCACTGGAAGGCGTTGATGGTGGCTGGCTTCTTATATAGGCTCTTGATGTTGTCGATGGGCCTGGACGCATTGACGTCCAGCGATCGTCATGGTGCGGCGGCTCGTACGCGCAGACTCCGTAGGTGGCTGGTATTGTGATGACCAAGCACGCTGAATCTTGCAATGCGCTGACCGATGTTGTGCCAAACAGGAAGAACTGCATGTAAAAATGCAACGGGTTGGACACGCTGTCAGGCGGCCAGCCAACGTGCCCACTGGAAGGCGTTGATGGTGGCTGGCTTCTTATATAGGCTCTTGATGATGTCGATGGGCCTGGACGCATTGACGTCCAGCGATCGTCATGGTGCGGCGGCTCGTACGCGCAGACTCCGTAGGTGACTGGTATTGTGATGACCAAGCACGCTGAATCTTGCAATGCGCTGACCGATGTTGTGCCAAACAGGAAGAACTGCATGTAAAAAAGCAACGGGTTGGACATGCTGTCAGGCGGCCAGCCAACGTGCCCACTGGAAGGCGTTGATGGTGGCTGGCTTCTTATATAGGCTCTTGATGATGTCGACGGGCCTGGACGCATTGACGTCCAGCGATCGTCATGGTGCGGCGGCTCGTACGCGCAGACTCCGTAGGTGGCTGGTATTGTGATGACCAAGCACGCTGAATCTTGCAATGCGCTGACCGATGTTGTGCCAAACAGGAAGAACTGCATGTAAAAATGCAACGGGTTGGACATGCTGTCAGGCGGCCAGCCAACGTGCCCACTGGAAGGCGTTGATGGTGGCTGGCTTCTTATATAGGCTCTTGATGATGTCGATGGGCCTGGACGCATTGACGTCCAGCGATCATCATGGTGCGGCGGCTCGTACGCGCAGACTCCGTAGGTGGCTGGTATTGTGATGACCAAGCACGCTGAATCTTGCAATGCGCTGACCGATGTTGTGCCAAACAGGAAGAACTGCATGTAAAAAAACAACGGGTTGGACATGCTGTCAGGCGGCCAGCCAACGTGCCCACTTGTTTCGGTGTGTGGTGCCATACTATTTTAGCATTGTCAGTATTGGCCTTGTTACGCACCTTATACGCCAGGATTTTCCCTTCTGCAGTTGCGTTATACAGTCTTCGCCAGAGGCCCCACGTAACTTTATTATCCTCGCTACATACTTCATTGATGTGCATGTTTTCCCTTAAGTGCCGAGTTAATATTGATCCTAATATTGATATCTTTTTACCTTTTTAGTTCGTGTGGCCAGATTGGGTATTTACGCATAAGGGATACTTTCTTCCTGGCTCTAGTCATATATAGTAATTTTAGTGGATTCAGTGACATTTGCCATTCACTGCACCAATTCAAAATTTTTCGCAAATTGTTGTCAAGCTCAAACTGGTCACTAAAGGTTTCGATTATATTATACATGGGGCAGTCGCCTACAAACAAATTTAGTGGAACTCATATATCAGTAGGAAAATTATAAAGTTAAATAACTTAGTCCCCAAACACTGCCCTCAGGTACTTCAGGAAAACCAGTTTGGACCTGAATTTAATTTTAATTATCTCTGCGTACTGCTTACCAGAGTGAAGACGTCATGTAAACCACGAAGTAAAATGTGGATTTCTAAACATTTCATTTGCATTATTCACTGTTATGGAGGCGCTCCTTTGTCAATGGTTTTGACGAAATATAAAAAATGAGGTCGATCTGTTCAAATTTAATGTTTGGGAAAGATCTTCAACTCTTAACATGCTGAGTTACTGTAGACAACTGTCTTAGGAAAACTATTGTCCACTAGTGATCATCGTCATCATTATCAGCCTGACTACACCCACTGCAGGGCAAAGGCCTCTCTCATGTCTCTCCAGTTAACCCTGTCCTTTGCCAGCTGCATCCACCCTTTGCCTCCAAACTTCTTAACCTCATCCGCCAACCTAACCTTCTGCCACCGCCTGCTACGCTTACTTTCTCTTGGAATCCACTCCGTTACTTTTAAAGACCAGCGGTTATCTTGCCTTCGCATTACATGCCGTGCCCAAGCCCATTTCTTCCGCTTGATTTCGACTACGATGTCATCAACCCGCGTTTGTTCCCTCATCCACTCTGCCCGCTTCCGGTCTCTTAACGTTACATTTATCATTTTTCTTCCCGTGGCTTGCTGCGCTGACCTTATCTTAAGCTGATCCCTTTTCGTTAGCCTCCACCTTTCTGCCCCGTAGGTGAGTACCGGTAAGGTACAGCTATTGCACACTTTTCTCTTCAGTGATATTGGCAAACTGCCATTCATTAATGATCTGAGAGAACCTGCCATATGCACTCCACGCCATCCTTAGTGATAACTAGTGACAGTAAATTGTAAATTTACCGATCATTTGAGAGATGATTACAAAATACGTGCTCAAGCAGTTGAGAACAGGTGCTCGTGAGAGAAATAGGCTTGTAGTTTGCTACGTCTGAGGTGCCCTCACGTTCATGAACCGGAATTATTTAGATTTTTTCCCGGATAAAAGAAATGTTCGATGAATTAGCGAACGTGTAAAGATTATAGTAAGATACCGACCCACTGACCATACCTTTATAGACACCCAGTCAGGACCTTGCCAGCGGTGATTGATTTCTTAGCGGCATTGCGCAGAAGGTTCAGGACTCCTTCCTCGTTGATTAGAATGTCAGACGCTCAAGGGCAATCACAGGTGCATAAAAGTATGATAGTGTACGATCATCGTTGGTGAACACAGCGAAAAAAAGGTATTGAAATTTTCAGCATATACTGCGGTAACTCTTTCTTCCTCAGCTTTATGTTGCTTCTTTCCGGGCTTTGCATATCTCTGACATTTTCTAGTTGATTCATGAACAGGATTTTTTTAGTTTTACAGTAAGGAATTTCTCCTTGAATACCTTGGAAAGTCGATTTATGTCTAGCTTCATGTTATGAAGTAAAATCTTTTTCTAGGCAATCAGATCTCGAGAAGAATCTTTGTTTCTTTTTAATCCTTTGTTTGATAAAAATCGAAAATATAAATTGAGTGCAGATGCTTGGTACCATTATAACTGAAGTGCAAAGGGGTTTAATGGCTCTGAAATAATCAGGCACTGAACGTTGTTTGTTTGAGTGTCGACAGTTGTTCTAGAGCCTGCCAACAGCGCGCGCGCAGCGATAGCACTGCCGCTGCCACGTTGACATATCTTCGGTGTTACAATGGCCGCTTAAATAAAAGGAGCCATCCTGGCGACTCAAGGAGTAGGGCGTATCACGGGGTCACTGTAAGGCATCAGGCGACTGACGCGCACCGTTTCACGGCCAAGAGGGCGAAGGTCAGAGGAGGGTGAAAATTGTGCGACGACATAGATCACATGGAAAGCTTGAGACACAACACGGTTGAGGCCATAATATTTTGGCGGGGAATTTGCGAGAACCAGCATAGATCCAGAGCCAAACAAGCGAGCCGGTAGGAAGGGTTACATGGATTTCACCAAGACTTCGGCGCTCCTTTTGTCGATTGTGATAATCGGACGTGAGGGAACAGGTGAGCTGATGGCATTCCTCGGCATACTTGACAATTTCAGAAGCAGGCAGGCACGCAGTCTGCTGCATCAGGATGGTAGAGACGAATTGTGTTAGGTATACTTGCAGGTTCGCGTCCGCAAATAAGAACGGATAATAGCCGGTGGACTGCAAGGCAATATTGCAGGCGTACATGACGAACGGAAGTACGATGTTCCAATTAGAAAGGTCGGGACTGATCAAGTTGTACATGGTCAGCATGTCACCGAGTATCCGGTTATTTCATCCTGTGAGCCCGTTGGTCTGAGGATGGTACGCTGTGCAGGTTCTGTGAACAATGCGGTATTCTTCGAGGAGTGCCTCAAAAACCTCTGAGACTATACGCGGCCACGGTTGCCCAGAAGCTCAAGAGGGGCACCGTGGCGGAGAATGAAGAAAGCCACATCTCTCGGTCTAGCTGCTGGAACAGCCTCCGTTTCAGCATAGCGCATGAGATGGTCTATGGAGAGTACAACCCAGTGGTTACCTTAAAGGGAAGAGGGCAGGGGCCCATAAAGGTCGATGCCTACGCGATCAAAGGGACGTGCAGGGCAAGGTAATGGCTGCGATGGGCCAGAAAGGCGCTGTGGTGGGGACTTGCGGCGTTGGCAGTGAAGGCATGAGTGAATGCACTTGCGTAAAAGTTGTACATTCCACGCCAGTAGTATCGGCGCTGAAGTCGAGTGTAGATTTTCAAAACACCAGCATAAGCAGTCTGGGAGTGGGCATGGAAAGCCGCGCAGGCTTCAGATCGTAGGTGGCGAGGAATAATGAGGAGCCATTTTCGACCGTCGGGCATGTAATTACGACGATAGAGAAGAACGTGATGCCAAGTGAAGTGGTGGGCTTGACGCCGAATGGAACGAGAGGCTGCCGCCGTAGGGCAGCCGGACCGATGGTGCACGACATACTTAATTCTTGGGTCCTTATGCTGTTCCACAATGATGTTTGATGGGCGCAACAAGGACAGCTCGGGGTCAATGCTGAAGATGGCCGCAGTGTCGGAAGGCAGCAGAAACCGGGAAAGGGCATCAGCGTCAGAGTGCATGCGTTCGGAACGCCGACAACTGAAATGTCGTACTCCTGAAGGCGCAAAGCCCAACGGCCAAGGCGACGCGATGGTTCCTTCAACGACGACAGCTAGCACAAAACGGAGTAATTGATTTCGGCCTGGGACTGCGTGCGGCTCGCATAGGCGACAACGTATTCTTGAAATCCAGGTTTTCGCTGGGCGAGCACAGCACCAATGCCCACGCCGCTAGCATCCGTGTGTATCTGCAAGGGCGTTAGGCACGTAATGGCGAAGGATGGGGGTGAAGTAAGGAGCCGACGTAAGTTAACAAAAGCTTCATGGCATTGCGAGTATCATGACGACAAAGAACTCTGGGCTGGAAGCCGCGTCAGGGGTGAAATGATGGCAGCAAAATTTCGCATGAAGCGACGAAAGTAGCAAGAGCGGCCAATGAAACTCCGCAGTTCTTTTAGAGTACACGGCTTTGGAAAGTTGGCAACGACGTGAAGCTTTGCCAGATCCGGAAGGATGCCGATTTTGGATGACATATGGCCGAGTGCGGTTAGCTGGCGAGCTCCAAAGTGGCATTTCTTTCAATTAAATTCCAGTACTGCGGTGTTAAAGCAGGTCAACACTTAGCGCAGGTGAGTCAGATTTGTGAAGTCGGCCGAGAAAACGACGATTCAGTCTAGGTAGCAAAGACAAGTCTTCCAGCGCAAGCCACGAAAGACGGTATCCATCATGTGTTCGAATGTTGCGGGCGCATTGCAAAGGCCGTGAGGCGTGATGAAAACTGTTTTTCATGGTCGCATTCGGTCATGGGGATTTTCCAATACCCAGAACGCGGGATCCAGTGGCGAAAAGATTTTCGCTCGTTGCAAGCGATTCATGGCGTCATCCATGCATGGCAGAGGATAGACGCTTTTCCTGGTTATTGTACTTAAGCGGTGATAATCCACACACAATCTTGTGGCGCCAGATTTCTTTAGAACAAGCACTACCGGGGATGACCAGGGGCTGTGCGTCTGCCCAGAAGGTATGGCGTTCTGCCCAGAACAGCGGCCTACATAAGAGGGGCAGCCACAGGTTTCTGAGGAAGGGGTGGCATCGTCTGTTGAAGGTTGAGAGTCAGCAGTGGTGGTTGGTCGCAAACTACAGAGACGAGCTCCAGTTGACGTGAGACCTCTTCTCTGATGAACTACTGAATATCGTGTATGATCTGCGGCCCTCCTGCGATCCCGGCATCAGCACAAAGGTCATCGGCATGCTCTATGGTGCGGCGAGTGAGGGCGCGTTGCTTGCGGAGCTCATCGTAGCTTCGGCACAAGTTGATGACGGAGGGCCACGGTTTCCGGCTCGGCTGCTTGGCCAGAAGCATTTGGAACGCATCTTTATCGATACCCTTCATAATATTATGTATCTTATCAGCCTCTGACATCTGAATGTTCGTGCGCTTGCAGAGATCTACCACGTCCTCAATATAGCTAGCGAATGTATCGCCGGGCTGTTGGGCCCGCTCTCGTAAGCGCTCTTGGGCGCGTAGTTTGCGCAGTCCAGGACGGCGAAATACCTTGTCTTGAATGTCGATCTTGTGGTGATGTCCGCTTCATGGTTGTAGAACGAGAGATTTGCGACGTCAGTAAGATAAAAGATGAAGTTGTTAAGTTTCATGGCGTCATCCCAGCGGTTGTGCGTGCTGACCCGCTTTTTCACACTAAACACGAATGACACGAGATGGGAGGCTTATCAGTGTTCGTCCGCTTTAAAAGTACGCATCGCCAGACGGGAACACTGGTAAAACGGAGCACATGATACCATAAACACCAAAGCAACACCAGCTAGAACTGACGGCGTGCTAACGAGGTCGACAATCGTTCATCAGCCGTCTCAAACGGAGTGGTTGTCGCCATTCCGAACCTTCCGAACGGTGTAGAAAAAAACACCGTATGGCAACTGAGACGGAGTGAGGTCGAATTGCTGCTGCTGTTCAAAAGAACGCGCCAGTGGAACTGTGTACCTTTATCTGCTTCGCTTAGTTCCGGAACGAAGCAGCATGTTTTGGTTTCGGTCGAGATGCAATCGGCAGCTGGCGGCGCAAAGGATCAGAGGACGGCGAGAGGGTCGCGAGTGCGGACGCTGCGACTGCGAGCGGCGTAGGCGCTAGGCCTAGCAGCGCCAGCGGGGCCGTCTCGGATTCCATCGCAGAAATGAGCACGGCGGGTTGTCTGGAGCCTCTCTTAGAACGGATATCGTGAGCGGCGAATTCACGCTTGACACTGCTGCTTTTCGATGCGCGACGGAGAAAGGAAAGATGGATGCTTATCCGAGTTCACCGAAATGGATATCGTAAACGACGGCTGAGCTCTGGTTTGCGAATGGCGGTACGGCGCCATTGTGAGCGAATTGAGACAAGCGCTGGCTTTGCCGCGCCCTTGGCCAGCGGGAGAGAAATTTCTACCTCGACACTGCTGCCCGAAGGATATTCTTGAATCCCTGCCGTCTCACATCCGTCTCGCCGTCATGGTGATTGATTTTGCGTTTTAAATATCGTTGTACGATAAAGACGTGAGCAGGCTTGTGTGGAGCGCTGAAGCACTGTGCTGCGGAATGGAGCAAAACATTAGCGCAGTTTTCTTAACGACGCGCTGCCAGTGTATGGGTTGTTTTATATGACTATGCGCCAGCGCTTGAGCGCCTGCATTGTCAGTAAATCCCAATGCCTGCGTTATAAATTCACCTTCATTGCGCAAAGCACCTCACGAGCGCTCTGTACAAGTCTGCTTGCGTTTGCACTGAGATACACCTTGCTAGCGGCTGTAGGTTTTCGTCATTTTTATTTTAGTGCTCTTAGAAGCATTTGTGTCATTTAGTTTGGATATGTGCAGCATTTTTGGCCACTTATAATTTTATGCGTGTTCGCAAAGCGAGGTATGCAGCATCCCTATTAACATAAAAAAATCAGGTTGCTTTATCTAAAATGCCATAGTTCCCCACAAATAAAAACATAATTTTGCTTATCGTGCGCGTCGCAGCAAATGTATGTGCTCGAAGCTTCTTAAGTGCATAGATTCGGCCGCCGCATTTAGAATTCCAATCTGATTATTTCCTGCTTTCAGCACAATGGCGCCATCTCTTTGTCACTGGAACACAACTGAAAGCGAGAGAGCAACAGCTGTCAGTTCTTGCCTTATGTTCTGCGGTTCGTTGCGGCATAACTTCGATGGGTGCAGTATAAACGTGCTGTCACTGTTTGTGAAAATATAACAGCTGCCTCAATTTCAAAGCATCACATACGTCATTGCCTTGTTCACCTATCAGTATTGGAGTCAGTAATTCGAACGACATACATTTTATTCATAATTATTTGTTTCGTATCAGATCTGACTGGACATTGTTCTATCCAAGTTCTAATCTATGAAGAACTCCAAGGTTGCATCAGTTTAATCTACAAGCAGTACCAAACAGTTCAGAGTTAAGTAGCAAAGAATGATGCACCCTGCAACACTTGTAGGCATTTTCGTGCAAATGAATGGTGGACATAGGCAGGAACTGAAATTTTTGTACAAAAATATCAGCTCAGTATTTATCTAAGCATCTGATGACTACCTTTTAGGTGCAGAATTTACTCAAATTTAGGCATTGATGTCACGAGTTTTAGCAAAGCTTGGGTTTTGTGATTATTTATTTAAAATGGGACTGGCACAAAGCTCTGGTGTTTCGTTATCTTGCAAAGAGGCAGAATGCAAACAGTGACAGTAAGGAGCTGCTGACACCCAAGCAATTTTCTTAAAATTCAGGCGTAGTTACTTGTGCAATTAAAAAAAGACAATAGTAGGAATAAGGAGCCACTGTAACTGCTGCAACCATGCTCAGTTCTGAAAATAGAGTACTTTTATGACAAAACCAGATATAGCGTACTGACACGCTGCTATTTTGGGATTTTCATTCCTACTGTCTCATTTTCACGCGTGTTCACTACACCTCTTTTCCAATAACAAATAATCCAATGTTGAGACGGATGTGGTTTCTTTAGACTTGCACGAAACTATGGAGAGACGATCACAATTATTTGCTTTTGCGACTCTGGATTTGTCATTTTATTGACAAATGGTAATGAGGTCTGGATACGGTGCAGCTATTTTTTATTTTGAATTGGAAAAGAGTGTTTTGTGTTGTAGTCTTCGATGGCATCCAATCATTGTGGAGTGCTACATCACAAGCTGTGTATAATGGCGATATACATTTTGAACAACACCATACCACTTTTGTATTTTTAGGTCTTCATTATACACACGCAAATATAATTCATGGGGAGTACCGATTGTTGCTTCCCGGGCTGTTATAGGTGCTCAAAATGTGATTCCCTAGAGAACATTTGCTTCTTCGATGCACAGCAAAAATTCCTGTAGTCGCCATATGTATCAAATGTCACGGATAAAGAAAGAGTGGTAACTTTCGTGTGCAGCTGTACCTTTCAATTGCGCACTTTGTATCACGCTCCCTTATGAGCAGTGGCTCACCATTGTTTCTTTAGCCTCTAGTTCGATTACAGTAAGGCTGTTGCTGCATTGGTTGCAATTAAATGAGATTGGGCAGCTCCGTTGTCTTATAGCTAGAATATGGTTTTCAAATCTTTGGTAGGGAGGCCATTGCACATTTTGTTTAACTTTTGCATAGTTGTGTTGGCCCACTAAATGTGATCATGGCTCTAATAGCAAAATCATATGTACAGTCGCGCCTCTGTATTATGGATACTTTGGTTTCAGAAAAAAATTCTCGCAAAGTGACTCATCCATACTAACGAATCATGAATTAAAAAGTTTTGATACAAAACTTGTCGCCAAGGTCTCCTGCACATAGTGGTGGGCAATGAAGTGGAAGCTAGACAGTGTTGATAGCTCCAAGTCCATTAGCCTGGTTACCATTATGTTTAAAAATCGGTCTGTGACATTTTTGAACCTTGCATTTCTTTGATTTTATTCTTGAAAAATTGGCTTGAGCATGGTTCTCCTATGTTAAATTTCTTACTTTGAGGAGGGGAGACCACTTCCTCATGAATTCATCTCTAGGGTTGTGCAGTCATAATGTGCATTATACTGAAGTGCCACACTATTTCTTTGCACTTCTACAAGTGTTAGAAATGTCAACGATATTTCGTTCTTAATTTTGCTGGACCAAGTACTTAGAGCATGCCTCCTCACCTATCAAGGCGCAGTTTTCCTGTTCATTGGCCATCACCTTGTAGTGAAAACCTCATCGCTTCTTTGGGGATTCTGCTGTTTGCAGCCTTCTGGGTGTTCCGTTTGGAAAATCTAAAGAAGGCACTCTGTCTCCTGACCTTTCTTGAGAGCGCTTTTATACACTTCGCTTAAAATAAACCACGCTTCGATGGTTTTGAGCTCATCAGTTTTTAAAAACAACTTCGTCTTTCCTTCACAGCTGCCTCTTCTATCCGCCTGTACATGTTTTACATGTCTAGTTTTTTAGTACTGTTTGGAACACTGGTAGTGGAACACAGTGCTGCTATAACTCATCAATGTTAACATGGTACTGTTGGCTAGAGTGAAGAAAAAGGAAAACAATATCAGCATGAATCTGTGAGAAAGCTGATGTATAGCTTTTGTCAAAAAGTACAGAGGCAAAGGGTTTGGCTTCTAAGCCATGTAATAAGGCCTCTGAGCATCCATGGATGCCCTACATTCACGGTGGTCAGGGCAAGATTTTCTGTACCTTCAAGAGATCTGGAATTCTAGCGATGCACAACAAGGCTCAGAAGCAGATCCTATGGGCTCTAAACTTTGACAAATGCAGTACTCTCATTATGTGACAGCATTGAAAGACATGACAAACAGGAACAGCAACATTTCGTTGACCCTAAGAATCATCATCCCACTGGTTTCTTGTCCCTGCATGGGCTAGTCATTTTTTTTTATCGTTTTGCATCTAGCTCGGGCAGCTTCCTGAGAGCACTGTCAGCATTTTGTATTTTTTGTTTTTAATGGACTTCCCGTTCTGCCACATGACACATTTGCTAGCATATATACATATCCTTTAATTAGAAAAAGGAATGGTGATAATGGATCTGGTGAACAATTAAGTTTTCAAGAAAATATGTGCTTAGACACAGGTCTTCAGAAATTCAATTATTTAATCACAAAGTTACTACTCCTTAGTCTGATCAGTTGCTATGGGAACTTTTCTGGAATTTTTCTTCACATCGTCCTAAAGTGAAGGTGATGAATACCTTTCTCGCGATCACAGACAATGCCTGTGTCCTGAGCGCTTTGACCTTAGCCCATGTGTTTTTGCTTTGCTTGTAGTGTGCACAGTCACGTAATACCAGGTTGACTAATTCCTTGTGTTTCAGCATTAGTAATTACTTGGTAGCTAGATTAAAAGCATGTGTGCATGTGTTTCTGTATTCTAATTTTTTCCATATAAGTTATGAGTGCTGCATTTTATTTCTGGCAGGCTCCTTCAAATGGGTGACTAACATATCTTTCGGGGCACATAAACTTTCTCTAGAGCATAGGCCTTCATATATTGAGTGTAAAGTTTTGTTTTGTGTTCTTTTTATGTGATTGTGTTAAATTGAATGTATTGTATGTTTTTTAAGGTTATGTTCATCCTAATGTTTCTCAAGAACAAACACAAACATAAGAGGTTGGATATTTGTGATATTTTACTGTAGATTTAGTGGACTGTTTTAGGATGTTTGTTTAGCATTTCTTTTACTGTAGTTTGTAATCTGCATCTTGAAGTTAGCCACTTGGAATTAGCCACTGGGAATTGTCTGGTGCATAACTTTTTTGGCTAATCTTATCTGACAGCACCAGTTAGCCTGAAGTGTAGCGAAGAAGTTTTCATGTCAACTCTGCATTGTTTTTCTAGATTTGCTATTGTATCGTTTTGATTACTTTTAGGTGCTGATTTCAAGTTAGTCCTTATCTCTAATACCTGTCCAAGAATTGTGGTTTCAAATGTTGTTTATTGTCCTCCATTTAAAAAAATAAAATTGTAATCTACAGGTCTTTGTGACCTTTTCTTTACTTTACGCAGGCTCTTCAATTCCTTTTCAATTGAATAAGCTTGACATGTTAAGCAGCCTTTTAATACTGCTGGTGTCAATATTTCAGATATGTGTGTAGGTTAGTAACTGACATTTGTGATAATCCAGTGCTATTTCTAGCGGTGGACTGCGTAATTCAGTATTTTCGAACATCCAATGGAATGAATGTAAGTCGCATGCGCAAGTTAAATTAATAATAATAATAATTGGTTTTTGGGGGAAAGGAAATGGCGCAGTATCTGTCTCATATATCGTTGGACACCTGAACCGCGCCGTAAGGGAAGAGATAAAGGAGGGAGTGAAAGAAGAAAGGAAGAAGGGGTGCCGTAGTGGAGGGCTCCGGAATAATTTCGACCACCTGGGGATCTTTAACGAGAAGAGGCCTCCTATATCCCTTCCCTTACAGCGCGGTTCAGGTGTCCAACGATATATGAGACAGATCTACTGTGCCATTTCCTTTCCCCAAAAACCAATTATTATTATTATTATTATTATTATTATCTTTAACGTGCACTGACATCGCACAGCACACGGGCGCCTTAGCGTTTTTCCTCCATAAAAACGCAGCCGCCGCGGTCGGGTTCGAACCCGGGAACTCCGGATCAGTAGTCGAGCGCCCTAACCACTGAGCCACCGCGGCGGGTCCCAAGTTAAATTGCGAACAGTGTTTTGAGGACGTGCAAGTAACAGTGTTCTGGAAAGTGCTTAAAACTGCAGTCTCGAAAAAAAAGTTTGTTAAACTTACACACCTACCTTGCGCTATGAAGGTAAAATCCAAGAACTATATTTTTGTTCAAAAATAAAACAACGGAGCACAAGCTATATGCAATGTTTTTGTGTAATCCTTACTGCGAATCCTGCTTTTATCGACTTTGAGGATTTATAGACTGGATGAAAATAGTGCCCGAAAAATATTTTCAATGCGCGAGTAAAGCACGGAATTCAAAATTTTCTTTAAAAAGGTCCATTATGGGCTGCAAAAATAAGTAACAGTAATGAACGGATTTTAAGGATACAATATACAAATGCATTCTTTTTAAAAACTTCTAAAGGCAGAGAGATGGCAAACATTATTTGTCCAATGTGGTGCTGCCCGCAAGTGGCTTGTGCACCATTCAGGTACTTTAACTTCAGGGATTACGTTTTTATACCACAGTGAAGAGATGGTATATTTTTACGAGAAGAAAAATGTGTTGCAGGAATTTGGCACGTAGATCCGTTACCACGGTCTTGTTTTCAGTTTCATTGCCTGTCGTCTTCCCAACTCTGCTTTTCTTGCCCATTGCGAACGTCCCCGTCAAGATACTTTCGGCTAGCGCCGGAGCCATGGTTTGTGTATTTTTTACAGAAGTGCCGTATACTCAGCGGAGTCAGATTAAAAACGTTTCCTTGCCGCCACCGCTGGTCTCGTTTTGTTTTTGCGATGTACGGCAGCACGCTGCGACATGACTTCGACGTCGTGTGTATGCATGGCGAAACGATCGTGCAACGCAGGCATCCAGGAGGAGGTGAAGACAGCGGTTCGATGCACTTTCTTGCCCTGTTCCTTACAATACTACTTCGTAACGGCTTGGACGGAACGGGGCTAGTTGTTAGATCTCAAAATTGAAGTTCGATTGGGCTTTCTTCATGATTACAAAGCGCATTCGAACTTGATCATTGTGATTAACGAACTTGCACCGTTCCGCCTATATAGTCAGCAGTTCTAATAGCCCTGTAAGAAAGAGCAAAAACGCAATATAGAAAAACGAACCGCTGTCATCACCTCCTCCTCCTGGATGCCGGCGTTGCGAAATCTTGGAGCCTGCGCACACACGACACCGCAGCCACCACTCAGCGTATCGCCGCGGTTGAAACCTCCTATTGCTAACCGGAAGTGCTTCGTATTTTTTTGGTGTAAAAATCTACACCAAATATGCTCCCATTGTCAACCGCAAGTGCTTCGTATTTTTTGGTGTAAAAATCTACACCAAATCTGCTCCGTTGCTAGCCGTAAATCCTCCGTATTTTTGAAGGTTGAAATCTACCCCAAGTCTAACGGCGTATATCGAACCTTGATTTGGGAGAACGCAAGAGGACAAGCCAAGAACACCCATCTGGATTGATTTGTGTTTAGTGTGTAGGAAGCCAGCCAGTCCTCGACGTCAGAGTCGCCGATCCCACTGAAGACAGCCGGTACCAGTTGTCAAGGCGTGCCGCTGCAGACAAGCGGCGGAGGAGGCGGCTGGGGCGCCAGGGGGACGTCATTCGGCATTTCTGATGTTACAGGGCCACTGCGCAACCCTAGGATGGGATCAGGGGCAACCTCTGTCACTTGAAAAGGGATTTAATGGCTCTGAGAGAACTAGGCAACAGGAACGGTGTTTGTCTGGCCGTCGACAGTTGTTATAGAGCCTGCCAGCTGCGCGCGCTCAGCGATAGCACTGCCGTTACCGCATTGACACATATTCGTCGTTAGAGAAGTAATGAAATCTTGAGCGATTAGTCTCGGATTAAAGTGGCTTAGGCTAAATTCGATTGCAGAGTGTTTTATATGAAAGGAGCTTGAACGGAAAACGATGTGCCGAAAAGTTAGCGCCTAAGTAGATTAACAGATGATTAACTTTTTTACCTTTTTTTCTGAACATGCGAAGACCACGCTAAAGAGACGCTCCACAAATAGTTAACCACTAAAGTAGTGGCAGGCAGGCAAATGATGAAGCATAATATTTTAAAATAGCCCAGTTCTGTCTTCGTATTTTTATTTGTTGTTTTCACGTCACGTTTTAGAAGCCTTAGCATAGAGTAACATACTGGAAAAGAGAGGACACTCCTGTAGACCCCAGCGGCCGGCATAGTGCACAGCGCACCTAGCGGAACCGGCACACATACCGGCCTCAGAAATGGCCGAAAATTCGCTTAAATCTCAGAGGCTGTACTTTCGGTTGCGGTTTCGTTTTCGCGTGAATTGCGTCGCTTTGTGCTGGCGTTGGTGCTATTGCACTCTTAATTCCTGACGGCAGCCACAGCTCGGAGCTACTGCTCTACCGCTTCGAATCATGTAGGAGAATGTCATGCAGAAGGACAACGACAAAATGACTCCAGGCGTTGATGAGTTAGGTAGGCTTTAATTGTATAATTCAAAGTGGCGAAATTATTGCAAAAATACAGTCAAGACAATAAACTGTCGCACATTTCTTAACAGTCATGAGCAGCACAAACAAGGGTGAGCAAAAAATAGAAACCTATACTAGAGAAAACTTGTTGACTTGAAGCTTCTCAAGGAAGACGACATACCCAAGACATATTTTACAGTTCATGAATGCAGGCAGATATATTTCCAGGTGGCCCTGAAGGAAGAAGAGTTGACGCTGTTGGCGGGCGAATTGAAGGAAGTTGAAGTTCACCGTTTTTTCCCACCGAAGGACCTGCTGCCGAGCCCTCTCTCGCCGGGTCTCTTTCTTGTCACCAACACCGTGACAAATCTGGTGGAGGTGCGGGGTCTTCCACGATAGAAAGGGCTCTTCAGCAAAGAGCGTCCGCGTACGATCATCGCGTGTCCTCGCCTCCGTTTCCGGCGAGTTATCATTGCACGGCACCGACTCCTCCCCGCTACGCGATCTCATGCGTTAGATTAAGCGCGACGAACTCCGCCAGCTGTACGGATTTCCTCCCACAGCTCCAAGCTCCATAGCGAGCTTTGTCCGCGAGGAGGTGCAGCAAGCGCTCCGGCCGCCTTTTCCTGCCGATGAGCCTCGACCATCCCCTCCTCCTGTCTGGCCTGACCGTCGTCTCACGTACGCCGAAGCCCTGCGGTGCCCTGCTCCGGCTTCGGCGTCCTTCGTTCCGGCTCCTGCTGATGTGCCGGGGCCGCCTGCACCCGTGCTGCAGTACGTGGAAGCTCCTCGACCATCCGTGTGGCGCACGTCCGACCGATGCCCCCTATGATTTCACTGCGGCGAGCCAGGTCACCTGTATCGGCACTGCCCCTACCGCCGTCTTAGCCTCGAAGGCTTTCCCTCCGATTCTCCTCGACCCCGCTATGGCGAACGACCCCGGGCCATCACAGATTTTCTTGAAGACCAGCGTTGGCTTCAGTCTCGTCGCCAGCAGGCTCAATCTCCATCCCCCACGGGTCGTCCTTCACCATCTACCGCGAGTTTTTGCCGGGCGGAGCAAGGCCGGTTGCCCACGGCGGGAAAACTGCAGCCAGCGACCGTGGGGGGTGGGCTCGCTGGACATCATTGTGCGTGCCACTCCTCACTGACGCGGACACGACATGCCGATGCCTCGACGGTTCCAAAATCCGCGGTCACCGTTCACTCCGACACAGCGACGTTTCCTCGACACAACGACGCTTCGACGGTTTCGAGCTCCACAGTACCCGCTCGCTTCGACACATCGACGCTGACTCATGAGGGCGCCTCGACGATTACGACTCCTGCGCTCTCCGGTCCCTCCGACGCACTGACGCCATTAGAAAGCACGCACAACGCCGATGAATTCCCGGTGCCAAAGCCTGCAGACAACGAGGCCTGTGCCCGATCATCCCCTCCGGAGCCTCCAACTCGCTAGCGGCTTTCCTTAGACATACCTGTGATACTGGATGGTCGCCACGTTCGAGCGTTATTAGATACTGGTGCTGATTATTCTATTCTAAGCTGCCAGCTCGCCACCATTCTCAAAACGGTTCTCACGCCATGGGCTGGCACACACGTTCGCACTGCGGGCGGTGATCTGGTTGCACCGCTCGGCATGTGCAACGCCAGAGTTCAAATCCAGGGTCCACATTTGTCGTCTGCTATCTTGTCTGAATAACTTTTTGTGCGACCTCATCTTAGGTGTCGATTTTGTGCGTGAATATGGAGCGAGTATTGACCTACGCGATAACAAGGTCACGTTTTTAACTGAAAATGCTGTTGCCCTCAGCAATGCAAGGCGACCAAGCCAGAGGCTTCGAGTTTCTACGGGCACTGCCACCCTGCCGCCTCGAACCAGCGCCTTCATTACGGTTGAGTGCGAATCATTTCAGGATGGTGAACCGTCGCTGAAACCAACCTTTCATTACTGCTGACGCAAGGCGTGTGCGTGGCCCGCAGTCTGATCCATGTTAATAGTGGACAGCCACAGGTACTTGCTACCAATTTTAAACACGAGTATCGGCATCTTTTTCGGGGCACTTCCGTAGCCTTTGTCGAACGCATCTCCGATGTTTCCGAGTGCTTATCCTCAGAACCAGTGCAGCCTCCTTTCTCCCTCGAGAGCCTCGATGTCAACTCCGCGCTGTCAACAAGCTAACGGGAACAGTTGTGTGCACTATTGCTCGAATTCAGAGAGTGTTTCGCCTCCTCGTCGGTGCGTCAAACTACCATAGCCAAGCCCCACATCGTGACGTACGATGAAGTACACCCAATCCGTCAACAGCCCTATTGCGTATCGTCTACAGAGCGCGAAGTCATTAAGTCCCAAGTTAAGGAGCTGCTCAAAGATGAGGTTATCCAGCCTTCCAACAGCCCATGGTCCTCACCGGTCGTCCTCGTTAAAAAGAAAGACTGCACTCTGCGTTTTTGCGTCGACTACCGGAAGCTTAATGCAGTCACGAAGGACGTTTACCTATTGCCACGTATTGACGGCTCTCTCGACCGCCTTCGGCACGCTCGTTATTTTTCGTCCATCAATCTAAAAAGTGCTAGTGGCAAACCGAGGTCAATCAACGGGATCGTGAGAAGACGGCCTTTGTCACTCCAGACGGCCTTTATGAATTTAAGGTTCTACCTTTCGGTCTTTGTTCTGCGCCTACCACCTTTCATCGGATGATGGACACTGTCCTTGCCGGTCTTAAATGGCAGTGTTGCCTAGTCTATCTCGACGACGTGTTGGTTTTCGCCGACTCGTTCAGCCAACATCTTGAGCTCCTGCGGACGGTCCTCGATGCGCTTCGTTCAGCTAACCTCAGATTGAAGCCCCAGAAATGCCATTTCGGTTACCAGGAGCTGAAATTTCTGGGGCATGTCGTCGGCGCCGCCAGCGTGAAGCCCGACCCCGACAAGCTTGCAGCGGTTGCGGAATTTCCACCCCCACGTGAAAAGAAAGCTGTTCGGCGTTTTCTAGGGCTCTGCAGTTACTACCGGAGTTTTGTCCAAAATTTCCTTGACCTCGCAGAACCGCTGACTCGCCTCACCCGCGACGCCACACCTTTTGTTTGGTCCCACGAGCAAGACGTGGCTTTCGCCGAGCTCCGCCTGCGTCTTGAAACGCCGCCCGTTCTTGGCCATTTAGATGAGGGGGGTGACACTGAAATACACACCGACGCCAGCAACATCGGCCTCGGCGCGGTTCTCGTGCAGCGCCAGGATGGCGTTGAACGAGTCATCGCTTATGCAAGCCACGCTCTGTCGCGTGCGGAGATTAACTATTCCACGACAGAAAAAGAATGCCTTGCCATCATTAGGGACGCTGCGAAATTGCGCTCCTATCTTTATGGTCGCCCTTTCAAAGTGGTCACTGATCACCACTCCTTGTGTTAGTTGGCCAACCTGCATGACCCGTCTGGACGCCTTGCGCAATGGAGCCTTCGCCTGCAGGAGTTTGACCTCACCATTGTCTATAAGTCCGGACACAAGCATGAAGACGCCGACACCCTCTCTCCTGCGCCTGTCGAACTCGCTACACCCGACACGGACGATGACATCAGTTTTCTTGGGGAGATCCATCCTTCTGATTTGTTGACTCAGCAGCGCACCATTCCAGTGTTACGACCCCTGATTGATTATCTGGAAGGTGAGTCGGCTACCATTATTAAATGTTTTTCTCGACACCTGTCGTCGTTTTCCCTGCAACGAGGTGTGCTCTATAAGAAGAACCCTGATTCCAGTTCGCGAGCATGCCTCCTCGTCGTGTCGACAACACTTCAAGAGGAAATACTTTCTGACTGCCACGACGAACCAACCTCTGGCCATTTGGGATACTCCCGCACGCTTTCCAGAATATGCCAGCTGTTCTACTGGCCCAAACTACGAGGCCAAAGCCTTACATCGTGGCACAGCGTCCGAGGTTGCGGATTTCTTTATGAAACAGATCGTCCTTCGGCACGGCGCTCCGACCTACGTCATTACCGACCGAGGGACCTCCTTTAATTCTCAGCTAATGGCCAAAATGTTTTCACCTAAGCGGTAGGACCCACCGTAAAACTACTGCCTACTACCCGCAGGCAAATGGGCTGACAGAGCGCCTCAATGGCGATGTACGTCGATGTGCAACCCAGGACTTGGAACATGATCATACCGTACGCGACATTCGCCTATAACACGGCAGTTCAAGAGACGACCCGTTTAACACCATTCCGCCTCCTCTACGGCAGAGAGGTTGAGACGATGCTCGACGCAATGCTCCCTTGCGCAACTGATGACCAACTTTCTGCTGACGCCGAGGAATTTGCCCACGACGCCGAGCAGGCTCGTCAGCTAGCATGTATTCACATCACACAGCAACAAGATAAAGACTCACGCCGATACAACCTCCGGCACAGACAAGTCTTCTACAATCCCGGCGACCAGATTTGGGTGTGGATACCTGTTCGATAGTGATGCTTGTCCGAAAAACTCATTTGCCGCTATTTCGGTCCTTATCAAGTCTTGCGGCGCGTCAGCGACGTTAATTACGAGGTACTACCGGACGCGGCACTTTCACAGCAGAGAAGCCGTCATCTACCCCATCCAGAGATCGTCTATGTTCTACGCATGAAGCCGTATTTTGCACGGTGACCCACCAGATACTTCGAGCCTTTCTTGTGCGCTTGAGTGCGCTTGTGTGTGCTTGTGTTCGCGCGCTTATCTGCGCGCGTTTTTTTAAGAGGGGAGGAATGCCAGGTGGCACTGAAGCAAAAAGACGTTGACGCTGTTGGCGGACGGAGTGAAGTTAGTTGAAGTTCACCGTTTTCTCCCACCGAAGGACATGCTGCCGACCCCTCTCTTGCCGGGTCCCTGTCTTGTCACCAACACCGTGACAAGATGCATATACAACGTACCTCACTAACATGCGCCAAGATTTTAAATAAAGCTCTTCACGTTGTGGTATGCACCACTTATGTCCAGGAATGCTAAATACAGAGATCTGTTTTCCGCCTTACATATTTCTATGCACTGGGTAAGCACGAACAGGCTATCATCTAAGCGCCTACTATTTCTGAACCCGTTCCGAAGTTCTCCAAGTATTCTATTACTTTCTACCTATGCTGCATTTTTAATTTCACACCCTGCATCGCCGGCCTCTATATAACTGATGTTATCGTAATCGGTCGGAAGGATTTTATATTCGTTTTAACGCCTTTCCCTTTACAAATCAAATTCATTTTACTCTGTTTCCAGCTGTGCGGAATTTGCTTCTTTGTTATGACTGCCTCCAGTGCTTTTACCAGCGTTTCCTTGTCTCTTGTGCGAAGTTAATTACTTAATTTGATTAAAATTTGGTCTATCCAGGCGGACGTGCATTTTGGAATATTTGCTTCCGCCTTTTTCTAGTTAAGATTTGTCAGTTCTAAGCTGCTTCTTTTTGTGCTATCCTTTGTAGCTCCCTCATTTGGGGCGATTACTTTATCGTCTTTCCTAAATGACTTAGTAATAACTTATGCAATGTATTTAACAGCGTCAACTCCCTCTAAATTTTTCCCTCGGCACCTTGAATCTGTTTCTGCTTTCTGTGATTCACTTTACCGAGCCAGCTTATATGATTCCAGATTTTTCATAACCACCCTTTAGTTACATCGCAAACTTGCGCCAGCTAGCGATCAGAGGACTGCTTGTTTTTAGCCTGGACGAGGAACTGCACTTGTTGTTTCTTTTGTCTACAAGTTACCCATCTTTGGCCTATTTCCTCTTCAGATAACTGCGTCCTCTTTGCTTCCCTGTGTTGCCTTGATGCCAACCGTCGTTGTTCGATGGCCTTCCCAGTTCTTTATTCTAGCAACTTCGTGGCTCCTCTTTCCTCTCCAGCAGTTTACTCGTTTTACTTCTTTTTATTTTTGTAACTAATTATAATTTGACTATTCCATGGGATGTTTCACAACTACTTCCTCTATGGCGGCCACTATTAGCTCAGTTTGTTCGTCATTTAATTTTGCGTACTCTTTTTGACTCCCCTGCATTTTTGTTTTGAGCAGGGCTCCTAAATGTAGAATAATACGCTTATGATCAATTCCGAGGCTGTACTTCCCCACTTCGCCTAATTCTATTATTCCGAGCTTGCTATACATCCCCTGCGACATAAAGTAGTAGTCAATGGTCGTTTGCCTGTTACGGGATTTCCACGTGATTTGTCTCTCACACTTAGGCTCTCTATTTGCAATAACTCGGTTGTGTCGCTCACCGAAGTCAAGCATCAACTTCCAGTTACAATCTGTACATCCATCCAGATCCTCGATGTGGCCAAGTATGTCACCAAGAAGAAGAATATCGGCGCCTTCTCTAAACAGCTTTATATTGTTATTGAGACACTTAACTAGTTCCTTGTTTTATTGCCTGCATTTGTCCCCTGTCCCTAAATAAACTACTCCTAGCCATGTAATTTTACTGGCAATTGTACCTGATACCCACAGATGTTCCTTGCAAGTTGACTTTATTAATAATTTGCCAATTTCTTCCTTGATGCATCAGCATACCTACTCCTCCTCTCTTCCTCTCCTTTTTTGTACTGTTGCTCACTTCCCAGACGTAGCCATCAATACACGGTGGGTCTTCTAGATCCCCGAGATGTGTCTCGCTTAGCGCGTGTACACCTTTTTCGGCCTTTAATTGCTGTTCTATTTCTAACGACTTTGATCTCTTTCTACCGCTTTGCATGTTTATGTACTTTATCCTGGTGTTAAATTTCTTTTTCTAGTTTTCTTCCTGGACCTCCTTGTAACCATTTTATTGGCGTCAGCCTCGATTGTTACACTTCCGTTTTTTTTTTAAACGCGCTGGATGTGCGCATTACTGGCCCAATAATGACTTCGCCTTTTGCGCCTTGTATCTCGTCGCAGCTTTTTTTACGTCCAAGTCTCGCTTTTGTAAAACGGTTAATTAGTTTAGTTAGAAACCCGTTGCAGTTACATGGCAGTTACAGCTCACAACAGTCGCCGCACTACAGCGCTGGAATGCATGCCCGCTCATATTTTTCAGCCAAAAGAAAATCGCCTACCGCAGGGACGGCCACGCTGCCACCAACAACATGCCGCAGTCGTCCGAGGCGCTGAGGAATGCAGAGTGCGTGCTAAGAGTCACCCAATTCCTTGAACTCCGCCGCCGCTAACGCCACCGGGAACAGCGGCATCATGAAGTATTTGGCTGCGAAGCTGCGCAAAGGAGTTGCGATGCGCTGCTGCTGCACCAGTTCCAAAAGGAATTACGTGGGCACGCCGAGGAGGGCGGGAAAGCTGCCGTGAATCTGTAGCTACGAAGTCCAAGACAGCCCAGTGATGAGAGCAAGAGCTACCGCTCGCTTGTGCTTGCGCGCGAACGGCTAAGGGCTGCGCGAATAAGTGTGCGCAAGATGCTTCCGTCTAGCGAGGAAGCCGGGAGGCAATTACTGCGCCTATGCTAGACAGCGGCGCTACGAGGACTCCTGGTAGTTGAGATGCCTGCAGGGACCGCCACACCATGTTGAAGTTGGAAACAACATAGAAAACGTCAGAAGAAGGCATGAATAGATTTTTGCTAAGCACGAAAATTCTATGGAGCTCTCTCCTGTGTTCCATTGAGGTCGAATGACACGACCCGCTGAATCACGGTACACGTCGGCGTGCATAAGTGCAACCGTATGGTGTCCCACCCAAATGAACAGTCCGAGGACGTTTTTGCTCCGCAGAGACTGACGATTTTTGTCGAGCCTGAGGACGTGGCGGTAATTCCGTCTGCCGTCTACTGTATTTGTCCGGCTTCGAGATTATCCGTCTCGGATCTCTTTTCTCAGCAAGGCTAGGTTTCCGCTTAGTTTTCACGGTAAATCGTTGTTTTTGGGAAGCTCATTGGCAGAAAGTTTCGAGTACCGCAGGCTTGCCAGCCACAGGTAGGGAAATATTGCGTTCGTAGATATCAGAGTAATCTTGCTACTCTGCCTTCAGAATTCATGCCTAACCCGGGCACAGCGCACGAAACGGCAATTATTCCTGCAAGAGCAGAAAATACAGCATATTTTCAACAGTCTTGGTAGCACTTTACGCGGTCTAACATCACAGGTGCCCGTAGAACGGATGAGCTATGGGCTGACGTCCGTTACCATCACCATACCTTCACTGACCGCATGCAAGAGGCTGTGTTTATTTATTTCTGATTTATTTATTTATTTATTTATTTATTTATTTATTTATTTATTTATTTTACCTACGTCGCCATTCAGACTGTGTTTGAATACTTGGGGCTCGCAAAATAGTACTAATGTTCGCGGTAAACCACACGAATTCATCAGGTTATGTGGCAACGAATAAAGGCTATCTTTTTATCCCAGCGTGCTCTTCAGAAAAAAAAAACATACGTAGTTTAACAAATGTGAAACGGGGAGCCTGAAGTGGTGAAAACCTTGAAAAGAAGGAATTGGCGATTTTCACACCATACCAATATAGAGGCGTTATAGAGGACAGCTTCTGTTAGCAGACTAGGTAGAATCACGCTTCACGCACTTATCTTCACCTGAATTACTTTTTCGCCGTCTCCTGTCGATGGTGGCAGCCTCGTATAATCGAAATTTTTAAGTTGCTCGCAGTGTTACGAAAACACCAGCCACAAGGGAGTAATCCCTGGCTATTGTTTGAAACAACCCAGCGCGAATGCATTGGACTGTCAGCAGGCGCTTTAGGGACCGTTTCAACATAATTACAGTAATGAAAGTGACGTCTCTTGTGCAGCAAGTGAATTGTAAAACTTGACGCACAATTGTTGGTATTTATACCTGGAAAAAGCAGGAGCACACATCTACCATCGCTCGGCTTGCGGAGAAAGCAAGCTTGCTTGCAAGTTGGCCAATCAGTGTCGCTAGTACTGAAACTTGTAAAGGTTCGTTGTCATGCATATTATTGTCCGCGTGTGCTTTTAAATATGAGTAGATATCTACCCCTGCATCTAAAAGCGGAAAACAAGGAAAATGAGGTCGCCTTTTTCTCCGCAGTATGTACTAGGAGCAACCGCTCCTTCTAGACATATTTTGTTTGTACGACCGCTAAGGAATGCGTGCAACAATTTTAAGGCTGCTATTATAGCATTGTCTACGTGCGGTTCTATTCGACGCATAACATTTTCCGATTCGATCATCTCAGCCTATAGTGACTGCGTGGTCGTGGGACAATGAAGAAATATAGAATAATTGCAGCAGAATAGAATTTATATAAAGCTAACCACTTCTCACCACCACTGCGAACGAAGCACTATATGGCCTTGCACTGTCGGCATACTGTGCAATTCTAGGTGATTGAATATAAGTCCGAGCTCTACAGTGGCATGTGCCGTTTCGAGACGTTAAGCCTCATAATTTACCATCTATTTGAATATATGTTTCATATCATAAGCGCTCCCACTTCTGAGACAGTCATGGACAAAACTACTGGTATTTGAAATGCGCCCCTCAGCCATGAGTGCCCAGCTATGTTTCTTAGCAAACAACGCTTCGTACTTACATAGAACCTTCTTGTCCGACAAAATCGTACTTTTAAAAATGGCCTTGGTGCCTTACGAGAACAGCGCGATTATGAGGAATTCCAGCACAAATTATGCTCCTTATCCGCAAACAAAAAATGGACAAAACTTTTCCGTCTTGTCTGCAGGTTGTTTTGCGCTATCGAACCTAAGAGGCATTACCCACTAGCCCTCACCCTCATCCTTTTAACATAATAAAGTCGCCCACAAACTTGCCTGGACGAATCGAAACAGCGTCCTCCGCTCTACATTTGTACCAGCTGTCGTTGTAGGGCAGGCCCCGGTACAGGGTTCAAAACAGATGAAGATTACACACGATTCGTGTGGGTGTGCTTGTAAGATAAAACGAGTTTTGAAGCCCCATGCAGGCCACTTGTCAATGACATGCTCCCAGTTAGGTCCGTTCGAGTGCTCTAGACATGTTTGGACGACTGCACAAAATTTGTACGTGCTAAAGATACACCTATGATATCAGGGTGCTGTAGTGGGAAGACGCTCCGGGTTAAACTCAAACACTTCGGGTTTTTTTTTTTTTACATGCAAGGAGATATCAGAACAAGACAGGTTTTTACATTTCGGATGGACTGTGTTGCTGCTTTAGCAATCGAAATCGAAACCATGACCTCCTGTTTAGGGTATGCTAGATACTGAGCCGCCATGGTGCCTGTGGCTGGACGAAAGAACATAAAGCTGTTCATACATGAGGCCATTCAGTCGCGGAGTCTCCAAGTGCCACGTAGATTCTTTTTCGACCGCACCGTAAACGAACAAGGTGCAGGCGTCACTCGCGTGGTTGGCAGCGCAGAGTAGCGATGTGCAGAAAACAGGGACCAGGTCACAAATCAGGCCATGAGTAGGTAATTCTAATTACCTCTTTTTATAATTGTTAAATATTTCTCAGTTCACCAATTGCTTGTTTTTATTGCTGGTCCAGGCTGCTAGCCCGTAGAGTCTCACGCCGTTGCGGAAAGCGAAGACACCGCTCAATGCGACACCGATAATGAACTTGAATGTAAAATACAGAAAAATAGACACATTACACGGCTTATTTCTTCCACCATTGTATTGTGATGGAGGAGGAGAAAAAACGCGGCTGCCACTTAACGCCATTTTTAACCCCCTGTGCAGTTAGGCGTGGCATGCGACTCTGCCTATATCTCTTTCGTATACACATTTCTAATGCATTTGCACGCTTAATTTTGCGGTGGAAAAAGAAAAAAATAACAAAGAAAACTCGAGATAAAACGCATTACCATGATTTCAATACAAAAACACAAGCGCCACTGCGTAGAATAAAAAAAACAGACAAAGTGCGCTTATAACATGATTGCCCTACATGAACATGATTATGGGTGCATAATAATGAATACCTAGAAGAGGGGGGTTTCATGGAGAAAATATGTGAGGTAGATTTAGTGGCTAATGCTCTGCATGTCACTGTTTGCATCAATGAATTGATAAAGGAGTGATGGAAATTTATATGTTGCCATAAGACCGCAATTACTGCAATTACCATTCGGGCACAACTCTCAACATTGCGGCAAAGTTGGACACCACGCTGTCTTCTGCCGTTGAAAATCGTACAACAGTCTTCCTAAAGCATAACTAACTCATGCGGTGCCACTTAGCAGATCTTCTATTTCAGTAGTAGGCAAGCAACCATGAAATAGTAGTTAGAAAATTAAGTCCCGCTGGGAAACGGTGGGAAAAACGCAAGATTACGCCAGCGAACCCCTCACGCAACAACGCTAACGCCACGGACGCGCACGCAGCGATCCTCCATGAAATACGCCGCAGCGCTGCCACAATGTGGCGTCGAATTCATGAAAATCGCCACTGTACAAACTTGTACTCAGCGCACTATATGAGGGCAGAGGTTAAACAGGCGAAATGAAAACAGCCGGTCTGCTGTTCATTCTGGGTTAAACCTTTAAATTCTCTGGCTGAGAGCGGTGTACCATGAACGCCACTTTAGAAATATACGCCCTATTCCCATCCAACACGCAGGGGTAAAGCGAAAGGTCCTAATGCCGTCGCTATGCATTTATGAGCTGATTTTCTTGCACTTTTACCATGCACTACTTGCTTGTCTGTTTGCCACTGTCTTTTGGACTCTCGACGTTCTTTCGACTATAGTCATGTGCCGTAATATACTAGTCATGCGTGACTAGTATGTAATGTTGTAGTGACGTAGTAATATTTGCTTCGTCAAAAATGCTGTGGAGTGGAGAAATGCGTGAAAATCTGAGAGGGAGAGGGCAAGGAGATCTTCAGCGTGAGTACAGGCCGCGAAGATGCCCCGCTGACGGTGCTTCATGGCGACTACGTCATCCAGCATTGGAAGCGCACCCTCGACGACATAACGGCGCATTTCGGACCGTGAGTGGACAACTTACTTCGCCATTCAAATTTTTGGCTTTTTCTCATTAATATTATGCTAGAAAACTTCTGTTACACTGTCTAGAAACAGTCTGCAGTAAACATAGATTTTCTGAATCTACGCGAGTAGGCTTGAGAGCGCTCCGTCAAAACCACATGCTCTGATGAATACATGAGTAGTTTCAAGCGCCATCTCGTCAGATGCAAACAAACGCTACCATTTAAATAGCCACCGGTAGTAAAACTTGGTATTATAGAAGTCTGCGGGTGAATCAAAATCAGGACATTGAATTGGCAGTAAAACAAGGAACAAAAAGAAATCCGCGCGCGAATTACAAACTCAATGAACTGTCGATATCACAGTTGCCTGATCCATGATGCAGAAAAGCTCCATTCACCAGACCATTTATACTGCCACCTTGGGCAACGTATTAGGATGATTGAATAAACTTTGATGTGATTCAGCAACTCTTATGCGTTTTGTGGTGCAGCACTTTAGCGTTATCCGCCACTGTTATTAAAGGGAAGCTGAAACGGTTTTCAAATCGCATGAAACGCTGTGGTTGGGAAGAAAGGACCTTGAAAATCATGTGTGCAATTTTTTTTTCCGATTCTGTCCGCAAACAGAGCTGCAATCGCTTCTTAAAAACCCGCCGCCGGCACGCCCTGGTCGCTTCCGGAAGCGCCGGGTGGGGGGATGGCAAAACCGGAAAACTGGCGGAAGTGACGCCATTCACGGAGAGTCGGCCGGCCGTCCGGCTGCGCTTGCTTCGGTGCGGCCCACGCTTTGGCGAACCACAGATCAACATAATCTTCTGCCAGTGTCGTTTACTTCCTCTCGTTCGGGCGTTCTGTGTAATGCTTGAAGCCTGTATATAAACCAGTTTTAGTATGATACTTCTTTCGAACAGCGCTCAGCACAGAGCTTGGTAGAATCCGTTGGTGGTTCTCCCACAGCCTCTTCCACGTTAAGCAGACAATCTGGTGGTAGGCAGCATGCCGAAACTGCCTGCACAAATTATGTGCATCAACATTTCTTTTTTCGTTATATTACTTTCTTACCTGTTTGTAAACTCTTTGCCTTTTCCACCTGGTTCACATCCATGCTGAGCTAAGGCCACTTCCAGCACTGTCTTTGAGGCACACAGTCTTGAACTTCAGTAGAGTCAGTTCTTGGGCTAGTTGGTATTCTTGATTTTTACGTTCATAGTATTCCAGCGCAACGGCACATGGCCAAAGAAAAGAAGACGAAAAAAAGAAGGATGAACACAGCGCTGTGTTCGTCCTTCTTTTCCGTCTTCCTTTCTTTGGCTATGTGCCGTTGCGCTGGAATACCATGATTGTGAATCAGTCTTGAACTCTTTTGAGCTCGTTACGCACTGTGTGCCTTTTGGGTTTGCCCTGATTGCTTGCAGCTCATGGCAGCACAAGAAATTCTCTTAATCTTTCATCAGCGCGCAGCACATGCCGATGCACCTAACTGGACAAAAAACCGATTATATCAACCTAGTATACTTGAGCAATGCAAACATTTGCATTCATGAGCGCTTGGTCATGGCTGACGATCGACAATGGCGCCAGAATTCATGCAGATCTGTCCTTGAGTCCGAACGGCAAAGTTGTCGAGCCGCGCTACGCATATATCTGCCATAAGTAATTCTGCTGGTTACCTCGATACGCAACAACAGCAACTATATATATCTCGCAGCACACTAGTTTTGATGAGCAGCACTGAGAGCTCCGAAACGCAGCCATAATTATTGTTCAAAAGCGTGTTCAGGATGCAAAAAAAAACAACGCACGGGGGTAAGCGCAGAAGTTTCATGGTGGAACAGTAGCCCGAACATGCGACAGAAGGAAAACACACACGGGATTTTCCTCCCGGTCACCTCGACTCTTCGCGCTACAGTACAGTAGTGCAACCACTCCAACTCATCCAGTTTGACATTCATTTATAGTTCTAAAAGGCCCTCGGGAGTAATTAGGCAAGTAACTATAAATAAATCAACAAACAAATGCTTTACCCCGTGCGACTCGTGTAAGCATGCCGGTGATCTGAACTACATCACGCTTACAGGAGTTACAAGAAGTTGGTGAAGAGAAAAAGAAACAGCAAAAAAAGATGCAGGAACAGGAGAAGACACACACAGACTGTCATCGGAAAGAAGATGGTGGCCAGGGTTTTATGCAGCAGCGGTACACGACAACGTTTCAGCGCAATTTGCTTTCTTTTTTTTCCACTTGCATCTACACAAAACATATGCACGCGCATGCACCTATGCAAAACATACGTATCACTCGAGATTTGGTTTTCGTGTTATCCTGGTAGGACGTGAAATGCCCATACTGGATTAACGAAATTTCCGGCTTGCAGGCGCCGCCATGTCGCTTCTCTATTAGCTTCTTATCAGGCGGTGGCACCAGTTTTCTCTTCTGTAGTCTGTAGTTCACAACGATTTCAGAATGGGTTTGGGCGCGCTCGTCTAGGTTCCGACAGTGCGGCGGTTCCACGGTTACCCGGAAGCAGAGAATATGGGAATGCGCCGACTACCCCAGAGTCGACGAAGATATTGATAGCGGAGAAAGCTGGGAAGCCCTGCTGCGCAGCAAAGAACCCGCTCGGCAAAAACAAGCCGATCCGCCTGGCGGCTGATTCCGCAAAGAGATAAAATCTCTTTGTTAGCCTTTATTCACGGAGGCTCCGGCCCCCGCCCTCCCGGCCTGCGTGCCGGGGGCGGTGAGTAATAAAGAATCTCCATTTCCGGTGGAAATAAAAGCTGTCATCCACCCATCTATTCACTCGAGATTTCCAACACGTGAAGATGTCGCGACTTGAGTTTCGCTGCCGGCGCACTCCGCGGCGTCGTTGGTTCCGCCGTTTTCTGAAGCTGCTGGTGGCTCGAACATGCATGGCGAAAGTCTAAACTGTTCAATACTGCTTGAATTATCCATAATTTCCAAAACGCAGTCCTTAAAAGCCAGCTGAAGCAACGCGCTACGCAGCAACGCCATCGCTGCCGGCCGGAGATCCCCAGGGATGACGTCATGGCGGTCCCGACCAATCGCGGGCAGGAGCGGCGTTCGCTCGGCGCCCTGAGGCGATGGGGCGCGTTTTCTTCTAATAAACAGCTTTTTGCGCTTATTTCTGCTCTTTTTGAAGGAGATATTCTTTTTCAGTGGAATAAAAGCTATAAAATGACGCTGAGAACTCATTTTTTTCGAAAAGTGCTTCAGCTTCCCTTTAATATAAACAAGTCGATACAAAAAGACCAAAAACAAATGACGCCCACTGCATTCTTCGGGTGTGATTGACGCAGTAGCTTTCCTTTTATGTACTGCCAGGAGCTGTTTGCGCAGTCGAAAAGAAATAGCGCCACAAAATAGACTAAGATAGTAGTAGCCGGGCGGTAAGCGTGCGCCCAGTTCCAGGGCACGCTTGGCGCCTGGATTGATTGAATATTGATGAATTTATTGATGAATATCTGTACATTTTTAGAACTCTGACAAGCGTAATCAATGGGGTTAGCCTCGAATGAACACACTCTTCATGATTCTTATTGTGACAAGCACCATAACATGCGTAAAAAAAAAGGGAAATAACAAACTTTGGCTTTTATTTGCACAGCCGATAATGCTATCTAGTTATCTGGTGTGCATCAGTCCCAACATACACTCAATGAAGGCAGCATACACGTGACCATCAGCGTAATTTCTTACAAGGCTGCAAGGAATGAAGCAAATCACCCATTTATATACACCCATCGTCTGCTCCAGCCAACACTTTCAAAAATTCCTAAATACAGGGTGGTGAAAAAAATAAAAAAACCTCTGAAACACTGCCAGGTGCGATGGACATCAGCTTCATGAAACCTCATCATAATTAGACAGAAAACTAGGAAATTCAGCGACTAACTTTTAATTAACAAACTATTGTGGTTAATACTAAAGGAGATTGCAAAATCATGTTCATGACTGCAACGTATCAGTTCTTGAAACCCAACAAAACTCTAAAGCTCTGCAGCGCATGTGGTGGTGGTGAAATACTTTTTGAATGCTCAAAAAGAGAGTTTTGGACTCAGAAGACCCCGCTACATGGTCGGTATTCTTACTCCGGGACACCGCACCACGAGGCCCCGTCTCGCGCCCGCTTTAGAAGAGCCCTTTGGGACCCCAGCATGAAGCAGTTGAAGAGCGCACTCTCCCATGCCTCTCTGGTAGGGGTAGGGAAATGGGTGAGGATTGTGAGTACATGTCCACACCACGTGAAAGGTATCTCACATGTCTCCACAATGCGGGCATCGCCAATCTATGTTGGGATCAAAGTGTTTCACTACGGCAGGACAGAGAAGAGTTCCTCTCTGCAGGCGCCGCAGAGTTTGCTCCTCCGCCTTACTAAGCCCCACCGGGTAAAGACGGTGGCTGTCGCAGTAATGGACTAAAATTTCACGGAACTGCACAAGCGGTTGATGAACTTCTCCATCGCCTGTGACAAATAATTTCAGCAAAGAACTTCTTTTTGTTTCAAATTCCGCATGTCTAAGGATTTGAAAAGCGTTATCTGAAACAGAAGGCTTTTATATGTGCGTTTTTATTTCTGTTTTATTTTTCCTCTGCATCGTAAACAATTATTATAGAGTAAAAAAACAGCTGGATTAAAAATTTTCAATTGATTACCACAAGTTAAAAATAACCAGTGCCTATGTCTTCCCTAGGTTTCGTTTATTTTTGGCTTCTTTTACAGGTATAGTCATCATGCGTCGTTAATATGGACACTTTGGTTTTCGATCAAGAGTGTCCATAAAGCGAGTCGCCCGTAATAACGAATCATGAAGAAAAGATATTTTGAAAACAAAAATTCCTTCTTGATTACGGAATGCTTCTGTACATTACAGGGAGGAGTGCAGTGAAAATTGGCAGTCTTAGAAGCTCCAGGTGCAATTTTCTGATTATCATTATCATTAAAAGCGCGTTTGAAGGGGCGAATGAGATGTGTGTTGGCCCCTCTTGGCGTGATGAATTACCCTCTAATACGATTGTTCACATCTCAAACACTCTGCGGTCACTCAGCTGGCGGCTGCTGTATTTGGCTTTCAACGTAATGCACAAAGAGCGTTTTTCCAAGTTATTCGAGCAATCTGGAAAATAGTAAGGCGCGTTGACCACCTGGGCATCTTGACATGATATAGCATGGGACCACACACAGAAAGGCCATCCCTACGGCATTTGCACTTTAGCGCTGCCTTTCGCCGGTGTTCTGCGTTCAAATTACAAGAGGCGGAATATCTGGCCCAGGCGCTCAGGATTTTCCTGTCATCGCTGTCCATTGTAACGGGACAAAGATACACGCCTCCCAATGGGATCCATACAATTTCGCCCTGTTCATTGTCCGGAGAGCATGTTTCCATACTAACGAAGCGCAAATACATTGAAAAAGTTTGGTCAATAGACCATAAATCGAGTCTTCCATATTAACCGGGCTGGTATTACCGGTGCACGACTGTGCAGTATAATATGATTTTTTGCACCTTGGGTTAATGTACTTACCATTATGCCGAAGAGATGGCCAATTATCGATCCCCTAAAGAGGTTTTCTAATCGCACCCTAAAAATAAAAATTAAAATGTTTAATTACTTCGCTCATTGCTATTACCTATTAAACTACGGCGAGGGCTTTAAAAGCGGCTTTTTGAACCGATGAAACGGCGCGCTGAAATTAGTTTTTAGCTCTTCTTAAGAAAACAGGGCCTCGTATTTCAAACATTTCTCTACAATAAACGATTGTGGCATATATAAAATGACGCCGTGCTGCCGGAAGAATGGTGCTACTAATTCCTCGCATGATTTATATTTTATCTTGAGTCGTAGCCAGACGAAATTTTAAGCACTGTGTCGCCCAGAACAAATACAACCAACGCCGATGATTTAGATTTCTCGAATTTTCATTTGGAGGAGCTTAATGCGGACGCACTTGATGCTAACCATTGTGTATCTCACAAAAATTGTTAACAAGGGTAGGAGCAACTATGGAACCAAAGTCCTGCTGTTTTTTTATTAGCAGCAAAGTGATCGAATACAGGGTGTCTCTTAAATGATGGTTTTCAAATCCTAAAAGTCTTTTAGTGCATGTAATATGGTTGAGACGATAAAATGTTGAGGAAAGTGCAATTGTCTTAGTTCCAATGAAAAGATGGAAACGTTAGCATTTTGACTGTATACAAAGCCCCTTCGATTCGTTTTAATGTGGTGATGACGTGAACTTAGAATAACTTTAAACATATTGTTAAGTGCTCTGTATAAAGTTTCTTGCACGCCGAAAAGAAACTGTCAGGAAGCAGGGGGCTTGGGTAATGAAGTTATCCTTCTAAACCACAAGATAACCGTTCAAAGGGCAAGAGAACAAACTAGCAATGGAATTTCTGTCTCGGTTTACTCTTAAGGAAGTGAGTGCAGTGCAGGAATATATTGTACGGAAAAGGTCGCGTATTTACGAAGATTTCGTCACAAAGGTTTGGGCGTCAACTTTCACTCTTATACATAAAAAAAACAAGGCATACGGATGCCGACGGTAGTGTTCGTCTCTGTAAAATCTAGGGCAGCGAAGTGTAGCACTGTCTGACATGCCAGATGTTACTTCGTCCGAAAAAGCTACATTTTGTGTCCTCATTATTGAAACAGATGTCTCGCACGCTGGACTCAATTCCAAATGAGTCCCTCAGCGATAAGCAATATAGCTCGCTAAATATTAATCATGATATTGAAGGCATCCGTGGAGCAAGATTCGTTCTGAGTAGCTATGGGCCAGGATGCTATACATGCACGCAAGTCTGAGAGCAGGCACAGTTGCGATATATACAGGGGGCTCGCGGGTATACTTTATGGAATTTTCAAAAATAGTTTTATGCGATAATATGGTAGTCCTTCACGGGCAATGCGACGACCCTGGCGGACGTCTTTAAACGTGTGGGATATGTTGATTCCTAAAGTAGCTAAAGAAGATCTACTAATTAGCATTTAAAGTTAAGGATTCCGGCATTTGATTGGAACTGTAGAATTGTAGCGGGCCAACTGTGCATCCAATATCAACTACCAGACCTGGAAATATGAAATTTCCCTTGGCGCTATGATGCAAGAAATTTTTGCTGTCCAAACGTATCGAAAGCGCTTGCGGAGACTGCGCGGCCCGCATAGTCATGCTCACGTAGTGACGTTGCTCAGAAGGGACACATGCTCCTCTCGATCTTTCCGTCGACGGGATGCACTCCACTTTTTGCGGTGTATTTGTGCATCAGGTACAACTGCGTCATTTTTCTCCTTTTGCATTATATTTGATTATGCTACGTTTTCTATATTATTCAGGCTGGTGCATATGATCAGTTATTGAAGCAGATTCATGTTTTGCGTTTTTATCTCACCCTGCATAAGCCGTACAGCTGACAGTATCAATGTCAATGAATAAAATAGTTGCGTATGGTAGGAAGGAAATACAACTGCTTCATAAGTTACCTCTCTAAATATTCACAGCTATCAAAGGGAAGCGTACCTCTCTAGGCACGCCTAATATGTCACACTGTTTGCTCCATAAAATGATACCTAAACCGGTTTATCTATCTTTCCTTTTTTTTCTGTTCAAAAGATAAGCTGAAATCATCGCAGACAGCGTGAATCACGAACCGGGTTTGGATGACATCCGAAAGTAAGTTTCTCATTTTTTTGTCCAACACCCTGTGGCATTCACATCCGCATTAACTGATTTGACGTTTTTCCTTGTAATAATGTTTCCATGTTTTACTGTGCGCGGGGCATGTAGAGCGAAGTCTTGAACACAGCCTGCATCAATGTAATTTTACCTGAAAGGATGCACTAAGTTCGGAAAGGCCGGGCACAACCACCGGACTTTTTTTTTTCATTGTCTTCCATCTGTGTTTCGTGTAACAATTACTGACCAGCTTCCATGCATTTTGGAATGGATAATTTTTGAGGCTTATGCATTGTAATAGCGCGCACAGACGTTATTCTTTCTTTTAATGTCTCACTACTCGACACACTCTGCAAAAATTCATTGCTGGTATACCACATCTCACAAACGTAAAACAAAAATATTTGGTAGTTATGCCCTAGTGGTGGTAAGCCCTGGGGTAAGCCGCAAGAAATCCTCCACACAAGAATTATTTAACCATACGAGTTAAACAGCCCTTTTTCAAGATCCGCGGCCATGACAACAGGCCGTTGTCTAGAGGTTAACAGATTGTGGCGCCGCCTATGAGCTGGGAGATAGACAACTGAAGCTAGCCTGTCGTGTTTCTGTCCTGAAGTCGGCCACTGAGCCACTGAGCGCATGGACAGTATCACCGTCTGCCGCGCACTTATACGATCGCAACGTGTAATGATCCTCCGCGCGCGCACTGGCTGCGTGTGGCCCGGGGAACGACGGGAGCGTCACGGAATCGCGACGAGTGATGTGTGTGACGGATGCGGTGCAGTGGAAACACTGGAGCACCTGCTCTTTCGTTGTGCCGCGTTCGCCGATGCTCGTCGCGATTTGCTTGCGGCCTATAGGGCGCTGGGCATAATACCAGAAGAGAGAGAGAATAAAAAGGAAGCGCAGGGAGGTTAACCAGATGTGAGTCTCCGGTTTGCTACCCTACACTGGGGATGGGGGATAGGGGTTAGAAAGATGACAGAGAGGAAAACGCAAAAAAAAGGAACGTGCACACATGGAGACACACACACACACAAGGCGTTCCAGTTAAAGTCTTTCACACAGGCCGGTAGATTGTAAGAAGCGCAAAAGCGCTTGCACGGCCTTCTTCTGCGACGATACGTCCTTTCGATGTTGTAGAATTCCTTTTTCGGATAGCGGTTGGTCGTCCAGTTGGTCAAGTTCGTGGCTAAGACATGCCCTCTGTGGACTGTACTGCGGGCAGGAGCACAATATATGGCCAATTGATTCTTCATGGCCGCAGTGGTCACAGGTTGGGGTGTCGGTCATCCCAATGCGGAAGGCATAGGCTTTAGTAAAGGCAACACCCAACCAAAGTCGATATAAAAGCGTGGCGTCTCTAAGGCGAAGCTGTGATGGCGCTCGAAGACTTAATGTTCGATCAAGTGAGTACAGTCGCGTATTTCTTAAATGTGTCTCATTCCATTGCGACTCGGTGCACTGCCGAGCAAGTAGGCGGAGCTTTCGTGCCGCGTCAGTTCTAAAAAGAGGAATGGGGACGTGGCGCTCCTCAGTATGGGCGCTGCGGGCAGCGTGATCTGCCCGTTCATTGCCGATAACCCCGCAGTGACCTGGAAGCCACTGGAACGTTAATTCATGGCCGGCATCACTTATATGGTGTAACGTCTCTGTAATATGGAAGATTAGTTGTTCATGTGGTCCGCGTCGTAGAGGTGACAGTAGAGTGTGCAGTGCCGCCTTCGAATCGCAGAATATTGTCCATTTGTGTGGCGATTCATCACCAATGTGATGAAGGGCAGTTAAGAGCGCTGCGAGCTCTGCTGCTGTCGATGTTGTCGCGTGGGTCGTCTTAAATTTGATTGTTGTAGCTCTCGCTGGAATGACGGTTGCCGCCGCGGAGCTGCTTGGAAGGACAGATCCATCAGTGTAAATATGTGTTGAGTCACGGTAGTTCTCGTACAAATGTAGTAACGTGAGCTGTCGAAGGGCTGGTGATGAGAGATCAGCTTTTTTCGAGATACCAGGTATTGCGAGGTTGATTTTTGGCTGAGCGAGGCACCATGGAGGGATCCAAGGTCTCGCAGCCGGAGTGAAACAAGCTGGCAATGATTCATCATATGCAGTTATCGTTTGGCTGAAAGATGTGTGTGGCCTGTCCGCTGGTAGAGAGGCTAAATGGTGACGAGGATTCCTGGCTAGATGCCTTATATGGGTCCTGAGTACTTCAATTTCAATGTGGGTCTTGACAAGGTGGTCTCTAGCGATTGCTCTAGGCAGGCCTAGACAGATCCGGAGCACTTGACCCTGAAGACTTTGTATTGTCCATAGATTCGTTCTGCCTGTGTTGTTTATTGCTGGCAAGCTGTATCGCAGAAATCCTAGAAAAAGCACCCTGTACAGATGTAACATGGCACTAGGCGACATTCCCCAGGTCTTGCCAGCGAAAAACTTGAACAGGTGGCAGATGCCTGTCAACCGTTTTTTCACGTATGATATGTGTGGGCTCCATGACACTTCCCTGTCGATAATGACACCTAGAAACTTGTACGATCGAACCCGCCGTATTATTTGGCCATTTATCATTACACTGTAGTTTGCCATGGGTTTGCGCGTAAATGGCACTAGTGCGCATTTCTCGGAGGATATTTCCAGGCCTCGATTACGGAGGTAGATAACAGTTTGTGTGGCGGCTCTCTGAATTCTTGCTCGCAACTGTAGGCGTGTTACTGCAGATGTCCATATGCAGATGTCATCCGCGTACATTGATAGCCTGACTGTGGTTGGCACGTGCTAAATGAGAGCAATTAGTGATAGATTAAATAACACGGGGCTAAGTTCACCGCCCTGGGGGACGCCGCGGTAGCTATAGTGAAGAGAAGTATTGCCTTCCTCGGTGCTTACAAAGAAGGATCGCATGGATAGATAGTTCCGTATCCATTGAAACATCCGACCACCCACTCCTACCTCTGCGAGAGCAGAGAGGATGGCTTCATGCGTAACGTTGTCATACGCCCCTTTAAGTCGAGGAATAAGGATACGCAGAGACGCTTACGGCATTTCTCATGTTGAATGTAGGTCACCAGGTCGACGACGTTATTGATCGATGATCGACCGCGTCGGAATCCCGCCATGGCATCTGGGTAGGTGTTGTGGTACTCCTAGTACCACTCCAGGCGTCCTAGGACCATCCTCTTCATTACTTTGCCCACACAGCTCGCCAAAGCGATCGGGCGATATGATGAGAGCTCCAACGGCGACTTGCCAGGCTTCAGCAGTGGAACAAGGCGACTTGTCTTCCAGGTTGTTGGTAGCGTGCCATTTCTCCAAGATTCATTGTACACCTCAAGAAGAACTCCTCTCGCTCGCTCCCCCAGGTGACACAGAGCTCGATAGGAAATTACGTCAGGTCCTGGCGCTGATGTGCGGCTACACAAAGCTAATGCTGCCTTAAGTTCGTAGATCGAGAATGGTAGATCCAACCGGAAATCACGTGGTGGCGGGTAGCTGCTCGAAGGCGATGGAATGTTGGTAGCTGTGAGTTGGCCGGATAATCTGGCGCAGAAATCCTCTGCCACGTCAATCTCCGATCTCCTTTGAGTGAGGGCAAGCGCCTTGAATGGGAATCGCTGTATGGGAAGTGTCCGCAGCCCGCGCACCGTTCTCCATAGTTGCGATAAAGGCTTGCGTGGATCTAGCGACTCACAGAAGGCAGCCCAACGTTGTGATTCGAGCTTCTCTAACCGGCGCTGTATCTTCTTTTGCGTGCGCCTGGCGATCCGTAGATCGTCCATTGTTTTCGTACGTCGGTACCTTCGTTCAGCACGTCGTCGGATTGCTCGTAGTCGTTCTAGTTCCACATCAAAATCATTAAGTTTCGAGGAGCATGTTAGAGTACACATAGTGTCTTGCACCACGCTCTTGATTGCCTCTTCCAAGTCGAAAGATGAATTGGCGTCACAGTGTTCTTCCATATTAGACTGAAGTTTAGGCCAGTGCACTCTTTGGATCGTATCTTGTGGTTTGGAAGCGGTCAATCCTCTGATCTTGATGTACGTGGGGATATGGTCGCTTCCGTGCGTCTCTATGTCCGCAAACCACCCCGCACGTCTGACTAGGCTTCGTGAGACGAAAGCCAAGTCAAGACAGCTGCTGTACGTGGAGCCACGTAAGAACGTAGGACTTCCATCATTCAGCAGCCAAAGTTCATTACTGGAGGCGAAAGATACCAGAGCTCTGCCTCTTGCGTTGATGATCCGACTTCCCCAGAGTGTATGATGGGCGTTGAAATCTCCAATGATGACCCATGGATTGGATGTTGAGGAAAGGATGTCCCATAGTCTTTTGTAATCAAATCGACTTGACGGAGATACGTAGGCGCCTACAAAAGTAAAGGCCAGATTCTTTTTCCTTACGTTTAGGCATATATATTGATTACTGTCATTAGGTGGTACAGGCTGATGAGTGTAGGTGAGGTCACGGCGAATAAACACCAAAACCTTACTGTTTTCATGAACAGCTGACGACATAAATGATTCATATCCAGAAAGCCTGATTTTGTTCGATAAGTTCGGCTCGCAAATGACGATGATGGGAAACATTGGCGTACACGAAGCGACGGAAATCCGAAAGGCGCGCTTTGAGTCCGCGGGCATTCCACTGAAAAATAGCTGCTTGTCGGACCTCTTCCCTAAAAGACCAAGGCTGTGGAGCCATGATCTACTCAAGGGTTGCAAGCACCGGACTCAGAGCGTCCAGTACTTGAAGCGCACTTCTGGCAGACGGTGTGTGCATGTTGTTTAGCAGCACGCGAATGGCAGTCAATAAAGGCCTAATAAGTGCTATCACTTGCTCATCTGTATTCCGCGACTCCTCGGATACAGCACCTTGCTGTACTGGGGGCGGCTTCTTCTGCGGCTCTTCTGGCGGTCGTGTACGCGGAAGTGGCGGCCATTCCTTTGTGGAAAGAGATCTGGCAGTTTTGTCCCTTCCAACATCGATGTTCGGAGTGCTGGAAACGTCCGCTGATGATGATGCTTGACGAGGTGACTTTTCCTGAAAGCTCTATGTTTTCCGCCGTGAAGACCTTCGTCGGTGACGTCGGCTTCGCCGTACTTTCACAGCGGACTCTTTGTGGGTAGAGTTGTCTCTCACCATTTGTTTAAGAACGGTGATCTCTTTCTTGATCTGGGGACAGTCTTTGGAAGAGGCGCAGTGATCACCTTAACAGTTAGGACACTTCAACGTGGTAGCGCTGCAGTTGTCTTCTGAGTGGGGTTCGGCACATCGAGAGCACACGGCCGAATTTCTGCAAAACCCTTCACATGTCCAATCTTCTGACAATTGAAGCATTGCATAGGTCTTGGAATAAATGGTCGAACCTGGTGGCGAAACTGGCCGACCTTCACGTAGGGTGGAAGGCAGTCGCCTTTGAAGGTTATCCTCACACAACGTGAGTTGCCGAGGCGACCAACATGCGCAATCACGTTGTGTTCGCTTGCTGCTTTTATGAGAATTGGTAGGTCCGCATTGGATATTTTATTGTCAATGTCAAAGATGACTCCTGTTATTGTGGCACATTCGTTGGCACGATGGATCGGACCTTGATGTTTCCCAGCTGTGTTACATGTTGTAGTATGGTCAGTGCGCTCGGGTTCATCACATCGATTGCCAGGATGTTTCACCTAGTGTTTATCCTGACATCCTTGATCTCATTTGGCACGGTGTTTTCTAGATACACGGAGAGTGCTTGCCTGTTGAGGACGCGCAGGTTGTCGGTAGCGTTCTGTGGCACAAACAGGATGGAGTGAGGCCATCGCTGAGGAGCTGTTTTCACAGTGTCCGAGCTGGACGCCGAAGATGAGTTGATAATTCTTCGTTTGGCCTTGCGGTACTGGACAAGTCGAAAGCTGTCTTCCGAGGACTCGTCACCTGATGCGCAGTACAGCTGTGTGTCCTCGCTACCACTCGACGAATTTCCTCGCTTCCGCGAACCGATGTCCGCGGGTGAACGGGAACCGGGAGGATCCTCGGGGTGTTGTACATCCATAACCGCGATGGAGGGGGCGGTAGACCCCACAGGTGCAGTAAGAAGGCCAGAAAAACACAGAGACGGGCGAGATGTGTTCCGCAATTGAAGCACTTTGTCTTCGTTCGGTATACTACCAGACTGCCTCAAGACGCTATTGAGGCCGCAGGGCAGTGCACACACTCGTGAGCGAACCTTGGTGAGCCTCTGTGTATTCCTCGAACACACGGACTTGACGTCCCCTCTGTTCCCCATCAGGTAGTTACACGCAGTGACCGAACGCTCCGCGAGTTCTACCTTGAACGATTAATAACTGGACGTCGCACTTAAGTTGTAGCCAACACAGTGCTGAGTGTTTTAATTCCTCCAACATGAACTAATCACGCGCACAACCTGGACACATTTCTTATCGTGTAAATAGTTTGTATATATTACTTCATCCCCTCTCCTTTCCTCCTGTCCTCTCACCTCTTTGATTTCATTTCTCCATTCTGCCTGCTATGTTTTATTTCCGCTGCCCCAGCTCAGGCCAGTATCGATGGCAGATGCCGGGGCTAGCAAAAATCTTATCTTTCCTTTTTACTATTATTTTAATAAAAAAACCACTACAAAAAAAAACCACTGAGCAGCGCTGAGCAGTTCTTCCGAATGCGGCAGGTGGCGTTCACGTCTGCTAACTTCCGGGGTTGATGGCAGCAGGTGTGCCAGTTTTGGTATATAGGCGCTATTTACAACTGACATTGACGAATACTCTGCACTGGGCTGTCTAGCGCCGGCTTTCGCAGTGCTTTAAGTGTGCTCTGCAGTATACGCTCTACTGCTTTCGTCCTTTCTTCGCCGGCTCGAAGAGCACAGACCGGTAACGAGAGAGTTCCCTCACCACGACCTGAACATGAGACAGCGCTGGAACGGAAATCTGGACAACACGTTTCCCTCGGCGTCCAGGTATGTCGAGGAGAAAACGTCAAGAGACCACGTACAGCGACCACGCGAGATCACTGTCGACGAGAGCAACACCGTGCGGGACAAAGCATGAGTTCACATGGTTGCATGAAACCGCAGGGCTTCCATGGAGCGCACGATGCACGAGTACTATGTTTGGACGCCCTGTCTTTTAAGGAACTTGTTACTCTTTCTAATTCTGCCTGCTTGTCTGTCTGTGTGTACGCCACTATATATGGATGAATAAATAAAACATCTCCTGCCAGGAAGGGATGCCTCTTGGCCGCTGTTAGGAAGTTTGGAGGGATGATGGTGGATTTGCAGAAGTAACTTCTTGTCGGAACTAGAACACAGATATTTGTGCACGCGCATATTCGCCTCAGTATCACTAGCGTTCCTGCATAATAAGTTCATCGTATCGAATGCGTATTTAGAGAAGATATGAGGAAGTGAATAAAATTGAAAAGCTGTGGAAAGTTTGGCTTGCAATAGCTAATATCAGACAACGAATCGTATTTTTCTAGCATAGTTCGCAACAAGACTTGCCACCTCAAGAATGTGACCCCTGGATTACGTTTTGATCAAATAACGTTCAATATAGTTGAGGGTTCGCCGGAAACCCGTCTGGCGAGGGAAATTCAGCATATCCTTTTAAACGAACACTCGCCAAAGTAATAAAGGAAAAAATAATAATAATAATAATTGGTTTTTGGTGGAAAGGAAATGGCGCAGTATCTGTCTCATATATCGTTGGACACTTGTACCGCGCCGTATGAGAATTGACGTTTCGGCACCACTACGGGTGCCTTGTTCACAATGGGATAAAAACGAGACGGGCTGCTGCTTATGTAGGGAGAACGTTGCGTGTCGTGTGTATGTATATCTCGGGTAGATTGCCCTGTGTCCTGTTAATAGCTTGGCTTGTCATTTGTACGTTCAATACCTGGTACAAAAACTCGCTACTACTGGCGCTGTATTTTGTAAAATTTCATTCCGATTTTCTTTGAATCCTCAGCCATTGCTGTATTACGTCATGACGTACGACACCAGGGACACGCGATTGATAACTGGCTACGTATATAAACAGAACGAAAGGAGACTGGATCGCCTGCGGGTGTGTAATGTAGATGTATCACACGCCCACAGATGGCAAACATTTGAGTGTCCGCTCCTTCGCTCAGCAGTACTGCTTATGAACGCAGGGCTTCGAGCTGCCTCATGCTCAGCTCTGCCTGAGTTTTGACAAGCGCTCCTTTTACTGACCACGTTTCCGCTTACCAGTCAGCTTGTGCACTTTGGCGCGACTAGCGCTCTTTTAGCTGTAGAGTTCAGCTTCGATTGAATTTTGGCTAGCGCTCTTTTTACTGATCACGGTCGTTACCGCTTGCCAGTCAGAAACCACACTTGTCGATTGCTTGTCGCCGAGCGCCAGTCGCTCTCTTACACTGCACGACATGCTACGCGACCACATGCTCATACATATACACACCATTTCTTTCATTACAATGAAGCACTATTACCAATGAAGGACTATTTTTTTTTATTTTTGGCTGATTTTTGGTTTTTGACGAAAAAACAGCGGATCGTCTGTGGGTGTGTAACGTAGATGGATCACACGCCCATAAAAGGTAAACATTTGAGAGTGTCCGCCCGCTCTTTCGCTCAGCAGTACTGCATATGAGCGCTGTGCTTCGAGCTACGACATGCTGAGCTTTGGCTGAATTTTGACTAGTGCTCTTTTTACTGATCACGGTCGTTACCGCTTACCAGTCAACAATCACTTTTATCGATTGCTAGTCACCGAGCACCAGTCATTATCTTGGTTACACTACATGACATACTACTACATACTCCTACATATACACGTCATTTGTTTCATTACATTCAAGAACCATAACACCGCCTTTTCATTCCGCGAAATTTGTGACCCCTAATTAGTACGATGGCGGATGCCGGGTTTTTAGAAGAACGAGCTGATTTTGCTATCGCTTAAACTGATGGCTAAGCTAGCATTGGAGCTCTATAGGACGCCGAAATTTGAGATTAAATGGTAAAACTTTCACAATTCCATACGGAGTGGTTCACGTTTCGAGGTTAAGGCTGGATGCTGGAGGACGAAGTGTTCCCGACAAAATTTAACACCACAGATGATGTTAGCTGTAGCTGCATGCACGGCAGAGAAACGATGGAACATATTTTAATCCTGTGCAAGACCCTCCGACCTTCAGTGCATGATGCAGCGGCAGGATTCCGCGAAGCACAAGGGTTTCGATATAGCAACAACATTCTTATTTTCAAAAACGAAAAAAATTTTAAAAGACGAAAAGATAATTGGTGGAGAAGGTCATAAGAAGAGCTTAGAAACGGGCGAAAATTGGCGTTGAATCCGAAGATATGAAGCAGGCTAGTAATTAATTTTACGTGACACTTGTTATTCCTCGAATCATTATTTATCTCTCTACCTATCTATGCACGTAAATGACAAACACCGACGACCTAATAACGAAAGCGCGCTCCGTCAGCGAGAGGCGAACGCGCGCCGCCACCGATATCCACATCTCGACGGTCACTCTGAAAGGTTCCCATGTCTCACAGGCAACTTCCCCGAAATCCACTCCATGTCGCCTCACTAATCAGACACAACTGCTCTGAAATGGAGCGCTATACTCAAGCGCCTCTTCAGTGAGGCGCGAGACATTTATGTAAACCCGCCGTCCTGGCTCAGAGGATAGGGCGCTCGGTAGGTAGGTTGGTGAAAACTTTATTGGTGCGCTTCTTGGATGAGTTACTGCCTAAGGATGGTCTGGCTCTTGATTCCGGGTGGCGGCCAACACTCTGTGACGTGCGGCGACCTGTCCAGCCCACTCTACCAGCCTGCTTTCTGAGGCCGGTTCTGAGCTGGAGGCCACCATCTCTCAACCCTCTGTGTCCTTGAGGTTCCAGCGAGGAGGTGGTTGTAATTCTCGTCAGAGATATAAAATATGGTCAAAGTTGGCTCTAAGAGCCCCACAAAGAGAGCATTCTGGTGTGTATTGGCCTGGTTGGATAAGGGCTAACAAAGTCGGTGACAGACAGACCGAAAAACTATATTTGGCTAGTTAGTTTTAGACCCTGCTGGGTCCCTGGGCTAATACGCGGTCCCGCACTACATCATGTTGTTCATGTCGGGCCATAACGTCGGCAGGCCGAGTCACCGCAGCCAGCTGCGATGTCAGGTCTGCAGACGTGAGCAGGACCTCCCAGTCATTTCACCTCGAGATGGCGTGCTGTCCCTGCGGGGAAAGGTCAGCAGGGCAGCCAAAAAGGATGCGGGAGTGTGTGGCGTGTGGGTCACTGCACAGGGACCATGCAGTGGATGTGCAACAATAGTGGAATAACAGCTGAGGGGATGACAGAGAGCAGGTCTGGAGGCGTCCGAAGAGGATCTGTTGGGAGTGCGTAAGAGAGGGGTGGGAATGTGCGAGTCTGGAGTTGTCTCCAGGTAGTTTGTTGTTCTTTCGAGAGAGAGATGTGTGGTTTGGGATAGACGAGTCTTTGCTCCATGTAATGGAGGATTATTTCATGATAAATGACGAGCCGGTTCCTAGCGCTACCCCGGTCAACGGTGTGCCCTGCTTGGTTGACGTACGCTTGAGCAAGAGAGTGGACCACTTCGTTGTCTGGGTTGCCTGCGTGGGCTGGCACGCAAACTATTTGAACGGGTCGAGGTTCTGTGAAGCAAGAATTGAGAATTTTTCGGGTGGTAGAATGAATCTGTCCCCGTGCCAAATTCGTGTTTGCTGTTTTAGAGTCCGTCAGAATGAATGTGGCAGCGGAGGAGGAAATGGCAAGCGCTATGGTTGCTACTTCGGCTTCAAGGGAGGTTGTTGCCTTGATCGAGCATGATGCTGTGTGTTTGAGGTCATGCGATGCTACAGTGATGGCGTAGGCCGAATTGTGGATGCATTCTTAATTTTGGATGTACCGCGTCGACGTAGACCGCGTCTTTGTCGTTTGCATCAGCTTTATATAAATCCTTGGCATGAGCTTCCCGGATGGTCTGTTTGTGAACTGGGTGTGCGTTTTTGGGCAGAGGGTGAACTATGAGTCTGTGCCTGATGTGTTTTGGGATGGCGTGAGTGCTGTTGAGGGGTGGACCTGTAGGCTGAATGTTTAGAGAGGCGAGAATGTGTCTACCTGTATTTGTGGAGGAGAGTATGTCAGTATGAGCCGTGCGATGAGCTTCAGTTATTTCTTGTAGTGTATTCTGTACTCTCATGCGTATGAGATTGATGGTGGGAGCTCGCTGTGGGATATTTAAGGCTGACTTGTATGCCTGTTTTATTAGTGCATCTACCTTCTCCTCTTCCGCCTATGTGAGTGAAGGGAAGGAAGGAAACCATTCGACTAATCACGAAAGCCTGCACCAGCCGCCTCAGGTCATGTTCACGCATGCCTCGGTGCTCGGCCAATTGCGAGGGCGCTCGGGTAATGACCCGGCGTACCCGGGTTTGAACCCGAGAGCAGCGGACGCGTTTCGATGGAGGCGAAACGCTAAGGCGACTGTGTGCTGTGCAATATCAGCGCACCCTAAAGATCCCCGGGTGGTCGAAAATATTCCGGAGTCCTCCACTAAAGAACCTCTTTCCTCCTCTCTTCCTTCATTCCCTCCCAAATCCCTTCCCTTACGGCGCGGTTCAAGTTTCCGCGTTTATGTGAGACAGATATTGCGTCATTTTTTTCGCCAAGAACCAATTTTCAATTTTTCAATTTCTCTACCCCGCCGCGGTGGTTAGGGCGCTCTGCTACTGGTCCCGAGTTCCCGGGTTCGAACCTGACCACGGCGGCTGCTTTTTTATGGAGGCAAAACGCTAAGGCGCCCGTGTGCTGTGCGATGCCAGCGCACGGTTAAGATCACCAGGTGGTCGGTCGAACAGACAGACAGACAGTGTGTGCTTTGTAAGTGGTCTAGTGGGGAGGGGAGTATATGATTCGGCCTTGATTATTCTGCTGTATTCGACTCCTGTGTGCTAGGTAGACGCCAACGAATGAACGTCGTGAGCGGACGCACTTCACCTCGGCTCCGTGAATTTTCACTCGTAACGGCAGATTTTCGGACTGATACCACCCATAATCGGTCAGTGAAGGTGTTCGGCACCCGTTCCCACCATTTTTCGCGCAATTCCTACCACTTTTGCCGGAAAAGGACTCTAACGCTCCGAGCAAGGCGCGGAGCGCTAGGCCTCGCGTTGTGCTTAGCACAACAAGGGCGGTCCTCCAGCCCACGCCTCGCCCCGCGCCACGCTGCGGGGCGCTGAAAATGAGCTCGCAGCCGTCCCTGCCACCCACAACAAATGAAGTTTTGGATTCCGACGTGGACTTAAACGACTCTCAAGACCGAACGGAGAACGGTCCGACAACCAGTTCGTCCCCGGCCTCGTCACCGCCTACAACCCCTCTGCCCAACGGCTGGAAGATAGCCTTGAGCAGACAACAGGAAAGGAAGCTTCGCAAAGCAGCCCGGACTGAAACCAACAGCCAAGTGCAGGGCAGCACCGACTCCCAGGATCCCCACCAAATCACAAGCATCCTACGCCAAAGAAACGCGGCCTTCGAGTCCGCCTCCCGCCTCTACCGCAAACGGACATCAAATTCGTGATTCGACCTCGCCGAAGACTCGCTTTAAAGAAGTTCTCATATATCGATCTTTCCCAAGCAGTAAGCAACACCTGTCCAGATCCGCAGCAGGTGGAAGGAAGGTACCTCCTCCGCCCCCACTACGGATCAAATATCCTCGTAGCGAGCACTCCGCAAGCAAAAGTTGCCAACGAACTTCGACAAATCAAGAAACTGTCCCTTGGAGACATCACTCATGACGTGAACGCCTACATACCTTTCACAGAGTCCGACAGACGGCGCGTAATCCACAGAATTCCGGACCACGTGACACCAGAAGCTCTCCAGACGGACCTATACATCCGCTCACGCGGGACCACCGTACTCGACGTACGACGCATGGGCAAAATATCGTCAATGCTGATCACTTTCAACGGCCCGACCACCTCCAAAGTTGTGTACTTCAAGAGCGCGGAGTTTCGTTACCATCTGTACCGCCCAGCACGACCATCCTGCTATGTGTGCATGCAGCCGGGTCACCGCTCCGATGTGTGCCCCACACCAGACCTGGCGGCCTGCAGGAAATGCGGGGCCCAAAATCCTCCTCACGGACATCAGTGCCTGCCGAAGTGTGCTCTGTGCGAAGGAACACACGAAACCGGCAGCAAGGAGTGCCCCAATCGTTTCAAACCACTCAAGCAAAAGCCACCATCCGTCTGATCCTCCACCCCACCCCTCAAGGAACAACACCGGTCCAGGAAAGACAACCAGGCCCGAACTCGGACGCCGCGCTAGTTCAGCACGTACGACCAGTCATCCAGCCAAAGCTGCAGCAGCAGGACCAGATCGAGATCCGTCTCCACCAACCGGTCAATCCCTCCTCCCCCTGCACCGAATCAAAAAAAGGAAATTAGCCGGCCACACAAGGGGCAAGCCAAGGCCACAGACAAAAAAGGTGATCTGGGCAGAGCTTGTTAAGAACTCTCCCACTGTTCCTTCGAACACACCCACTCACCCAAATGCTCAGACTGCGCAAAAATGGCACACACTATCGACAAGCTACAATCCCAGGTAGCGGAGCTAGCCCGCAAGTGCACTCCTCTCACCACCCCCCATGTCCAACCTCCCCACCTCCCGCGCTCCGAAACGTTGAGACTCCCCCTAAACCACTTCTACCACCCGTGGCGACACCCACTCCCACACCTCGCCAACCGACAACCACACCCCTCCCCAACACATATGAAGAAATAGAGGGACGTCTCTTGAATAGCATCATGAACAACATAAACCCCCTTCTCACAACATTCACCTCCCAGCTCTCAGCCCAAATCGCACAAATAGGCGCGCGCCTGGACGCACAGGACGCCACATTTGTTACCCTACATGCACTGATAAATACCAAAGCCCCTAGCAGAAAACGTGTTACCAGCTCTGACAACCCTCCAGCAAAAACCTACCGGTGCGCGACCGCGGCGGTCGCTATGAGTAGCGACAACGAATCTGTCAGGAGCTTTGCCAGCCACCAGGATGGCTCCGCTCTCTAAATCAGGCACTCCTGACCGCCTAGAGATCTGGCAATGGAATTGCCGAAGTTTCAGGAGAAAACAAAGCCTCTTGAAACAATACATCAATGTCACCCCCATTCGACCCGATATAACCTGCCTGCAAGAAGTAGGAGCCGACTCGGCGCCGACTATCCCAGGATATTTCACAGTCCACAACGCGAGCTCGCCAAAAGTTGCCACCCTTGTTTCTAAGGCCATCAGGGTGGTCGAACACTCGTTGAGAGAACAGGATATCAACTACAACATGATGGAGGTCATTCCCAACAAGAGGGGCCGCACGAGCACCTTCGTTCTAAACGTGTATCACCCCGCCCCCCCCCCCCCTCGAGCAACCAAGTCCGATTTATCTGACATAATTGAAGAGGCAGATCAACTAGCTGTTTCGCATCAGCTTCTCGCACTCGGTGACTTTAACGCCCACCACAGGGAATGCGGCTACAAAACGAACTCGCTGCGTGGTCTCAGCATGGTACGAGCTCGGGATGCCCTGGGCCTGGAAATACTTACTGATCCTTTATACCCAACCCGCGAAGGAAACAGCGTCACGCGCGATTCATGCCCTGACCTTACAATCGTCCAGAACATCCATAACGCTACGTGGACAAATCTCGGAGAGAGCTTAGGTAGCGACCACTACAACGTAAGCACGTCTATCACCTCCGCAAACATTCGTCGCACCCTGGGAACAGCCAAAATCACTGACTGTACTAAATACCTTGCGCAGCCCGTTCCGGAAGACCCAATTCAATCAATCAGCGAATGGACTGAACAGATTCGGAAAGCACACAAGGAGGCCACTACCGAAGTACAATGCACACCCGACAATCCGGCGGTCGATCGTCACCTTCTGAAGTTGTCGCAGACCCGATGGACTCTGGTTCGCGAATGGAAACGCCAACGCCTGAATCGTCCCCTGAGATTCCGCATATCACAGATCACGGCAGAAGCACAACACCTCTCCCAACAGAATTGGCAAGAATTTTGCGAGTCACTACGCGGCACGCTGGGGATGTCCCGCACCTGGGCGATCCTCCGCAGCCTCGTCGATCCACAAATATCGCGGTCTGCCACTAACCGTACACTCAAGAAAATTGCCCATCTGTACCCCGGAGACGACGCGGCCCTCCTTTCCGCCCTCAAAACCATACATCGGCACCCCCATCCTCCCAGCACTGTCTCGTACACGGGAGGCCCAAATGAGAGGCTGGACGCCCCCATCACCACTGCCGAGGTTTACGCCGTGGCTCGATCTGCCACACGCAACACGGCAGCTGGCGCGGACAAGATCACAAATGGGATGATTCGAAACCTGGGCAAGTCGCAGATCGAGGTCCTCACTACCTACCTAAATGCACCCTATGGAAGGCGGGAGAACTCCCTGCAGAGTGGAAACACTCCGAAATAGTTACTATCCCAAAACCAGGCAAACCACCAAGCCTGGAAGCATTACGACCCATCTCCCTCACCTCTTGCCTGGGCAAACTATACGAGCGCGTTATCTAGACCCGCCTCCAAAACTACGCAGAGAGACAACAACCTCTTTCCACCCACTATGATCGGCTTCAGGAAAGGTCTTTCTACGCGACGCTTTCCTCCTTCTCAAGGAAGAAGTACTCAGTAATATCCCGAGAGGCGGCGAGCACCTAATTATGGCACTTCATCTGAACGGCGCATTTGACAACGTTTCTCACGACACCATCTTGAAAGAACTCAACGCCCTCGATTGCGGACCGAAGACCTTCAACTACATCAAAAACTTTCTCAGCAACCACACGGCTACGATTGGCATCGGAGATGTCCGCTCTGGCACAGAGCAGACACCCAACAAAGGCACTCCCCAAGGCTCTATCATCTCTCCTCTCCTCTTCAATGTAGCTATGATCGGCATGGCAAAAACACTCGATGCTATTGAAGGCATCGGCTATACTATCTGCGCTGATGATATTACCATCTGGTTCACCTGGGGTTCCCTTGCCGACAACGAAAACACCCTACAAGAGGCAGTCAATTCCGTAGAAAGACAAGCAGCAAATTGCGGCCTCCGCTGCGCTCCCGACAAATCCGAAATTATCAGCATTCAGGGCTATGCCTAAAAATCTCCCGGCGAAATCGAGGTTTACCTCGAAGGCACGAGAATAAAGGAAGTCTCTTTTATCCGCATCCTGGGCCTTTGGCTTCAGAGCGACCGGAAAGCCAACCACACGTTACAGCGTCTCCGGACAACTGCCCTCCAGATCTCCCGCATGATTCGGCGCATCACCCGCAACCGAAAAAGCATGAGAGAGGAGGATACAATTCGACTGATACAGGCTCTAGTTATGAGCCGCCTGTCATACGGTCTCCCATTTCTTCCACTTCTGAGGAATGAGCGAGACAAAGCAGACGCCATCATCCGTACCGCCTACAAACATGCTTTAGGCCTCCCGATGTACACGGCCAGCTGCCACCTCGAGGACCTGGGACTGACCAACACAATAGAACAAATTCGAGAAGCCGTCCTAGCATCGCATAAGGAATGCCTCCTCACCACCAAAGCTGGACGCGCAATCTTGGAAAGAGTGGGTTCCCCGGCTGACATACGCGCCGTCCAGGACAACCGAGACCTACCCTCAACTCTGCGAACTCGAGTGTATGTAGCTCCAATCCCGAAGAACATGCACTCGGAATCATAAAAGGGACGACGAAAGGCGCGAGTGGACTGTCTGCGCCGCACACAGCGACAGGCACAAAATGCTGTATACGTCGACGCAGCCATGTACCCCGATTCAACAAACGCGGTGGCGGTCGTCTTGGACACCAATTTCAAGGAAATCGTCAGCGCCTCCCTACGAAACTGCTCTCCCACAGTAGCAGAAACTGATGCAATTGCCCTCGCAATCCAGCACGGCGATGCTACGGGAAATGAGTTAAAAATTATTACCGACTCCCAGTCCGCGTGCCGCCTCTTCCTCTATGGCAGACTTGCACACTTCGTCACTCCCATTCTGACTACCCCACAAGTTCAAAACTCCACATTGAAGCACCAAATCACTTGGACTCCTGGGCACGAGGGGCTCGAAGCAAACGAGGCCGCGGACAGTCTAGCTCGAGGATATACTAACCGAGCGACTAACCTCCCCGACCTCACCCCTCTCCCCTCTACCTACGGCGAGCGCCTCCTCCTTCTCCGAACACAAAGACAAGTCTATCCCCCACCACACCGTAAGCTAACGGCGGCAGAGGCGAGGGACTGGCGACAGCTACAGGCGAACACCTTTCCTAACCTACACAAGTACCACATCATCTTCCCCGAGAGATATGACAGAATCTGGCCCTGGTGTGGAGGAATTCCAACAACATATGTAACATGGGGCTGCTCCGGTCCCAGGCCCCCCGAACTAGACAAACCTTACTCCGAGGAACAGTGCTCAGATCTGAATTTGCGACGCCGCGAATGCGGATATCCCAAGCAAGAGCAACTGCGGTGGACATTGGGGTTTTGAAATAAGGCCTCCACCCAAAATCTGTATTTTCGCCTCTTTATCCTACCTTTTTGGAATAAATGTTTTCTACTACTACTACTACTACTACCCCAGCTGGTAGAAATTATTCCGGAGAACTCCACTGCGGCACCTCTTTCTTCCTTTCTTCTTTCACTCCCTCCTTTATCCCTTCCCTTACGGCGCCACTCAGGTTTCCAACGATATATGAGACAGATACTGCGCTATTTTCTTCCCCCCCCCCCCCGCCAAAAAAAACCCAGTGTCTCTACAAACATCAGAAATCCACAAAAAATTCTAAAGGCTCTTGGGTGCGCTTACGTGGAGGAGCGCGAAAGCGCGTGTTTTGAACAAAAGAAAAGTTTTAGACGAAAGAAAAGGTAGCAGTAGTTCTCTGATCCCGACATTCAGTGGACACCACAACCCCGCGAAAGCATGTGTCTTGAGAAAAGGAACGTTTATTACAAAAGGAAAGGGTACAGTAGCTTTGAGATCTCGACATCTCGATGGACACCTCAACCCCGCGAAAGCATGTGTTTTCAGAAAAGGAAACGTTTATTACGACAGGAAAGAGTACAGTAGCTTTGAGATCTCGACATCTCGGTGGACACCTCAACACCGCGAAAGCATGTGTTTTGAGATAACGAATGTTATGACGAAAGAAAAGGGCGCATCAGCTATACGATCTCGACATTTTTACATTTTTTTGCACAGTTTGCAAACACCATTTCGCAATTTAAAAAAATCGGGAGAACCATCCCAACGACGGTGGACTCACACTGGTCACGAAACTTGCTCTTCTCACGCTATTCTTGCAACTACAAGGAACACTAGAAGGTAAACTGCCTTTATAAGAAATGAAACATTTTTTTAAGTGCATCTGCAGAGCTTGAAACAATTGTAAAGAGCTGTTTCTTCATATCACATGCTTCATTCGTCTTTATTTAATACCTAAACAGATTTCTTGGAAAAGTACCCCTATGTCAAAAGATAATGCGCTGGATTTGCTGTGTGGTAGTCAAAAGCCTGGGACACTTTAATAAAATTGGACAAGCGTCGACATCCTTTTTGTTCGTTTTTTAGGCAGGAAAGGCGCAGTAGCAAAAAAGAGAAATCACTTTAATTTGCAGGCGTCAAAAATGACGGGGGAGAAGGCTATAGCTTACACCCCCATTCCTTCCCTTGGGAATTCCTTGGGACTCCGTGGCGGTCAGGGTGAGACTGGTGACTTTGCGCTCTTCTTCTGCTTCGTGGTTGAGCAATAAATTCTCTTAGGATTGTACATTTCTACTCGTGTCGTTATAGAAAGAGAAGGTCCAGCCCATGTGGAATAGATCTGCAAGGCTATAACTGTGTCACATATCCTGGTGGACACCCGAACAGCGCTGCAATTGAAGGGATAAAGGAGGCAGTGAGAGAAGAAAGGAGACTGGGGCGTAGTGGAAGTCTCTGGATTAATTTCGACCACCTGGGGATCTTTAACGTTCACTGACATCGCACTGCACACGGGCGCCTTTTGCGTTCCGCCTCCATTGAAACACGGCCGCCACGGCCGGGATCGAACCTAGAAACTCCGGCTCAGCATCCGAGAGTCCTAACCACTGTGCCACTGCGGCGGGTCCCCCTGACTTCGTCCTGTTCGCAAAATAAGCAGACCTCAAATAATATTCAATCACAGGTGTCATCGCGGCCACTGTTCGCTGAGCGTATTACTTCAGCATTGATTTTTCCTTGCCTAAAGCAGCTAAAACAACATTAGAATGGTTAGTCCAAGCTACAAAACTACAAAAACGTACCAACTAAAGTAGAGGAAAAAGAACCAGCTTAATTATCCTGTTTTTTTCCTCTTCACGTACGCGCGATCTTCTCGTGCCTACGCTCTAGTGCATGCGAATGTTGGTCTCTGGCATCGGTCTGAGATCTTGGCAATACGTCGATCGCAGGGGCTCTGGAAGACGGCACCGTACAACAGAGCATATATTGCTGTGGTTGCTGATTCCCTGAGTGTGTGAAGATCGGGCCTCGGTGTCGGTACAACGGCCGGGATCAGCCCGTATCTCTCGAGTGTCGTTAAAATTAACAGCGTTATCGATGGCGGAGGACCCAGGACGAGATGGCCTCGGCAGAGGAGCGGCAGGAAGGCATCTACAAAGTGTTTTGCTTCGGCAGTGACATGGACTGGTGGGAACGCACGGGCGTGTCGGGGTCCCTGCCTCGACTCCTATACCGTGACCAGTGAGTGAAGGTGCAGTTAAGGGGACTCTTTCCTTGCGGCCACAACGTCTGCGCCGGCTGCTACGCTAAGTGCGTGAGTGACGACGTCGCTGTAGTGGCCTGCAGCAGCAGGACCTCTCCTCAGGACACAGCCAGTGCTAGGACGCCGGTGGCTGCGGTATCGAGGGGACGCCGTTCGATTATTAGGAGGGCCGTCAGGAGGACTTTCAATACCAAATCAAGCGGTTACTCCTGTGGGGCCAAGCGGTTCACGGCAGGACGCACCCTCTCTGCTCCTAAGGCGGAGCTTTTCACCTCCACTCCGTCTGGCGAAGAGATCCTGTACACGCAGTATCATAGGGTTTACTGTGACCTTGAAGTCACCGAAGATTCGAATATATCAGTTCCGCTTGAGAATAGGCACAGTGGGTGCCGCCAACTCTGATGTCTTTACCGATTGCAGCACTCTAACGCGTTCTATACGCAGCAGTTTCTCGTTCACTTGATCGATCATTGCAAACGGCACAGGTATAGGCTTGAAAAACTGCGGCTTAGCGTTGTCTTGAATGGTAATTTTTTTCATCCACACCTTTTAAGGCTCCAATTTCATCACCAACAACACCGAATCACTCAGCCAGTGCATCCTGAAGCGACGAAACGGCATTCTGCTCTTTTGAATTACACAATTCCAAACCAAGGACCGTCATCCAACCGCGCCCCATGAGGGACGGGCAACCACCAGTAACAAGTTATAGCGGTTCAGGAGTACGCCGAAATGTGAGACAGATATTGCGCAATTTCTTTTCCCTGACAACCAATTTTCCTATTATTCCTCGCACACACGGTTCCCAAGCTGCGCCCCGCCGCGGTGGCTCAGTGGTTAGGGCGCTCGACTACTGATCCGGAGCTCCCGGGTTCGAACCCGACCGCGGCGGCTGCGTTTTTATGGAGGAAAAACGCTAAGGCGCCCGTGTGCTGTGCGATATCAGTGCACGTTAAAGATCCCCAGGTGGTCGAAATTATTCCGGAGCCCTCCACTACGGACCTATTTGTTCCTCTCTTCTTTCGCTCCCTCCTTTATCCCTTCACTTACGGCGCCGCTCAGGTGTCCAACGATATATGAGACAGATACTGTGCCATTTCCTTTCCACCAAAAACCAATTATTATTATTATTCCCAAGCTGCACAGTCACAGGCAGACTTCGTAGCACAGGAGACAGCTCACCAGAGTAGCTCTTCAGCAAATCATCAAATCAGATCAGCAAATCAGACCTCAGCCTGATGCGTGAGTATGAGGTTGAGTAAGGTCGTCATTCCGTGAAGTCGAAACATGGAGGTGGAGACTTTTTGCAGTTGCCGCGACTTACTGACGAGTCCCGCTTCCAAAGCAGAGTTGGAGCGCACCACAGATGTGTTTATTCAGTTATTCTTGGTGTCCGGTTTTCCCTGTTATGACAACCGGCTGGCGTAGTCCGCTCTTATCTTTTGGTGCTGCGCCGTATTGTACGTAGGACTCACCCCACTGGTATTCCTGGAAGGTGTGCTGCTGTCACGGCACGCCACTCTCCCTGCCCCTTTTCCCGCTGGCGTAGCAGCCGTAGTCGGCTGTAACCTCCTGGGAGCGCGCAAACCACATAACTCACGTTGACCCGCGGTAGCTTGTCTCATGCCGCAAACAAATAAGTTGAGTCCAACAAGCAAGCAATAAATTCGTCGCAGCGCGGATGGCCCAAAGCACGAGCGCTTCGTGTTCATGCTCGCAGCCGGCACTGACATCACGGCTCTTGCCTTGCAGTTGAGCGAAATAGATCCTGCTGCACACTAAACTGTGACTTGAGCAGTCGGCACAGGCGAGCGTCTGTCTGTCTGTCTGTTGTTGGCAGGAAGAAAGAAAAGGAAAGTGCACAGGCCTGCTCACTGGCTCTAGCCGAGTCACAATCGCTACCACGTGCAGATAGAAGGAGAGTTGAAAGATGGGATAGAAAGACCGGATAGCAAAGACGCGCTAAAGACAAGGCCGATCCCGGAGGTAGTGCAATAACGGGCCAACCGATGGCGGGAGTGAAGCACCCTTCAAACTATCCGCCACATTTCCAAAAATAACTCCAATTGGACCCGTAACAGATACTCTACGTGGTCTGGACATTCGCAATACCGCAATGCCAGTGCACAGGCGAGCGAATGGGATTCAGGCGGTTGCTAAGAAGGACACCTGCTGATTTGAAGGAAAAAGCACGAATCCAGAAACACCTGCGTAATACCGTGAAAGCCTATGACCGGTGTCTTTCCCTTTCGCATAGCGCTGCTATGGAGGTAAAAAATTGCAAAACTATAATTAATGCATGATGATGTGATAGCAGATTTCTTTTCCTTTTTTTTTAATAGATATGTTTGAATAGAACTGATTACGTGCTCGCACTGTGCTGCTAGTCGCTGTTGCAATCCTTCTGACACCACGTTTAATGGAGCACAGTATTGTTCGCATCTGTTTTTAGTGTGCGATTTGTTCATAACTTTGCTATGATTCTCTTTGCTTTTTTTTTTCCTTTTCCCGTATGGGATCAGTTAGATTGTCAGCCTGCCCTGCAGATGACGAGGCACTGTTCACATAGTTATCTTTCCTTTAACTATTTTGCAGAGACCCACCATTTACCTCAAACGGCTTCGCGGAATGCTCGCGCGGTGCTCGCGGGTAAAAAACGACAAGGATGCCGGCGTTCCATTGATTAGATCAGTTTTGACGGAATACAAGTGACTGACTCAAAGCAGCTTGTCTTAAACTGGTTGACGAAATGGTACCCAGAATTTTCTTCAGGCGTATGAGTATTTAGGCGGTGTTTTCTTTTTTCCCCAGCGGGGGGGGGGGGGAGGGGGGTCCTAAAGAAGATTTTGCTGCGGCGAAATTTTAGCGGAGAGATCTGGCGCTTCTGACAGAGAGAGCGGATCGCTTGCTCGCTCTACGCCAGTTGTTTGGCCCGTGTGATTTCAGTAGTTGGCACAATGTGCGGAAACGAAACCTAGCCCATTCTAGCAAAGTTCTGCAGGATCACGGAATCATCGGAAAATTCCCAGGATTTCGAAAACATTACCATCGCCACCTCGAAGGATGTGGCGGATACGTATACGGGAGAGGGTCTTGACCTCCCAAGAACATCAACTAATCATCCTTAATTATTATCAACAGGTACACCTGTTTTGCTGCAGAATTATTGTATTCGTTTGCTGGGTAATCTAGCATATTAATAAATATTCTGGCAGCTCTTAATTTGACCGCGACATATCAGACTTTCCCGGGCACATGAAGATACACTATTACCATCATCATCGCCATCATCTCGCGGGTCCGCGGCATGTGTCGTTGCATGATCGTTGCAGTATGTCATACATAAGAGCTGGTGAGCTTACGTACTGGACAATCTGGATATCAGTAATGTGGACCTTTAAGTGGGGGTGGGTGGGGACTTGGTAAGACGTGGCATTACATTACTTCCACTTGACTAGGTGTGACGTGACATTACATGGTCATCACGTGAGCAGCTTTGACGTCACATTACATCGTTGTCATGGGGCCTGGTATCACGTCACACTCATATGTCGTCATCACTAAAGACACTATTTAATATGAACATTAGGTAATAGCGCTAATTTGTATTAATTAGATGTGCTAGTTAGTTTGTTAATTAGTATCAATAGTGATACGTCACCTTCATCGCGTGACTCTTGGCTCGTGACGGCACATGGTGCCGTTCCTTGCGAACACTTATTTGCGGATATGACTTTGCAAGAGCCATCTAGTGCTTCCGTATTAATAAAAGAAGCCGCTCGCATTTACATACACATAGTTACATCGCGCCTCTTTCTGTTGGTGCACTACAGTCGCAGCTTGTTACGTGTTTTAGAAGGCAGCATACAGAGGACTCTTTGGAGCCTTTGCCGGGCGGCGAATTTTTCATCTACGCTGCGTCCTCTCGCTATGCCGGATAGAGCCTGAAAATCGAAATATACCGATATGCGTGTGAGTCTTCTGCCGGCCCCTGAGATCGAGCTTTTGACGTTCAAGGCACCCTGGTGCACCAACTCGGACGTGTCGCAGTGGATGTGCGTGCTTTCGGCACGACCTTCGCGACCCAGTTTGTGGTCGTCGACAGCCCAATTTAGTCGGTGGTTATCGGGTGCGGCCAGTGCCAGCAATTTGGGGGTCGTAGTCGACTTCGCGACCTTGCGACAGCAGGCGTACCGGCCGCCGCCCCGTCGCCAAGGCTGGGCTCGTCGGCTTTTTCACTACGGTACGGGGCTGTGCCTCTCCCTGGTGACGGCGGCCAAGCGTGCCTCCGCCTCTGCGCGGCCTCGTATCGAACCTTCGACGCCACGTTCCGCCGTCCGTCGTGTGCACAGTGTTGGCAGCTTCTGATGTGACCCTACAATCGGGCGCGGCAACCTGGGTACAGGGCCAGCTCTGCGCCCAGATAGCCGCCGATGTGCTCTTCGATCGCGTCCACTGTGCCGCACCAGCCCGCGAGATGGCCTCACCTCGGTGCCTTCTGTCAGTCGTGAACGGAAAGGCTCACGTGCTGGTCTTAAAATCGGCGGTCACCAACTCGCACTACGTCACGGGTCACTCCTGGGCACGGCGCACGTTTTAGCCCCAGGATCACCGGTTACCTCTCTACAGCCAGCGGCCCTGGCACTGACCCCACTAACACCTGAGGCCTTACCGTGGGAGGCTTTAATTTTGGCCCCAACCTGACCTCCGCGGAGCTCACCGCACTCAAGGCGCTACTGCAGCAACACAGCAGTTGCTTCGCTCTGCATGACGTACAATTCGGGTGTACTACCTGGACATACCACCGCATCGACACTGCCGGTCACGGGCCCATTCACCTTCAACTTAGTTGTGTCGCACCAGCCGAACGCCGGCTTATTCAGCAGCACGTGTCCGACATGCTAGACCAGAGAATCATTTCCCCTCGTGCATCCCCTGGTCCTCTCCTGTCGTATTTGTGCGGAAGAAGGATGGGGCGATCCGCTTCTGCGAGGACGACCGTAAGCTCAACGCCGTCACCCATCTAGTTTATCCGCTGCGTAGCCCTGACGACGCCCTCAACCGCCTGAAGGGGTCCCAATACTTTTCACCTTGGACCTTCTTTCGGGCTACTGGCTACTTCTACGGGCTACCGACGACGCGGAAAAGACGGCGTTTATGACGCCAGACAGTCTGAATCAGTTCAACATACCGCATGGCCTTTGGTCTCTCGAATGCGCCGGCCACCTTCCAACACCTCATAGACCGCGTCTTGGGCCATTTGAAGTGGACTACGGCGTTGGCCTACCTGGACGACGTCAATTCATACGCAGCTACGTTCGACGAGCACCTGCGACGCCTGAAACTTGTCCTCGAAGCCCTTAACTCTGCTGGGCATCGCTTGAAATAAAAAAATCTTCTTCGGTTTCGCTGAAGTGATGTACTTGGGTCACGTCGTGAACCAGCATGGTATTCTTCCCGACCCCGAAAAACTACAAGCGCTCACGGCTTACGCAGCTCCTACCGCTCCCAAGGAGCTGAGAAGTTTTCTTAGATTTGCCTCCTATTTCTGTCGCTTCATTCCGAACTTTACCAAGCGAAGCACTCCATTTACCGCCCTGTTGAAGAAGGATGCCGAGTGGAGTTGGACACCTACCCAGCAGCTCGCGTTCCTCAATGTCATGAACGCCCTCTTCGAGCCTCCTACATTGGCCCATTATTACGAATCTCCATCAAAACGTTTTTTTTTTGAGTGTGTATGCTGATCTGTATATGTATATTGTATGAGGTGCTGTTGCCTATGTAAACAAGGGGGATGGGAGCATGTCAAGTTGCTGTTCAGCAGCTTTTTCTTCCATCTCCCCATGTTTTGTACAAACATGAAAATAAACCGTATTCGTATTCGTATTCCATCCTCCACACAGATGCTAGCCTGGATTCACTCGGCGCAGTCCTTCTGCAGGAAGACGAGTCTGGCGACCACAGGGTCCTCGCCTATGCCAGCCGCAAGCTCTCCAACGTGGAGCGCAGCCTGCACTCTTCGAAAGTTGAATGCCTCGCCGTTGTCTGGGCCGTCGAGAAGTTCCATCCCTACCTGTACAGGCATCTTTTTACCATCGTGACGGACAATAGCGCCCGCACATGGCTGCAGTCCAGCAAACATTTCCATGCGAAAATTACGCACTGTTCCCTCCAACTTCAGGAATACGATTTTAGTATCGTGCATCGGCGTGGCTCTGCCCATCAAGATGTAGACTTCCTTTCGCGCAACCCTTGTTGTGTGATGGCTTTGACGGAATTGAAGACCGCGCAAACACGAGATCCTGACATTGCTGCGATCATCCGCTCTCTCAAAACAGGTGCCGGCCCACGCCACCGCAAACTGGGCCGAGTCTATCGGGTGGATAATACCCTCTTGTGCCATGTGAAGCGGCGCCGCGGTCTACCTCCCGTGTTGTTACCAGTGGTGCCGAGAACGCTGCGCCCGCAGGTCTTGCGCGGCTTGAACTACGTCCCCACGGCTGGTCATCTGGGCCGCGGCAAGACCTACGCAGGCGTCTCGAAGCGCTTTTGGTGGCCCAATATATTCCGAGACGTCAAGGAACACGTGGCGTACTGCCAGACGTGTCAGTACCGGAAGCCGTCCACTCGGGCACCAAAGCCACCCTTGCAAGCTTTCTCGCCACGAAATGCACCTTTCGAGCTGGTCGCCCTGGACCATTTGAGCCCGTTTTCGATGACGCGCGCCGGCAATCGGTATGTTCTGGTTGCGATCGATCACTTCTCGGAGTGGGTCGCAGCACTGCCCGTTCTTGACACGTCGTCTGCCATGCCGTATCGTTTGTGGAACAGCATCCCGTCCTTCGGCACGATGTGCCCCGACGGCTCATTACGGACAGAGGCGCTTTATGTCGCATGATTTTGAGCGAGCCTTCCGCTCATATAGGATTGCGCACTCAACGACATCCGTCAACCATCCCCAGTGCAATGGTATCGTGGAGCGTGTTAACCGGACACTGGCGGATATAATTGTGTCCTATACGTTGCTCCATCCCACACAAACTGGGATCGTTTTGTTCCTGTTGTAGTTTTTGCCGTCAACACTGTGACGCAGGAAACAACGCATGCGACGCCATTCTCGATAGTGTATGGCAGCACGCCGTCCATTCCCCTCGATACGCAGTTGGGCCTGCCCCATCCTATGGTGTCCCCACCGGACTCCGCCCAACGACTTCTGCGTTCTCTCCTCAAACGCCCAGCGCAACCTTCACCGGGCCCATGAGCGTGTGCAAGCGGCCAATGAGGCGGCTACGCCCCCTCCCTCTTTCCGACCCGACGATTTGGTCCTCGTTCGCCGCACCATCCGAGCTGCTGGGCGTGCCGCGAAGTTCTTGCCCCGGTACCGCGGGCCTTACCCTGTTGTTGCTCGGCTCTGCGCCGTGATGCACCGACTCGAAGGTCTGCCTGAGCATCGGCAGCGCAGTGTGCACCACATTTTTCCAGAACATGTTTAGAACATGAAGAGATATGTCTCCGGCACCTGCGGTGATCCCGGCTTGGCTCCCGGATCATGCTTTTTGGCTCCCACGTCCTCACCAGTGCCGGCACCGCCTGCTGACTCCAGGCCTCACAGGTTCCGAGATGTGTCTGTCCACACTGCGCCCATCGAAGAAACCGCGTCGCCCAAAGGAAAACTAGAAAAGGGAAAGCGCGACGATGCGCTTCCACAAGCTAACACGAGGCCGAAAAAAAATACAAGCGCCGTCGCCCGACCATGCCGCGGGAACCGAAAGTCAGGCTAGGCTGACGGTGAATGGCTTAATAGAATCACTATCTAGAATCGAGCAGGAACCGTCACCATTGTCGTACGCAGAAGAACCACCTACAAGCAGCCCCGCCATCTACCTGGACAGTTTGGTAATGAACGGGACATCAACGCCATCACCGCGAGGTGATGCCTACCGCGAATCAAATTATGCTCCTGAGAACCTTCGCCCGGAATGCCGAGTGGCTCATCTGGATGTGCTCGATGCCTTTCCCAAATAGTGCAGCGCAACGCGTCGAGCCCGCTGCAGTGAAGCCTGCAGCCATTGCCATGGGACGGCATCACTTGAGGCTGCCGTACATTCTGGCTGGCCTCCCTGGACTCGAACAACCTTGACCGCCGCACTGCGTCGCGCAAGACTTCCTTTCTTCCCTTTCATCACCCCTCCAACCCCCCCCCCCCCTCAGATGGAAAGTTGTTACGGGTATAAACGCCCACGGTGCGGCGTAAGCCTACCAAGTGCCCTGGGCTGTAGAATAGGAGGCGCTGGGAGCGTGCGGAGGGGGGAGTGCGCGCAGAGAAGATAAAAGATTCGGCGCCGCCGGGCGGCGTTCCTGGAGCTCTCTCCGACCTGGTGTGGTTTCTTTTGGGCGGGACCGTCGTCACGTTGCAATAATTTCACTTCCCCTCTGTGTATTGCAGTCGCTATGGAGAGCGCGAAACAGTCGCAAAGACGACAGAACGAAGCAAGGTAGAGAAAACACGTTCAAGAGACGCCACAAGAACGCGTCACACGACTTGAGAAGCGTCGTAACGAAGGTGCGGCTAGAAATAGTCGTGCCACGTCCCAGAGTTACGCTTCAACTGCGTAAAATACCGCTTTGAGTTCTCAAGAGTGTCGGAATGAGACTCTTTGTAGACGACGTGCCGAGAAAACAAAGCTTTCGCATTTCAACTAGGGTTAACCGGAGCTAGACCACAGCCAATTTTTGTTTACTTCTTCCCCAGCATTCATTTTTTTTTTCCCCCAGGAAATATTTACCTAAAAAACTCTCTATGCCCCCCATTCTTGGCCAATCTCCCTATGTTGGAATGTGCAATTGTGTGAGGGCAACAACAACAACCACAACAAAAGAACAAAAGGTCCTCAAGGGCGGGCTCCTACTTGTCCAAGAGTTCACGGGCCTGGGCTTCACAGAGTGCTCTGTCTAATAGTCATGTTTGGCCAGCCGGTTGAACAGATCGCAGAGCGGCCGCCTATCAGGGTTGGGTATGGGTGGAACTGCAATCATTCCCACGGGCAGTGCATGACGGTGGCCTTGGCGACGCCACATGTTGAGCGAAGTGGGAGGGTCAAGGTAAGGTGGTGGCGATGAAAGAGGTAAAGTGAGCTGTACCAGTAGGCGGAAGGGTGTTGTTCATGTGATTAACTTTAGGCTTCATACTGGTTTCGGTGAATAATTTCATCATCGCACTTCGCTTTCAGCCGCCGCAGTGGTTCCGTGGCTTTGGCGTTCGGCTGCTGTTCCCAAGGTCGCGCATGTGATCACGACTACATCGCGGCCGGAGCAGCATTACTATGATGGAGGCAGAATGCAGAGGCTTCTGTGCTGCGCAATGTTAGTGCATGCTGAAGATCTCCAGCTGGTCTAAATGAATCCAGAGCCCATAATATGGTGACCCTAAATGTGAATAATAATAATAATAATAATAATTGAATTTGGAGGGCATTGAAGGGTCGACTTTTCGGTTTAAACCAAAAAATGATAAACTTATGCCGACGCAATAAAAATAAATTGGTTTTTGATGAAAGATTAACGCGCAGAAACTCTCTCACGTATCTCGGTGGACAAACGAACCGGGCCGTAAAAGAATGGATAATGGAGGGAGTGAAAGAAGAAAGGGAGAAAGAGGTGCTGTAGTGGACGGGAGGAGGAGGAGGAAGAAAAACATTTATTCAGAGCACAAAAACTGGGTGGGTTCAGTACGAGAACCCATTGGTCGCCATCATAATCCGGCCCCTCTCAACCAGCAATTTCTGGTCGAGTGGGCTGTGGCTATGAAGGGTTGCCTCCCAGCGCTCATGAGTCGGATCGGGATTGCTGTCCAAGTCTGGGTTTTCTTGACATTCCCAAACCGCGTGAAAGAGTGTGCCAACTGCTCCACAGAAGGGGCAGGACGAATTGTAGGTTTCTGGGTACCATTTACTCATTAGGTAAGGATTGGGCAGAGTATTAGTTTGTAGTCGCCTGATTATGTGCTCTTCATATTTACTTAGGGTTTTGTGAGGAAGAGGATATTCCCTTCTTGTGATCTTATAGTACTCCGTAATTTCTGCGTAGCTTAGTAAGGGTGAGGGGTTGTCAACTATGTCAGAGAGAGGCTGCGTGCCAGATGCTCGGAGGAGGAGAGCTCGAGCAGCTGTGTTGGCCGCCTCATTGCCCGTCGTTGAGAGGTGCCCTGGCGTCCAGAAGATCTGGATGTTGGAAGGATTAGACCTTTCCAAAATTTCCCAACACGGAGCGCCAACGCGGCCTCTGAGGTAATTGCGTACAGCTGCTTGTGAGTCGGACACAACCGTTGCCTCGCTGTTCTTTGATATCGCTAGTGCGATAGCTGCTTCTTCAGCCGATGTGGTATCCATCGCTTGGATAAGGCTGCTTGCAATGATATCTCCCCGGGGTGAAACTGCTGCAATTGCCGCGACTCCGTTAGCGGGTCCAGCCGCATCGACGTAGATCGTGTCCTTGTTTCCATCCCAGCGCTTAGAGAGGTGTCTAGCTCTGGCTAGTCTCCGTCCTCTGTTATATTCCTCATCCATGCGTTTTGGTATGGGGTGAGTCGTAATGTGTGATCTCATCTGCATGGGCATGTCGATCTTGTCAGCGACTTCCCGGGGTGGACTGATTCTCAGCTTCTGTAATATTTTCCTGCCAGGCTTAGATGTTGAGAGCCTGACAATTTGATTTACACGGTGGGCCTCTATTAGTTCGTCGATGGTGTTATGGATCCCCAGCTGTAGTAAGCGCTTAGTGGATGTGCATAAAGGGAGTCCCAGCGCCGTCTTAACTGCCTTTCGAATAATAACATCTAGTTGGTCTTTTTCCTTTTTGCTAAGCCGTAAGTACGGGGTGGCGTATGTTAGTTTAGAGAGAATGAAAGCCTGAACTAATCTTAGGGCCTCCTTCTCTCTTAGCCCATTTCTTTTCTTGATTACCCGGCGTAGCGTTCTAGAGACTTGTTCGGAATAGGCTTGGAGCTGTCTGATTGTAGTGGTGTTAACGTGCACTGACATCGCACAGCAGGGGGGGGGGGCGCTGCAAGCGTTCGTCACGAGCGGACGTGCGATTCATGGGCTCCGTTGACAATCTTCGATTGTGGCGGATTAGAATATTGGATCACCATATATTTATCATCCACGAGTTGCCTTCAACGCCTGACACGGCCTGGTACCACCAGTGCGCCTGTGAGTGCCACATTTTCGGCGCTACAGCCTGTCTACTTCTCGTCACCCCGTGAGGAGCGCTAACCCTAACGGCCAAGGGGTTGGGGTGCCTTATCGCCGCGGAGACGCCGGTGCGCCCGCGGATGCGCGGCATAGCGTTCGCGCAACGCGGGTCTAACGACGCTCGCCAGTGAGTGCTCCCGCTTCATCCAGGACTGCCACGACCACGATGAATTCTCTAAGAGGCTACGACCCGACGGAGATGGACTTCAGTCATGTACCAACATCCCAGCAGCAGCTGATGCCCCCGCAGGATCTCCCGAAGGACGACAACAGCCATGGCTGGAACATATGGTCCCGGCGCAACAACGACAGAGCGGCGCAAGCTAAATCCACACCTCCCAAGGAAGAGCAGGAGAAGAAAGAACGCCGAGAGCCTCTGCACCGAGACCTCCGCGTCTACCGAGTCTCAAGAATTTTCCATACAAAGTCATCATCCGACCTAAAACCACGGTGGATCTGCAATCTGTGGCTCCACGCTCCTACGATCTCGAATTAGGGATCCAAGCAGCCCTCAACACCCCTCTACAAGAAAAGCCAACGCTGCGCGTTGTTAGCCAGCAGAACATTATAATGGTGTGTACTCACTGTGAGGAAGACGCGTTCCGTCTCGCCAAGCTTAATTGTCTGTACCTCGACGGCAAGAGTATAACGATCACCGCCTACGTTGCCTTGCCAGAGGATGTTTGCAGGGGTGTAATACATAATATCAAGCCTGAAGTGAGTAATGACTCTATCTTCCAAGACGTCTCCTCACCCAGCCATACAATCCTGGGAGCGCGCCGACTGGGCAAGACTACGTCGGCAGTCATCGTCTTCGCCGGGCAGAAGGTTCCCTTCACGGTCAACTACGGGTGGTCAGAGCGCCGCTGCTACATCTACCGTAAAACGAGGGCTGCTTGTATCAACTGTGGAACGCCAGGTCACCGAGCCGACGTCTGCCCGAAACCCAAGGGGGCTGCTTGCCAAACCTGTGGAACGCCGAGTCCAGATGAGACGCACGAGTGTACACCCGTTTGCGCGCTGTGCAAGGGTCCACACAAGACTTACGCAAAAGACTGCAAGGAGAAATTCCAGAGACCGCTGAACAAGAACACTAGTACCGCGTCATCAAACGCGTCATCAAAAACAAAACTTGAAGATCAAGAAGGCAGGAGCAGGACGAGGCAGAAGAGGCAGCCTACATCGCGACGGCGAGGAGTGTCGTCATCAGTCTCCCACTCTCGTTCCGCCTCTCGCGGCCGTTCGAGCTCAAGACGCCGGGCAACAGGCTCCAACCAGAACGCCAGTCAAGTGGAGGCGGGTAAAGAACAAGGGCAGGAGAACCTCAACAAGCCCATCGGGGCGCTGAAGAAGACGTCCTCGGGCCAGCTTTCAGATTCGAAGGTGAGCTTTGCAGAATGGCCTCCCCTTCCCTCCTCCTCCCCTCAGAATAACACGGAGTTATCAGCACTCAAAAACGAGATAGAAAGTCTGAAAAAACAAGTGACCGCTTTAACAATCCAAAACCAAGAGCTTAAGCGAGCAACTACTAACGCAATAACGCCGGTAGCTCAGCCGACTCCTGAAAACCAAAAACAGCAGGCAGTACCTAGCTCCCAGCCTGCCTTAGGCGAGGTCTACCAACAAATCATCCAAGAACTGAGGTCCTTCAAGGAGGAGTTTCAAGCTTTTCCAATTTATGTGAACGCTCAATTCCAAGACATTCGAAATCAGATTGCAAACAACCGACGATACACGGAGACGGCAATTTCTGGACTTCGAAAGGAACCTGCGTATAAAAGGCATAAGTCGAAATTCGCTCGTACAATGCACGTGGACGAACCATCCGATACGGATTCAACATGCCAGCCAAACCTAGAGTAAAGATCTGGCAGTGGAACTGCCGGGGATACAGGAGAAAGCAGGCTGCTCTTAATCTCCTTCTATCTCAGGAATCTGACCCACCGGCAGCTATCCTAATTCAAGAACCCCACCTAATGCCTATGAAGCTCCAAGACTATGTGACTTATCAGCACGACCAGTTAACTGCCACGTTAGTGCACAAATTATACACTGCCATATTGCACGACACTTTCGAGCCGGATGTTGCGCACTGCTATATAACTATTCTTCCTCTCCAGAGAGGAGCGGCAAGCACGCACATATTGAATGTATACAGCCCTCCAAAAGACAGGAACGCAAAATTGGGTTCCCTCATAAAGAAATTTCTGACCTTAGCGGGCCATGCCCCCTGCGTGATTGGAGGCGACTTCAACGCACCACACCCTTCATGGGGCTACCCGGCGGCGACACCGAAAGGCAGAAAACTAGAAGAAGTAGTGGCGCAAGAGGGGTTATCGATCCTCACCGATCCCACTTACCCTACGAGGCTGGGAAACAGTGTCAGTAGAGATACATGTCCTGACCTGACGTTCACCAAGAACATACAAAACGCCATTTGGAAGAATACCGAACAGCACCTGGGAAGCGATCACTTCATACTCTCTCTGGAGATAAGCACAAACGCGTGCAAGCGCAAAATAGGTATCGCAAGAGTTACGAACTGGGACAGGTGTAGAAAGGCCCAGGCATCTACTGCAAATACTATTACCGACCTAGAGGAATGGGTTAAAGATGAGGTGCACTCTTTGAAAGCCTTTAAACAAGAGGTCTGCACGACAGAAGATTGCCCAGCGGTCGATCCGCACCTTCTACATTTATGGGAAGCGAGGCACTCATTGACAAAGAGATGGCGCAGACAACGGCTTAACCGCAAACTCAAGAAAAAAATAGAGGAGATAAACAAAAAGGCAGAATCCTATGCCATATCCTTAACCAGACAGAACTGGCATTCGCTCTGCGATGGTATTCAGGGGAAGCTAGGTGTGTCAAAGACTTGGAAGCTCCTACATGTCCTAATCGACCCCAGCAGCAGCAAGTCGGCCACTAAAGACAGGCTCACGAAGATCGTACACACCACCCCGGGTACGGACACAGAGTTGATCGAAAAGCTCAAGACCAGGTATCTGTGCACGGACCAAGTCGTGGAACAGCCGGAGTATCCTGGACTGCCAAATCCCAAGCTGGACCTCCCACTCACGAAAGAAGAAATCAAAGCAGAAATCGCGGCCATGAGAAAAAATGCAGCTCCAGGTCCAGATCAAATAACAGCGAAGCTCTTATTTAACCTCAGCGATGACACCATCACCGCGCTGGTGGAATGCTTCAACGAGCAGCATTGGGCTACAGGAACGTTACCAATATCCTGGAAGACAGCCGAGGTTCGGTTCATTCCGAAGGCGAACAAACCCCTTAAACTGGATAATCTACGACCGATATCGCTGACCTCGTGTTTGGGGAAGCTCATAGAGAGGGTCATCAACACGAGACTGAGTAGATACTTAGAAGAAAACAACCTCCTACCTAATACTCAATTCGGCTTTCGCCCTCACCTATCGACACAGGACGCCCTCTTGTACCTGTACAAAGACCTCCTTGAGACACCTCCCAAGTGACAGACAAGGGCCATCCTGGCACTTGATTTGAAAGGAGCGTTCGATAACGTTCTACATAAAAACATCCTGCAAAGCCTCGCCGATACCAACTGTGGCGCAAGAACCTACAACTATATCAAAAACTTCTTATCAGTCAGGCAAGCCACTATAAACTTCGGTGGAATAAAATCAGCTCCCATCACTCTAGGCCCGAGGGGAACTCCGCAAGGGGCGGTACTGTCACCCCTCTTGTTCAATTTGGCTATGAAAGATCTACCAGGCCTTCTTTCCGAAATCCCCGGCGTCAAACACACATTATATGCGGATGATATCACTGTCTGGTGCAACTCGGGGAGTGACGCCGAGATCGAGGAGCGTCTTCAAGCAGCAGCCGACACGGTGGACCGGTACGCCAGGGAGAGAGGTCTCCAGTGTGTGCCGGAAAAGTCCGAGTTGCTAATCCTGAAGAACCCGAGGACACCCCTAGCGCAGAACATCTCGGTGTATATAGAGAACCACCCAGTACAGAAACCCACGGAGATCAAGATACTAGGGCAGTATATCCCGCAGGGGCGACAGAACACCACCACTATGAAGAAGCTTACAACATCCACCGAGCAAATCCTCCGCATGATACATCGTATCCGAAATAAACACCATGGCATGAAGGAAAGGGACACCATCCGCTTAGTGCAAGCTTTCGTGATCTCTCGGATAATGTACGGGACGGCATTCCTTAACCTCTCCAGGTCAGAAATTGAAAAGTTGGAGGTACTCATCAGGAAAGCCTACAAGACGGCACTGGGGCTACCAAACTCCACGCCAACAGCAAAGCTCATGGCTCTAGGAGTACATAATACCCTCAAAGAGATGTGGGAAGCACAATGGTTCTCACAACTGAATCGGCTCGCACTCACAAAACCCGGCAGAGAACTGCTCGATAAAATCCATGTTATACTGCCCTATACAATTGACCAAAGGGAAGAGGTCCCACGCGATGTGAGAAGACGCATAAACGTGCACCCCATTCCGCGGAATATGCATCCCGCATATAACACCGAGAGGAGGAAAGCAAGAGGTGAATCCCTGCAGAAGAAATGGGACAAGCAAATTAACACCCTTTACGTGGACGCAGCAGGACCAAATAATGGAGTCATGACTATTGTGGTCCCAACGCCTTCAGGATCGATGGTGAACTGCGCCTCGGTGAAAACATCTAACCCCACTCACGCAGAGGAGGCAGCTATTGCATTAGCTGTAGCATCTAACCCCAACGCCGTTGTGCTCACTGATTCCCAGAACGCCTGTCGAAACTTCAATAACGGATTAATTCACAAGTCAGGGTTGTCATTGCTGACTAAGCATCCACCCAACCAGGTCTCAGTAATCTGGTTCCCCGGTCACCTGGAACTACCAGGAGGAAACGAAGCCGCCCACAGGCATGCCCGAGCTCTTCTATACCGGACGTCTCCCCCTGATGACCATGAAGGGTGCCGCGACCTAATAGGCTTAGCAGTGTATGCTGACAATCTTGCGCCATACAGAACAGCCAGAAAGGAGTACCCAACACCACACAAATCCCTCAACAAGTTAGAAGAGAACACCCTTAGGAGACTACAAACCAACACCTACCCAACACCAGCTAAATTACACCAGTGGTACCCTACACTATACTCTCCACAGTGTCCACATTGTGGAGCGGTAGCTAACCTCTACCATATGGTGTGGGCATGCCAATATAATCCCTTAGTTGACCCCATTCCCAACCCCTCGGAGGAGCAGTGGGAGGCTATTCTGCTCAGCGATGATCCTGACCGTCACCACTGGCTGGTGGGGAGGGCCAGCGCAGCAGCAGCAGCCAGTGGACTACCGGACTAGGCGGTCCACCCACATGTTCGGAGAACATTGAAGAAATAAAGACGTTTGTAATCAATCAATCAATCGCACAGCACACTGGAAAAATGAAAATAAAAATTGGTTTTTGAGGAAAGCAAATAGCGCAGTAACTGTCTCACTGATCTCGGTGGACACCCGAACTGCGCCGTAAGGAAGTCATAAAGGAGGGAATGAAAGAAGAAAGGAAGAAAGAGGTGCCATAGAGGAGGTCTCCAGAATAATGTTGGCTACCTGGGAACCTTTAACTTGCACTGACATTGCAAAGCACGCGAGCGCCTTTTGCGTTTCGCCTATATCGAAACACGGCCGCAGTAGTCGCGTTCGAACAGGGTTGGTCCAGCTAGGTAGTCGATCGCCTTAACAACTGAGCCATCGTGGCAGATTTCAGTTTTCGCAATTCAGTTTTAGCCGAAAAATGTCAGTATTCTTGAGAGGAGCGCCGCAGTTAAGTGGCTATCAGGAAGGAGTTACACTCAGTCACAGCAAAAAAAAAAGAAGTTTGGCGGTGGCTTCACTCGGCTATGCCAGGATATACGCAGCGAGTGGTACGTCTCCCTGGCGGAGCTTTTGGTCACTGCTTGTTCAGCAGTGAGAGACACTGGGCTCCACCTAGGCGGCTATGCGCCGCCTATTACGCTCGGCTGTCTGGCATCTCCGTTTGGCAAGCCGTTCCTGTCGGGTCAAAGACCCGTTTTCCAAGCATTTCACCCTAAATAAGCCAAGAACCAGACCAGGGGAAAGCTTGTACTCATTGTATCAGCGGCGGGTACCTGGCGGCACTGGAGATCGAACCCCACACCTCCCGCATGCGATGCGGATGCTCAACCACTTGGATGGATGGATGGATGGATGGATGGATGGATGGATGGATGGATGGATGGATGGATGGATGGATGGATGGATGGATGGATGGATGGATGGACGGACGGACGGACGGACGGACGGACGGACGGACGGACGGACGGACGGACGGACGGACGGACGGGTGGATGGATGGATGGATGGATGGATGGATGGATGGATGGATGGATACCGCTGAACCTTTTAAATCGGGCGGTGGCTCAAGCCACCTAGGCATGACTTATGAAATTTTACTCTTCTCATGATTTTAGCCACCAATCAGAGAACCTTCGCTTGGTTATTTCTACCCGCTTAAAATCTACTTTCCCTTCAATGTCCTCAAACCAAATGCCTTGGATAAATCAGCCCTGCTGCTTTCCAGTGTAGGGCGAAGCCCTTTACAGAAAAGTGTCAAGTGTTCAGCCGTTTCCTCGTCCTCTCCGCACGCAACGCACAAAGTGTCTATCTCGTGGTACCTGACTCTATATGTCTTAGTCCGCAAAACTCCCGTCCTGGACTCAAACAACAAAGAGCTTCCCCTACAATTATCATAGATATTTTCTTTGGCAATTTCCTGCTTAAACAACCTGTATGTTCCCAGTGCTGATTTCGTCAGCATCCCTGTTTTCCACAGAGCTTTCTCTGTTTCTTTAACCTTTTTCTTAACCGATAATTGCTGATTTCCCACCTACTGCTATCCAGATATTTGCTTGTCAATTTTCTAGTTCGCTTTCTCCATTTCGTATCAACATTCCTTATATACAGGTATCTGAAAACTTTCCTAGCCCACTGATTTTCCCCCATTTTTCTCAATCGCTCCTCAAATGCTATCTTACTGCTAGCTTCTCTGCTCTCGAACGACGCCCATCCCATATCACCCTGTATCCCCTGATTTGGTGTGTTGCAATGTGCTCCCAAAGCTAGCCTCCCTACACCACGTTGTTTAATTTCTAACCTTGCTTGAACATGTGGTCTCATGCACAGGACCGCATTACCGAACCATCACCCCTTTCCAGATCCTTCTTACCACTTCATACCTATTGTAATTCCACAGTGCCCTATTTTTCATGCCAGCTGCATTCCTAGATTTAATGACAGCTGCATTCCGCGATATCAGCGCAACCTAGCGTCGGCCCTCTCAGTCCGAGGTTCCGCGTCCAACTCAGATATGCCATGGTGTTGCTTGGCAAATCGTCACTTTCAGACTGCACCGCTGCAGCGCTAGGATCTTCTTCCGGTCGGCGCTATCTCGTCGCGTGCGTATTCTGAGTGTGAGGCAAGACCTGCGGATGATAACTTTTACTTGTCATCATGCCCAGCAAGCAAAATACGGCACGCTTTCGTGCTGTCACGTTGATTGTGTGCTGAAGAAAACTGAGGCGTGAATGTCTTCCAGGCCATAGGAGATTTATTGGCCTAAGAAAGTTATAAAGAGCAATTCAAACAAAAACTGAAGCTGGCACAAATTTTGAACTTATCGCAAGGAAGAACTACTTGACAAAAACATACTTTGCAATAATTAATTTTTGGCAGTCTCCTTCTGCAAGAATGACGGATTCCATGCGCCTTACGATAGAGGAGAACAGTTTTGTGGATGGCTCAGTGGAGCGAAACCTGTCCCACTCGGCGTGAAAAGCAGCCCAAAGGAAGTCCTTGTTAATTATATAGAGTTGCAGTCGTGGCAAGCATGACTTAATAATTCCCAAACATTTTCAATTGGATTTATGCCTGCATATTTTGCTGACCACGAAAGTTTACGGATGCCAAGGTTCTCTAACGAGGCTTCCACCGAACGTTCAACAAGGATTGGAGAAAGGTCATGCTCACAATAGAATAAAACATCGTTTAACGGTCACACAAATCATAGGGGTGGACAGCGTACCCGACTTCATTACAGTATTATGCTGCAGTGAAGCGTTCATATATCCGTGTAAGGGGACCCAAGCCATCGGCTGTGATGGCTTTCCACACATTCACGGAGCAGCGTGTGCGGAGGCTTGTCCGCTTGAAGCAGGTGAGATCAAAGCTGCATACATTAAAAAAATGTAATTAAGAGTGTGTTTAGGCACTTGATAGTGCTACAACTCAGCTCTTGTATATTTTAGCTAAGTAGTCACCTGGCACTAAAACAGGGACCGCGCCTGTTACTGCAGCATGGTTTTTATTATTTCGCCTAAAATGCACCTCGATCCGTTCATTCATGGCATGCAGCAGTCGAAAAGTAGCCAGGCTAACCGGAGAAAGCGTCTCTGTCTGAAATGATGTATTATATCACTTAAACACACAGAAGTCGCGCTCTCATGTAACAATCGTCGTCGGGTTAAATTAATTAAAGTTTGATATTACTCTGATCACAGCAACACTAACTGAACGAATTCAGGACCACATCTTTATAGAGCGTCGCAATTCAAGAATATTTTGGTGCAAAGGCTTGCCGATGATTGTCTTGACGGCACACTTTCAGTATGGTGTGTCTCTTTGTGGTAAATGTGCTCTCATCTGTGAACATCACCTGGTCTCATCCTCCACAGTCCAGTCCTTATGCGACTGTGCGAATTCTAGACGTCAGCTTTATGGTGATCCAAAATCAAACGCTTTCTTGCGGCTGTCTTGCTTTGAAGGTCCGCTTGGTGGAGGCGCTGTCGAACAACTTTAACATCAACATTTAGCCGGGGCTCGTTATTGATCTGCTCGGCTGTTAAAAAAGGGTTGTCTACGGCACTGCAGTTATCAGTAGATCTTCTTCCGCGGTCGTGGAAAGTGCCGCGAAACGTTAAGCAGGCCCGAGAATGTATACCTTCAGTTCTGAAGTCTTTCAAAAGTGTGGTGACTGTCGAAAGCGGCCTTCCGGTAATCTCCGCACTTCTGCTGTGGTGAATTTCTCTTGGGAAATTGAGGGAATTTGGACACTCAGAGCATGACTTTCTTTTCAAACTGAAGGCACTCAGGCCGGTAGCTTAGCTCCTATGCTTATGAAGTCACTCAACCGGGTAGCTTAGCTCCTACGTCGTAGAACAGAATGCGCATACGCTGCACCACTTCTAAGCAAGGTGTTTATTTTTTTAACCTTTTATTTTTTCGATACAGACCAAGAAACCAGCGACGATCGGGCTCGTACTTAACGCTTCAGTTTCCCTAAGCACGCAGTCATTGTGACAGCATGAAAGTATGCCGCATTTTACTTTCCTAAAGTTTATCATCCGCAGGTAATGTCTGATACTCTGAACTTGCACGCGGTGCGATAGCGCAGGACGGAACAAGATTCTAGCTCACAGCGGTGCAATGCTGAAATCTCTCTTTGAAGAAAAAAAGTCGCCTTCAAATCTAACGAAGCACTGTAGTGAATGCCGTGAGATTGAGCCTTTCCTTGACCAAAGCACAATTATATTTCAGCGTCATAATTCCACTAACAGTGGAGGTGTCAGAGGCCTATCTTATCTAAAGGAATGAGTGCACGTGTAAGTGACCCATCAGTTGTACTGCATGAAAGGGAGTTTTCATATCTAGACACGCCTAATTGATTTCTTATGTTTTGTTGTTTGGTGAGTATTTACTTATTATGAGATTTGCGAATAAACGATCAGTTGCGAGTCGGCGCTTGTGGTAACTTTTTTTCCTGCGCCCGACGTCCTTTGAACTTCTTTTTTTTTCAGGAAGTCTTCGTTGCTGTTGTTTTCGTGTGACCAGTGCCGGCACGCAGAGGCTGCCGTCTGGGTCTGCACAACTCGCTGCGCTAGCGGGAGCTTCCAGATGAACTCATAGAGCAGTATAGTTGAAGTTGGATTAGTTGGTGAACATGCAATGCAGAAAAAAAGGTGCTCGTAAACAGACACGGAACGATAATACGCGTGGCCTAAATATTAAAATGAATATCGCAGAACGTTTACACTCCATCGAATGAGAAAAGAGACGAGCAGGAGTCAGCACCCAAAGTAACGCGCCGTTACGGTTCACCACAATATCCACGAATCTCACCTCGCTGTACTCTACGAATGGCTGGCTGCCACATTCTCTACTAATCCGCCGCGGTGGCTCAGTGGTTATGGTGCTCGGCTGCTGACCCGAAAGACGCGGGTTTTTCCCGGCTGCGGCGGTAGCATTTAGATGAAGGTGAAGTTAATAATAATTAGAAAAATGAGATAGACGCGTATACATTGCGACGTCAGTGCACGATAACGAACCCCAGACGGTCGAAACTATCCGGAGCCCTCCACTGCAACGTGCTTCAAACCGTGAGTCGCTTTGGGACGTTAAACCCTATAAAACAAGGCAAGCATTCACTACAACATTTTCTGATAATATATGCTACTATCAGCTCGTTTACTGCAAAGTTTACTTCAAGAAAACAGGAGCTCGTTTACAACGACGCAAAGGTAAGGTACTACCGCGTCGCATGGTTAACTTGGCACAGAAAGGGAGTATGGCTCAGTGAAAAGGAGCAGCGTTACATGCTAAAGATTTCATTTCGACAACCATCTGACGCAAGACGCGCGGCTCTGGCAAGAGGCCACAGCTGCGAAACAGTGAAACAGCACAGCGAAACAGCGAAAGTTCTTGAAGAAGGAAACCTAGAACGTGCGCCACGACGAAGTGTTTGTGATGATACAGAGCTGAGTTACAGTGCTTTCGTATCCGTTCTTCACCCAGCAAGCGCACAAGGCGACACTTAGAGGAGCAGAAGCAGATTGTCAACAGCACCCTCTCCATCATTTTCTGCACATATCAATCGTTAACCCGGCCGTCAGCACGCTCAGGCCGAGCAGTGCTTATTCTTTTCCTGCTGACGTCCACTCGCAAGCCTATAGGGTAGCAAAAAACCAAAGCACGTGCATGACATTCCGCTCTCGTCACCGCGGCCCGAGCTCCTCCTATGGTTGGGAGGACCGCCGGCGTACCAATTCCTTCGAAAGCGTGAAGTACCGCCTAAAAGCATAATCAGGCATATCGAAGGGATCCTCACATATACTTACGATCGACCGCCGATAATGATCACTCAAAAACGCGCAGATCAAGGAGGCAAAAGGAGCAACCACCATGTTTACTTTGGAACGAACGTCAGCGTCTCGGTTCCATGGTCGGCCGGCTCACCAGTTCGCTTTCACTTGATTGACAGCTGGTATGGCGTGTATACAAAAACCGCGGTCCTGTCTTCGCGAGGTGTCACGCCGGCGGTGACTACACGCGGCAAACCGCGCGCGGCGCCACTGCCGGCGGGCGGGAAGCAAACCGTCTCGTGAATTGGGCCCCTGTTATATCTACAAATTTTGGACGTCTACGCATGGCAGTAATGCAAGTTTCAGCAGTTTCTGCCTACGACCACGAGCAACTACGAGCAACAAAGACGAATTGCTAAATGCATACCGAGGAACCAGAAAAAAAATCTTAATTATTAACTTATTTGAAAACGTATCTTCTTTTGCTTTACTTGGCTTTCTGGAAAGAACCTACAGCAGCGCACTTGCTTCAAGTGCGAAAGCACTACTTCACAGGCAATCCTGAAAGAGTATGTTTGTCTCAAGCCTCCCAGATACCTACAGAAATAAAATAATTATTGCTGCTACTGGGTTCCGAACCCGCAGCAGCGCGAACTGATCAGCTTCGCTGGCAACTGCATGAGAGGAGAATGCTATTGCCGCAGCCGATCCTGCCTTGTGTTAAACTGCCACACACTAGTGCATTACATTGTACGTCGTTGTCTTCATCTACTTCCATCTGAGCGCAAAAGTTACGAAAGGCAGAGAACGAGCACAATTGGCTCCTTGGGTTGGTGGAAACCTCAATCGCGCTTTGAGCTACGTGGCGATAGCGACAGAGAGATGTGCGCTGCTTGCGTTTGCGTTGACGCTTTGGCAGGAACGGGGCACTGGAGCAGTAGGCCACCGGCGTTCATTGGGTTCACTGCCATAGGCGTTGACAACATTGGACTCCGTTGATTTTGAGAAAAGGAAAAGCGCATGACCGGCTACCTAGGGGACGCCGGCGTCGAGGAGAGTGGATGCATCCTATGTGCGCTCCGCAAATTTTCGATGTTTTCGTCGGTTTTGTCGTTTGTGCTCGCAAACTACTGACCTATTTCAACGCCGGAAGTCTTCGCGACCACCGGGATACCACTCTTTCGGCAAGTGCAGCCCTTTTTTGCAATTTCTACAGACTTTTGGACTCACGCCACCCGGCCAGGCTGCTAAGCCTAACCTGGTGAGCGGCTCTTCGAGCCGCCCGCCGAGCGGACGCACAGGCTGGCTTGTCGCGGTGTAACTCAGCTGCGCCATGTCTCGCATGGAAGTAACTGTGGAAGGAGAGAGTATCCAGCCTGAAGAGCTCCACTCTCAAGTAGGTTGGTTTAAGGTTAATTATTCCAAAGTCAAGGCCCTCTCGTAGACAGGGGAGGGAGAGCAAGCTGGCGACCCGACCCGAGATGGGAGGCAAGACAAAGCTTCAGCGCACATAATGGCGATAAAGAGAGAGGGAAGGAAGCTGGCGAGGCAATCTGTTGACACGCAGCAGCCGCGCCTCTCCCCCGAGCTTCATAAAATAGTGCTCAGACCGAAAGGGGGTCTCAAACTGATCATGGAACGCACTGATGCAACAGTGGCGGACGCGGTGAAGATAGCGGCAGGTTTTAAACCGGCGGAAGTTAAGGAAGATATCGTGCTCGTCAACCACAAGCAAAACTCGATTCTCATAGGCACTGACAGCCAGGAGAGGATGCAAAAGTACCTGAAGATCGGCTCCATTCCAACGCCAAAGGGACGCGTTGACGCGTTCGTCTACCTGGCTACTCCGGACTGCTGTGGGAAAGGAGTTATACATGGAATTCCGGTCTCGCACACCGTCGAATTCATTCAAGATATGTTGAAGTGCTCGCGTAACCCGGAGGTGATGAGAGTCAGGAGACTAGGGCGTGAGTATCGCAGCGTGTTGTTACTCTTTGAAGATGAGACAGTGCCGCACTGGATTTATTATGGAGGTATGCCGCTACGCTGCCATCTCTACAAGAAAAAATATGAGGTCTGTGTGACATGTGGCCAACTCGGACATCGAGCCGACGTATGCCCGAACCCAGACAACATTAAGTGCCGAGGATGTGATATGAACAACCCCCCTCGGGAACATACTTGTGACCCAAAGTGTGCCCTATGTGGGAAAGGGCACATACTCGGAGACAGGAAGTGCCGGGAACTGTACAGAACCCCGCAGATAATTAAGAAGCGACAGTGGAAGGAACGAACGCAAGACAATGAGAGCAAGGCAACAACAGACAGCGAGAACAACGCATCTGCACGACAGAGCAGACCAAGAACCAGGGCAGAAGGGCGATTTCACATGCGACAGGACTCCTTCCCGCGCCTGGTGTCGGGGACAGGCTCTGGTGGTCACGGCCAGTCCACGGGACGCTCCAACTCCCGAGGTCGCTCGGGTTCCCGGGACCGCCTCAGCTGCAAGGGCCCTTCCAGCTCCCAGGGTCGTTCCAGTTCCCGGGGTCGTTCCGGCTCCCGGGGTCGTTCCTGCTCCAGGGGCCACTCCAGCTCTCGCAAGCGCTCCGCTTCCAGGGGGCGGGACAACACTGGCAACAAATGGAACATCGGAGCCCGGCCCAAAATCGAGGGACGCTCTGAGTGTCATCAGCAAGGGTCAACGCCGCCCACGGACAAGCCCAACGTGCCGGATGACCACAAGAGGGTGAGCTTTGTAGATAAGGTCTCCCATACTCATCCACCCGGTGGGTCTGAGGACATCTTACAACTTAAACGCATGGTGGAAAAATTAACCGGGGCGGTTACGGCCCTTCAAAATGAAAACGCGGAACTTAGGAAGCAGCTGCCGCTTAAGATCCAGATAGATAAGAAACGACAGGAAGCCGAAAAACCTCCACATAATAGCCAGGAGAGTACGATGGTGGTGGAGAAATCCCTACCATCACCCAGCAAGAGAAAATCGTTGGAGGGCGCACAACCCGAACTTACGCTGGAGGAAGTCTGCCATAAACTGGAGACCAACATTCAGACCCAGATTCAGGTCCTGGATACCAAAATACAAGCGCAATTTCAGGCATTGGAAACTAACATGCAAAACCAAATTCAGTCGATTCTCTCCGCAATACAGGGACTCACAGACGTAACACAAGGACACAGGAATGAGCTCTTAGCCATCAATATATGGCAGCAAACTGTGGAACATACCATTCAGCAAATTCAACATGGCCATATACACAAAGAATAACAACTACTTGCTGTGGCAATGGAACTGCCGGGGGTATCGGCGGAAAAAGCCGATCCTCCAGCAGCTCCTTGCGTCTCTGAAGGCCCACCCAGAGGTTATCGCCCTCCAGGAGACTGGAGGCGCGTCAAAATTATTTGGTTATCAAGCTTTTAACGCCATAGGCGACAAACCTAATGTTACCACATTCGTTAGAAGGAACATTACGGCCATTGAACATGACACGGGCATCCGCCACATAGAGCACGTCCTCGTCGAACTTATTCCGGCCACAAAGACTCAACGCAGTCTTTTCATTCTGAATATTTATAGCACTCCAAGTCAAAAGAAAGTTAAATTCGACTCCCTCTTCAGGAAAGTGATGCGTATCGGCAACAAGCACGCACTGGTTATTCTAGGTGACTTCAATGCCCACCACCCTGCGTGGGGCTACCCGCGGCCCTGTACGATGGGGAGAGAGCTATGGCTAGACATACAGCAAATGGGCTTCACACTGCTCACGGATCCTCTTACCCCCACAAGAATGGGTAACAGCGTGTGCGCTGACACGTCCCCAGACCTCACCCTGGTGAAGAATGCGGGTACAGCTAATTGGTCCAATTCCTTGCTAAACCTAGGCAGTGACCATTACACACTTGCCACGGAAACTGACGTTGGCCCTGCCAAGCGCCAAACGCGCTCCCCACATATTATCGAATGGGACGCTTTCCGCGACGCTCGTAACCAGGACGGGAGAAAGGCAGAAATCACAAACATAGAACAATGGGCGGAGGAACTCCGCAGGGATGCCAAGAATGCGACTAAAACGCTCGACGACAACGCGGAACTTGAAGTACTAGACAGCCGCCTTCTTCATATGTGGGAGGCCAAAGCTAGTATGGAAAAGCGATTAAAGAGACAAAAGTTGAATCGTAATCTCAGAAGACGCCTAGCGCGCCACAACAAAGCGATTGAGGCATATGCACTTAGACTCTGCGATCAGAACTGGGAAACAATGTGCGACCAGCTTGAGGGAAATATCGGCCTCGCCAAAACATGGAACCTCCTTCGGCACCTCCTCGATCCAGAAGGTAGCAAATTAACACAGCGACAAAATTTACAGAAATTAGGTTATAAATTTGAAGGTTCGGAGCAGGAACCCCTCGATGCAATTCGTTGTCGATATATAGGCTCCGCCACCAAAACTACCTTACCGCGCTATGAGGGTAAATCCAACAGCGAACTAGACGCCCCTATTTACGAATTCGAGGTTCGAGCAGAAATACTAAAACTGAAAACCAAATCAGCCCCCGGACCCGATGGTGTAGCCAACAAAATGCTTAGAAACCTAGATGACAAATCTATAACGGCGCTGACCAATTTCCTGCAAGAATGCTGGGAGAAGGGTGAGATTGCCCAACAATGAAAAACCGCTAAGGTAATTTTCATACCTAAGCCAGGGAAACCGCTCAATCTAGAAAATATAAGGCCTATATCCCTCACCTCTTGCGTTGGAAAACTGATGGAACACGTCATACAAACGCGACTAAACAATTTCATGGAAGACAACGACTTATACCCCCATTCGATGATAGGTTTTAGATCGCATTTGTCCACGCAAGATGTCATGATACAGCTCACACATGACATATTAGACACTAAGTCGCTGGATGCGAAAGTAATAGTGGGACTTGATCTCACTAAAGCTTTCGATAATGTAAAACACGAGGCGATACTAGAAAACCTGGCTCTTTTAAACCTCGGAGAGCGCACATACAACTACATTGCCAATTTCCTTTCGGACAGGATAGCGCGCATCCACTTTGGTGAAAGTCAGTCTCAAGACATACACTTGGGCAGCATAGGCACCCCTCAGGGTTCGGTACTTTCCCCTATTCTCTTCAACGTGGCCATGATACGGCTCCCGACGAGACTGGAGGGGATAGATGGCTTGAATTTCTGCATGTATGCGGACGATATCACCATGTGGATGACCCGTGGCCACGACGCGCACATCGAAAGTACGCTACAGAAGGCCATAAATGAGGTCGAAAAATATGTCAGCCGTAGGGGCTTGCAATGCTCGCCGCAGAAGTCTGAACTTCTTTTTTATAGACCTCTGCGTCGAAGACAAACTAGAACCATCCCTAACATCAAATTACAAACTCGAGGGGCGGAGATTCCTCATGTTGAAAAAATCAGAATTTTAGGAATGATTATACAAAGCAACGGGTATAACGTGATGCAATAACTAAGATGGAAAACTGCGCGCAACAAACTATGCGGCTCATACAGCGGATTGCCAACAGAAGACAGGGCATGAAAGAGCAGAATCTCCTACGGCTGGTACAGGCGTTCGTAGTAAGCCGTATTTCGTATGCTGCCTCCTTCCTTGATCTTAAAGTTTCAGAAAGGGGAAAAGATAAATGGAATTATCAGGCGATGCAGGAAACAAGCTCTAGGATTGCCCATCCGTACATCCACTCACCGCCTCCTAGAGCTGGGAATGCATAATACCCTGGAAGAAATTACGGAAGCAGTGAGAACGTCCCAAATCGAACGCTTAGCCGGGACCACAACCGGCAGGGCCATTCTAGAAAAACTCAATCTTAGCCGAGATAACAGAACAACCGCCAAAGTTGACATGCTCAGAAAAATTCGAGACAATATAGTTGTACCCCCATTACCCAGGAATATGCATCCTATTCATCACTCAGTGCGCCGGGCCAAGCGGGCAGAGGCGCTAGAGAAACGCTTCCGCTCCTACAAAGACGAGGACGTGGTCTACGTGGATGCCGCTGAGTATGGTAAGAACACGATGACCGTCGCGGTCGTCAATAATAAACAACTCCTCAAAATCAGTGCGTCCATACTCTCGGGTAACCCAGAGACTGCAGAGGAAGCTGCCATAGCACTGGCTTGTGTAGGCACAAAAGCGAGATACATCATCAGTGACTCCAAAGTTGCCATATTAAATTTCAGCAGGGGCCGGGGCTCCCCTCTAACGAATACAATTCTAAGCCGTCATGTAATAGACCGGAAAATTACGCTAGTCTGGACACCAGCACATGCATCCCTGCCTGGTAATGAGACGGCCCACGAGTTCGCCCGAGGCTTTTCTTTCCGGGCGGACCCGAGCGAGGTGGTCTTTACAGACAGGGATCGCATGGTGACCTACAGAGAAATTACACAACACTATCGTTTGCAACGAGCTAGACTTCCTCCAGCGGATAGATCCTTGTCCAGATACCAAGCCATCAACTGGCGCCGGCTACAAACTTACACATTTCCAAACCCGGCCCTCTGGAGTCTTATGTACCCAGGGCGATTTTCAGAAAAATGCGCGAGCTGCGAACTTAGGGCCACCTTGGACCACATACTATGGGAACGTCCTCATGCTCCCCGGGAGGGACGAGGTATTAACACAAAAGATCAATGGGAGACCTTACTACTGAGCTCCGACCCGGCGACTCAGTTACAACTCGTCCGACTGGCCGAAGCCGCCGCCGAGAGTCAAGACCTTTCGGCCGTCGTCTAGGCGGGTAGCCCTCTGGCTACCCTCTTTCTGTTGGATATTAAAAGTTTTCCTATCCTATACTATAACCGGCTACCTAGGTCAGCGGTCACCTCAATCGTGCTTTCAGGTACCTGGCGGTGGTGTCCATCTGCAAAAAACTGCTTTCGCACAATATATCATGCTTAGTAGTGCTAAACCGACAGTAATTCTTTTTTACTTATGCGTAAGCATTATGTGGCTCACTTCCAAGTTCCAAGTTCATTGTCCGCAAAACATGGCCGAAAAAAACGGTACCATGTGACGTCACGAATCGACGGCATGCCTGCTCACGTGATTGGTGTAATATGTCGTTACGGGAAACTTGCCAGTGATGTAATATGTCGTGATGAAGTTGATGGCGTAACATAATTAGGGCTAAATAATATGAATAATTACCATAAATTAACATACCCAAATAATGCTGATTTATGTAATTAGGTGACGCTAGAAGCTAATTAGTGTAATCAGGTAACGGGCGGCTGATTGGTCAATTAGTAATGTCATCATAAGAGTGTGACGTAATATGATATCACGTGACAACGACGTAAAGTGACGTCATACCAAGTCAAGTGACGCCAATGTAATATAACGCCATTACGAGCCACATGATGGCGATGTAATGTGACGTCATGCCAAGTCACGTTACAACGATGCAATGTAACGTAATACCAAGTCACGCGACAGATAACTGAAAAGAGTTCAGGCCACGTGACAAGCTACATGCCGGTCTTGAGACCGTACCCCAATCCCCACCCTCTAATCCATGAAAGTGCAGATGAAATCCCAGCGGTGGCATCACTGGCTGACCTCAATGGGGTGGAAGTATTCCCGACTACATTAGTACCAAAAAGTTTGAGCCACCCGTTCGTCACACAGCGCTCCAGGTGCTGTCATAGCATTTCTCTTTGCATACAGCTTGAATGTTTTAGTTGGAGGCTAGCTTGCGAAAGGGGTTTAGACCGATGACATGTATGCATGTTCAGTTGCATGCTTTAAAGCGCGGTTGAGGTGTCCACCGAGATGTCGAGAATTGAGAGTTACTGCGCTCTTTCCTCAATAGGGTTTCCTTTAAGACATGCTTTCGCATTCATCCACGTAAGCAGACTTAAGTGCCCTTTACCTAGCCATCAGAAATAATGGTAAAGTTTCGCCAAAATATGAAACTTTTTAGGCCTTACTGTTCAAAAAACACAGTCAACAAAAACAGATGAAGACGGATGATCTCGGACATTTCTGAGTCACCAGCTGGGAAGTGCGGAAGCACCACCTCTTTCAAAGTTATTGGAGCGTATCGTATCACACAAGGTCAAGATGCTGTTGAAGCCTGGACGGGAGCCCGAGAACTACAGCTTTTCCAGTGTGGCGTTGTGCGAGAGCGCCTCTGCCAGACGCGATGTGCAGCAATCGGCACTTCGCCCACCGAAGCACAGGTAAAGCAGGCAGGCGTTTATGGAAATTGCTGAGGCCAAAGAACCTCCGCAACTTTGCGGAATGCAATTCGCAGCAAGCTGGTGTTCACTTCAAGAGCAGTAAAGAAGTCCTTGAGCAAACTGCCGACTCTAAACATGTACAGTTCAAGTGTCGTCAAAGTTTCACTCTTTCTGAGAGCGTCAGCTACCCTACAGACATTCCATGCCTCAACTGTGTGTGAGTAAACTCTGAGTGCCTTGACACTTTGCAACGTCTAAACCAGACGTGTCACGCCGTCCGTGCCGCAGGCGCTCTCGTTCTGCTGCCTACAAAAAGAAAACGCCGCAAACTCACTCTTGGCGAGACACTGCAGGGCCTCAACCATGTCCTGTGAGAGCGTCGGCGGTGTAATGTCCACAATACTAAGAGAGTTGAAGTGACAATGAAGCAGATTGACCAGCCCCGATTCAAGCTTGTCTTCAGCACAGGTAATCGTGACGCATTCGAGGCCGCAAAGAGTCAGCAGGTCTTCTTCTGGCCGGTACGAGTCAAGCATACAGGTCCGAACCTCGAGGCATGGAATTCGCTCTGTTCTGGTAGCGGGAGCAAGCGTATAGAGGCGCGAACTCCTTGTAGAGTACGGTAGTCGTGCAAAACGCAGCCCAGGGCGCGCAATTCTTCGATGCATGTGTGACGTTCGATGAGCCACGGGATAATGTAGGCCGCTTGGGGTGCGCTAGTGGTGGGGCGCTTATCTCCAGGTGTTTTCGGAAAGTACTGAAGACTAAATTTTCCAGGACGGCACTCGAAAAACTCGGGCGAAATTGCGTACAGTATTTCATTCCACGTAGCCAAACTGCTCCCGAGCCAGCAGCTCTTCTGAGCACTTACTGCCGTACAGGCCCGTGTAAAGTCCATTCGCTCCCGTCCGGTATGTTCTGCATAATTGCTGGACATGGCCAAACGTAGAAACAACTCTCGAAGACGACGTGCTTTGCTGTGTCTCTGTGCCGGCATGATGGTCAGCGAACAACCACTCGCGCTCCGACAGCGCAGCACGCGCTCGATTGGCGCTACTTCGTCGTCGTTCTCGCTTGTCATCGATTCGCCCAGCGAGAGAAACTTGAGGACCTCTCGTCTAAGCTCAGGAATACAATGGCGATATGCATGACATGCGAACATGGAGAGGCGTTCGTGCGTCCGCAGGGACACTAGGGAGCGGTATTCGGGGGTGCGGTGAGTGTCACGGAGCAGACATTAGGGAGATTTAGAATAGGGGACCCCGAGGCTTGGGGGCGTCAAGGAAATAGTGGGGCCTCAGCGCTATGTACGACTGCGTCGGGGAGCTTTAGAATAGGAGACTCCCTACGCTGAAGGGCCAGGCTTGCGTTTATCGATTGCAGCGAAACTACAGTAACTTCGGCAAATCAAAAAGTTGCTCTTAAAATAGATTTTAAAATATGCGTTTATTTCTTCATCACAAACAGTTATTACAGACATACGATTTAAGAGCAAAAATTATAGGAAGTGAGTGTTTTTAAGCAGCCATTTTTTTTATTGCGTTGTGAGATCGGTCAGCCTATGGCGACCAAACGATATGGGTCCTCGCTAAGCCTAGCAGCTTTGTAAGCACGGAAGCAATCTGAAAACCTGGCGCCTTTCATCGCTAACATTTTGTGGTGCGGGCATCTGCAGCCAAAGGAAAAGCCTCATATGCCTTTGGTTCGCGTGAACTTAATACGCAGAGTAGCGGCAAGAACGAATCGGTGGTGAAGCGAGAGGCACTGCTTCGACGGGCGCCGCCATGTTGCCTGAACTTAGAGCTGCGTCGGTGCGCACGCTTCTTTGAACCTCCCGCGCTTTCTGACGCCAAGCGACGCGTACTCGCTAAGCCTAGCAGCTCTATAAACACGGAAGCAATATGAAAATCTGGCCTGTTTTATCTCAAAAATTATGTAGTTCAAGTAAGTTGAGACAAACCGAAAGCTTCGTGCGCCGTGAACGTGGAACACAGCGTAGCGGTAAGGACGAATCGGTGGTGAAGCGACCAGTCCTCGCTTCCATCCAAACCGCTATGTTTCCGATGCTCTCCGGCGTGCATGCGCAGTAGCGTCCCGCTTTTCACATATGCCCCAAAGCAATAGTGTGACCCTATACTAAAACTCTCTATTAGTAGGTTCCCAGATTTGGCAGCAAGGATGCGCATTTTAAGAGCGTCAGCTCTTACTCATCACATTTCGTGATTTCGTGCGGTCTGCTACACCCTTGATCACAGCGCTACCTGTGGCAGCAACTGCTTATAAGGTTTCGAGATTTCGCGAGGTGTCCTACCGGATGGATGGAAGGACGAATGGATGGATAAGGCTGAACCTTTAAAATCGGGCGGTGGTTCAAGCCACCTAGCCATGACTGGTGAAATTTTTCTCTTCTCTTGATTTGAGCCACCGATCAGATAACCTTCGTTTGGTTACTACTACCCGCTTAAAATCTACCTTCCCTTCACTGTCTTGAAACCCCAATGCATTGAATAAATCAGCCGCGCTGCTTTCTACTGTAGGGTGGAGCCCTTTACAGAAAACTATCAAGTGTTCAGCCATTTCCTCCTCCTCTCCGCACGCAACGCGCAACCTGTCTATCTCGTGGTACCTGGCACTATATGCCTTAGTCCGCAAAACTCCCGTCCTTGCGTCCTTCAACAAGAGCTTCCCCTACAATTATCTTAGATATATTCTTTTTCAATTTCCTGTTTAAAGATCCTGCATATTTCCAGTGCCGATTTCGTCTCCATCCCTGTTTTCCACAGAGCTCTCTCTGTTTCTTTAACCTTTTTCTTAACCGATAATTGCTGATTTGCCCCTCTACTGCTGTTAAAACATTTCATTGTCAATTTTCTAGTTTGCTTTCTCCATTTCCTGTAAACATTCCTTATGTACAGGTATCTGAAAACTTTCCTAGCCCGTTGCTTTTCCCCCATTTTTTTCAATCATTCCTTAAACGCTATCTTACTGCAAGCTTTTCTGCTCTCAAACGACGCCCATCCCATATCACCCTGTACCCCATTATTTGGTGTATTGCCATGTGCTCCAAAAGCTAGCCTCCCTACACCACGTTGTTGGATTTCTAACCTTGCTTGAACATTAGGTCTCATGCACAGGACCACAGTACCGAAAGTCAGGCTAGGAACCATCACCCCTTTCCAGATCCCTCTTATCACTTCATAACTAATGTAATTCCACAGTGCCCTATTTTTCATGACAGCTGAATTCCTACTAGCTTTATTCATTGCATATTTTTCCTGCTCTTTCAGATGCTCAGCCCCTTTATTTATCCACACTCCAAGCTACTTGTACTCATCGACTACTTCTAGCGTGAACGGCTGCATTCTATGCTCGCCGCCCTCATCATTAAATATCATGACTGCAGATTTGCACTTACTAAACTTGAAAACCTATTCTATCTTCTTCTCTACCACAAATGTCTACCCACTTCTGCAAATCTTCCTTGCTGTCAGCCATTTTCTCTATATCATCCGCGTATATTAGTCGCGGTATTCACTGTTTATTCTATTCCCCTTGCTTGAAAAAGAAAGGTTGAAGCCTAGTCCACTCCTCTCCAGTTTCGTCTCTAACCCTTGCAGGTACAACATGAACAACAAAGGAGACAGAGGACACCCTTGCCTAAGCTCCCGCTGTATCTCATAGGCCCTGATAAATTTGTTTCCCATTTTATAAGCATTTTGTTACCTTTACACACACACACACACACACACACACACACACGCGCGCACACACACACACACACACACACACACACACACACACACACACACACACACACACACACACACACACACACACACACACACACACACACACACACACACACACACACACACACACACACACACACACACACACACACACACAGACACACACACACACACACTGTTGCAAATGGGTTGCAAGCCCCAAGGGTAGCGTTGGCCTGGCGGCCTGGGGCACAGCTGGAAACATCCGAAGGTCCCGGCAAAGGATGAGTCGACTGGCAACAGAACAACTTGTTTATTCTGGCATCGCAAAAGAGCAGCCGGTCAGGGCGACCACGTTACTCGAAGGAAGAAATCGAAGTCTCTTTGGCGTCCGGGGCAGCTGCTTTTTATACCATCGGAGTCGAGGGCAAGGAGGAACGGCTGGGGATGAGTCGCACGAGACGGCGACGCACGGACATGTTGAGACGTGAAGTGACGCGTCCGCCGGGCCGGCGCCGGTCAGACCTCCTCGCCTCCCAGTTGGGGAGCTCCTCTCCCCGGCTGCCGCGCTTTGACAAGCGTTGGCACCAACATGCACACACACACACACGCACACCCGACGACACGTGGCATTGAAACCTGCCTGGACGCGCTTGGCGGGAGGCGTTACGGCAGCACTGAACGGGCCCAAAATGACCGCCACTTTGAACGAAGCCCCGGCGTCCGTTGCATCCGCGCCGGCTATACCGCGCGTCGTAGGCGAAACGTAACAGACCGCCCCGCCGGGAGAAGGAGATCCCGATGGTCAGGGGACTGCATCCGCTGTCCGGAGGGATGTCGCTCGATGATGCTCGTAATCAAAACCGGTCGTCCCTCGACGTTGCTTGAGCGCAGCGCACAGAGAAGGCCTCGTTCTCAGGTTCAGGTTCACACAGGGCACTGCAAAGTGACTTCGGGAGAGTTGCCATTTTTGTGCTCGTTCCCAGCAAGCGTTAGAACTATGCCGAAACGCAACCGCTCAGTCAGCAAGCACGAGACAACCCTCACTAAGCTCTGCCAGGCTCTTTCCCCTTTTATACTACTGCCTAGTTCCTTACAGTAGTCAAGCAGCACTCAGAACGCGTCCACAAATGAGAAAATTGCACTAGAAAGCACGTCATCACTTTGAAACACTAAACAAAAGCAATATGTTAAAAATCCTGCCTCAGGAAGAAAACATCAGTAACAAACAACTTTGAGGCGGATTCCTACGTTAGGGGCCTCGACTTAAGCCATCGGCGTTACCGTTGAGACTCCCCTTTTTGTAACGCACCTCAAAGGAATATTGTTGCAAAGCGAGGCTCCAGCGCAGGAGGCGGCCATTTTTGGGAGAGATGGTCTGCAGCCATTGGAGAGGGCAGTGATCCGTCTCAATGATAAACCTCGAGCCGGCTAGGTAGCATGACAATTTCTGAACGGCCCACACGAGACACGCACACTCTTTCTCGGTGGCGCTGTACGCCTGCTCACGACAGGTCAGCTTACGACTAGCATACAGGACGGGGTGTTCCACTTCTCCATTTTCCCGTTGGCACAGTACAACGCCCATGCCTCGCTCACTAGCATCGCACTGAACAACGAACCATTTTGTGTAGTCTGGCGATCGTAGCACAGGCTGGCTTGTTAGGGCGCTCTTTAGGGCGCTAAAAGCTCTTTCCTTTGTCTCGCCCCAGACGACTGTTTGGGGCTCTGTTTTTCTTAGAGCATCCGTCAGGGGAGCCGCGATATCGGAGTACCTGGGGATGTACCTCTGATTGTAGCCGGCGACACCTAAGAACGACCGAATATCGGTCTTCGTGTGCGGTTGCGGGAAGTCTCGCACAGCGGCCACCTTTATTTCAGAGGGGCGGCGACGACCCTGTCCAATCACGTGACCGAGGTAGACAACCTCGGCCTGTGCTAATTGGCACTTGGGAGCCTTGACTGTCAAGCCCGCTTGGCGCAGGCGGGTTAGCACTGCCCGCAAGTGTGCCATATGCTCAGACCAGGATGCGGAGAATATCGCTACGTCGTCTAAATACGGTAAAGCGAATTCTTCCTGTCCCCGCAACACTTTGTCCATGAGGCTTGAAAAGCAGTATGGCGCGTTCTTCAAACCAAAACTCAAAACTTTACGACGGAATGTTCCCATTGGTGAAATGAACGCCGCATACCTGCTAGCCTCTTCTGTAAGTGGAACCTGCCAATAACCCCTGACAAGATCTAGGGTGGAAATAAACTGAGCGCTACTAACTTTCTCAAGGCGCTCCTCGATGTTAGGGATCGGATAAATTTGATCCTTAGTGATGGAATTAAGCCTGCGGTAGTCGACGCAAGGACGAGGTTCCTTTTCCGGTACCTCAACTAAAATCAAAGGGGAGGTATAATCACTCTCACCCGCCTCAATAACACCGAGCTGTAGCATTTTCTTTACCTCAGCCTCCATAATATCGCGCAGGCGGGGTGACACCCGGTACGCCTTGGATCGTACTGGCTCTGGGGAGGTAAGTTCTATACCATGAGTAAGGACAGAAGTCCTACCAGGCCTCTCAGAGAACTGACCTTGAAACTCTTGTAAGAGTTGGTGTAGTTCGGTTTTCTGCTCAGCCGACAGCGGTGCTTTAATGATTAAGTCACTAATGACCTGATCAGTGTCGTCCCAGTTCGTCACTGAGCCTAGTCCCGGAAGCTCGACCGGGAGCTCTTCGGGAACGTTTACCATCATACACACCACTGCTTCCCGTTGTCTATAGGGTTTGAGCAGATTACAGTGGTAAACTTGCTGTGCTTTCCGTTTTCCTGGCAGACTCACCACGTAGTTAACATTCGACAGTTTTTGAACAATCAGTGCTGGGCCCTCCCACTGCACGTCGAGTTTGTTTTTTAGCGATGTGCGCAATATCATTACCTCATCGCCCACCTCAAAACGACCGGCCCTGGCTGTCCGATCATAATAAACCTTGGCCCGCTGCTGGGCCTTTGCCATTGCTTCACCTGACAACTCCTGTGCCCTTCTTAAGCGTTCGAGGAGACTAAGCACGTACTCGACCACGACTGGGTCGTCGCCCCTGCCTTCCCACGAGTCTCGAAGCATGCGAAGCGGAGACCGCAGCGAGCGACCGTACACCAGCTCAGCTGGCGAAAACCCCGTAGCCGCATGCGGCGCGGTCCTTAATGCAAACATCACCCCAGGCAGACACAGCTCCCAATCACTTTGTTGCTCAAAACACAATGCTCTCAACACGCGCTTCATGACGGAGTGGAGCTTCTCAACGGAATTCGACTGTGGGTGGTACACTGAGCTGTGTAACAGCTTTACCCCACACCTTTCGAGAAAGGCTGTCGTCAAAGCGCTAGTAAACACTGTGCCCTGATCTGACTTGATTTCCGCAGGAAAACCAACTCGCCCAAATATGGACAGTAGTGCATTGACTATCTCAACTGAGCTGAGTTCTTTAAGCGGCACTGCTTCAGGGAACTTTGTCGCTGGGCAGATCACAGTCAAAATGTGTCTGCACCCCGTGGCTGTTACCGGCAGAGGTCCCACTGTATCAATAACGAGCCGTCTAAAAGGCTCCGTAATGATAGGTACCAACTTCAACGGCGCCCTCGATTTGTCCCCTGGTTTTCCAACCCGCTGACAGGTGTCACATGGCCTCACAAAGTGTTCTACGTCACGAAAACACCCTGGCCAATAGTACTCTTGCAAGAGACGGTCCTTAGTCTTCTTAACTCCTAGGTGTCCGGACCACGAACCGCCATGCGACAAGCGCAACAGATCCTGACGGTAGCACTGAGGCACGATCAGCTGATCGAACTCCACTCCTCTGCGGTCTAGATACTTCCGGTACAGGACCCCACCTCTTTCCACAAAACGAGCATTTTTCTTGGCGATACCTTCCTTGACATTGCAGCGCATGTTTTCTAGGCTGCCATCTTTTTTTTTGCTCGGCTATCAAAGCCGACCGGCTGACTTTTAGCAACCTATTAAGTCCATCGGACGTAGGCGCAATGAGGAAATCTGCAGATAGCTCTTCTAACTTTCCCGTGTCGGGCATTTCCTCTCCAGTACCTGGTGCCTTCAGCGCTACAGGCTCAATTTTATTCAGTTCGGACGTGCTCTGAATATCAGCTTGCTGCGCCTCCGACCCTTTCTCATTGTTCGACAACGTCGGCCCCGCAACTACCGCCTTTGCAGCGAGCTCGCGAACTCTCGATCTGGTTAAGGCCTGAACGCTAGCCTCACCAAACAAAAGCCCCTTCTCGCGCAGGAGGTGATCGGACCTGTTCGAAAATAGGTACGGGTACTGGGGGGGGGGGGGGGGGGGGGGCAGCATAGATGACACTGCGGCCTCCGTCTCAATTGCTCCGAAAGGTCCTTCAATAAGCACTTTTGCTACGGGCAGACACACGCTGTGAGCTTCCACGGCTTGCTTGATCCATGCGCACTCGCCCGTGAACATATCGGGTTCTACGTAAGAGCGGTGAACTACATCCATTGTAGCTGCGGAATCACGAAGCACTCGGCACTCTTTCCCGTTCACGAGGAAGTCTCGCATGTAAGGCTCGAGAAGCTTCATGTTCTCGTCAGTGCTGCATAATGACAAAAACACAACTTTTGTTTTTGTTTCTGGACACTGCGCCGAAAAGTGACCCGGCTTCTGGCACGTATAACACACGCGCGCTTGCCTCGTCTCGAACCGCTTTCTGCGTTCGGCTTCGGCTGCCGCCGTCTCCTTACGTTCGGTCGGACTGCTTTCACTCGCATCCGCACTACGTGTGTCCCCCCTTGCTCTCATGGGTGTGAACTTCGGCCTCTCAGACTTGGAGCCCAATTCACCCTTTTGACCGTCCTTAGCTCCGCGAGCCCGACGCGTCACAAACTCCTCGGCTAGCTCGGCGGCTTTAGCCACTGTACTAACGTCTGGCCTATCCAAGACCCAGTACCGCACGTTCGCAGGTAACCGACTATAAAACTGTTCCAGCCCGAAACACTGCAGAATTTTCTTGTGGTCACCAAATGCTTTCTCTTCTTTGAGCCACTCCTGCATGTTTGACATAAGCCTGTAGGCAAACTCTGTATATGACTCACTTCTGCCTTTTTCATTTTCCCGAAACTTCCGACGGAACGCCTCCGCTGACAGCCTGTACTTTTTTAGCAGACTCGATTTCACTTGGTCGAAATCCTCTGCCTCCTCTCTCTTCAAGCGAGCGACTACGTCGGCCGCCTCGCCGGGTAACAAAGTGAGCAAGCGCTGTGGCCACGTTTCCCGAGAGAACCCCTGCTTCTCGCACGTTCGCTCAAAGTTAACCAGGAACAAACCAATGTCCTCTCCAAGCTTAAACGGCCGCATCAGGTCAGTCATTTTGAACGATACCCGTTCTCCTGCACCGTGTGCCTGACTTCCATTACGAGCGCGTTCCATCTCTACCTCGAGACGCTTCATTTCCAAAGCGTGTTGACGGTCGCGCTCTTCTTTATCTTTTTGCTCTTTACGTTCGCGCTCGTCTTTCTCTTTTTGCTCTTTACGTTCGCGCTTGTCTTTTTGCTCTTTACGTTCGCGCTCGTCTTTCTCTTTTTGCTCTTTACGTTCGCGCTCCTCTTTTTGCTCCCTCTCCTCAATGGTCTCAAGGCATTCCGACAGCTCGTCATCCTCAGCCTCCAACTCAAGAATAGCCCTTAGCAGTTCTGGTTTTCTGAGTTTGTCTGAGACATCCAGACCCAGCTCTCTTTCAAGCTCCAGCAATTTCGGTTTGCGCAACGACTTCAAATCCATGGCTGCTCCGAATGCTGCTTTCTCTACTGCCTACTATTGTCTTGCCGCAAACTAACCCGGCAGCAACGACAACCACAATTACCAGCTCTGTTTCTGACACTAACAAAAGCCTGGCAAAACTCAGAAGAAGAAAGTCCCGCACTCACCAAACCTCGCAGCCAAGAATTCAGCGCAGTCGTTCCGCTGCAGGCAACCAGTCATCACACAGGGCTCGTTGCACTGCTCCCGGATGGTCGTTGTGCTGCTCAGCATACAGTCGACCGCATATCTTCGCTGCTGGCCTCCGTTGTCGCGATCTCACCGCTGGCAACCAGTTGTTGCAAATGGGTTGCAAGCCCCAAGGGTAGCGTTGGCCTGGCGGCCTGGGGCACAGCTGGAAACATCCGAAGGTCCCGGCAAAGGATGAGTCGACTGGCAACAGAACAACTTGTTTATTCTGGAATCGCAAAAGAGCAGCCGGTCAGGGCGACCACGTTACTCGAAGGAAGAAATCGAAGTCTCTTTGGCGTCCGGGGCAGCTGCTTTTTATACCCTCGGAGTCGAGGGCAAGAAGGAACGGCTGGGGATGAGTCGCACGAGACGGCGACGCACGGACATGTTGAGACGTGAAGTGACGCGTCCGCCGGGCCGGCGCCGGTCAGACCTCCTCGCCTCCCAGTTGGGGAGCTCCTCTCCCCGGCTGCCGCGCTTTGACAAGCGTGGGCACCAACATGCACACACACACACACGCACACCCGACGACACGTGGCATTGAAACCTGCCTGGACGCGCTTGGCGGGAGGCGTTACGGCAGCACTGAACGGGCCCAAAATGACCGCCACTTTGAACGAAGCCCCGGCGTCCGTTGCATCCGCGCCGGCTATACCGCGCGTCGTAGGCGAAACGTAACAACACACACACACACACACACACACACACACACACACACACACACACACACACACACACACACACACACACACACACACACACACACACACACACACACACACACACACACACACACACACACACACACACACACACACACACACACACACACACACACACACACACACACACACACACACACACACACACATATATATAGTTGGAGTAATTATACTTTTAAAAGATATATATATATATACATATATATATATATATATCCTTTAAAAGATTAATTACTCCAACTTCCACATCCAATGTGCCCAGCATGTCCCACAAATACTCTTCAATAACATGGTCATAGGCTAATATCCCGAAATGATAGCCATAGTTGCCTGTGTTCCTTTTTAGCAATCTCTATACACTGCGTCAATGAAAACAGATTGTCCTTCAACCTCCTCTGTTACCGGAACCTATTTTGTAGCTCCCTTAGAACCCCCTCGTCCTCCACCCAAGCCTGCAGCCTGTCCTTTATAATCTGCATCAGCACCCTTTAAACCACAGATGTCACTGTTATGGGACGGCTGTTACTTACATCAGCTTTGTCCCCCTTTCCCTTATATATCATGTTCATTCTACTCAATCGCCATTTATCGGGCACTTTGGCATCCACTATAATTTCATTCACTACCTGTAATAATGTTTGCTTGGATTTTGGTCCCAGCTTCTTTATTAACATAATCGGAATACCATCCGGTCCTGTTGACGTGCCACTAGGAACCTTTTTCTCTGCCCTTTCCCACTCTCTTTGCTCAAGTGAAGCAATTGCAGTAACCGGTCTATCCTTCTTGGATAAATTTTGCGCAACACTTCTTTCTTTAAATGTTTTTGTCATCTTTGTTCCTATGTGTTTCATTGTTTCATCCCCTTCTAGTCGAATACCCTGATCTTTAACAATAAACCTTTCCTCTAGCTTAGGATTAATACTGATTGTATTTAGATGTTTCCAAAATTTCTGAGCTGTGTTTCTATCATATGTATTTACTTTTGACACCCATTAGGCACTCTTTCTTAAACTTTTCTCATTAATCAAATAGGATGCTTCTCTTCTACACTTTATGAAGGTATCCCATTTTCTGTCTACTTCAACTTCTGGTTCCCCCCTCTTCCTAGAATATCTGTTTTCCCTGGACGCTTCGTGGCGTTTCTCTATCGCCCTCTTGACCTCCTCATCCCAGCACCACTTGAGTTTGCGTCTTTTTTCTTTTGGCTTGACTCGCACCTTAGCTAGTCCTAGCTCAAGTAAACAAGTAAATTTGGTATAAGTCCATTCTGTTTCATTATTCTAAAAAATACTTTCTCAATTTGCTTGGAAGCTCCTTCCTATTGCTCTCCTGAGTAAAAATTTCCCTCTGATTGGTTATCTCGCTTCAGTCCTACATTAGTTTCTCTTCTGAATCTCAACTTGATACGTCTGTCCTCCTAGCTCATCAATGTCGCTTGCTATACATTCTGACATTTTCCTGTTTTCCTCTTTGGTATTAGCTCCTTTCCACAGGTATACAAAGCCAAGGAGTGTTTGCTCCCCTGCCACTTTTCCTTTCAGCCATAAATGTACCTTCCACCCCAGTTTAACGCTTTGAAAATTCATACTTTTATGAATGAATGCCCCAATTCCACCCCCTTTCTGCTGCCCTCTGTTACATTGCAATATTTCCATGCGTAGTCTGGGTTATAGGGTGGTTGCTCCATGTCTCTAAGCTGCGTTTGCACTAAACCATATGCCGTTAATTCCTCCTGCCTTAACTGTTCTTCTATTTCCTCCCATTACACTATATTCCTGCCACCTTGCATGTAATAAAACCTATATCTGAATTAACTTGGCCCTGGTGCTTGTGTCTATTTCTTTTCTTATGGTTCCATCGTCTCTTTGACCTTGGTTCTTCCATCTCTACACTGGTTCCTTCAGAGCACTGGGTCCCCCCGAAAATGCTGTTGCCTGGTAACCTGTCCTACTGTCCATCCTCTTGTCAGTGGCACCCCCGTAGTGAATGCCATACTGCGCAAAAGGGTGCCACCTGGAGATCAAAGCTCCATCTGTATGGCTGCAACAAGAAAACAGCGTATCTCACATTGATACTTGTAGCGTCATCTACACTAGCATTGTATAAACAACCATCCGTCGCGCTCCAATGATGAGGTTAAAGACCAATATGGTGGATAGAGGTCGAACAATGTGAGTACGACGTCAGGGGGCGAAATGGCGGCGTAGCTTTGGTTTCTCAGATTTAAGATGGCGGCCATTAAAATTGGCTCTGCACTCTCATCCCTTCAACCCCGCAAAAGCAAAAAATAACCGGAAACGGGTAAAAAACTGTCCCGATACCGGCCGCTAAACATGTATACATTCGCTGCTGCTGTTGCTGATAGGGAGCCAGAAAAGGAAAGTGCACGGGTCTACCCACTGGCTCAAGCCGAATCACGCTCGCTGCTGCGTGCTGGCAGTAGGAGAGTTAAAGGATTAGTGAGCAACAATAGAAAGAAAAGGCGCGCGCTAATATGCCACCGCTCGTTCCACTATATGTACTCCGACAAGAGCGGTAGGTAGGTAAACTCTTTTATTGCGCCCAAAAACAGGGGACCAGTCAAAGGACCGGTTGCGCTGACTTAGAGGAGGTCGGCGGGGATCCTTTGGGATGCCGCGGCCTCCACCGCGCGCTGTATAAGCCAGCGTTGGTCTGCTGGCTTGGAAGTACACAGGAGAGACTCCCACGTCTCTGGGGTGTTTGCGTTGTCTCTGTTGTAATGTGGACAAGTCCACACCATGTGTATGAGTGTGGCCGGAGTTGAGCAGTGTTTACACATGGGGGCTATCTGTTCCGGAAAGATCCTGCTGTATAAGAGGGGGTGTGGGAAGCTGCCAGTTTGTAGTTTGCGCCATTGGACGGCCTCGCGCCTTGTTAGATCGCGGTGTGCGGGAGGATATGTGCACCTTTGGAGTCTGTAGTGCTGGAGTATGTCCGTGTAAGTGGTGAGTAGAGATAGTGAAGCGCGTGGGATATTAGTGTCAGCGGAAGCAGGGTGGCTGATCATACTCTCGGCTCGGCAGCTGAGATCTCGAGCGAGAGTGTGTGCCTGGGCGTTTCCGCTGAGCGACTCGTGGGCTGGAGCCCAAAGAAGTAAGCGAGATGTGGAAGAGGGTGCTGTAGAACGTAGAATGTGTAACGCCTGGCAAGAGATACGGCCAGCATCGTAATTGCGAATAGCCTGTTGAGAGTCACTGATGACGACTTTGGTATTAGGGTCGGCTAGCGCGAGCGCAATGGCAACCTCCTCAGCTGCGGTGACTGTTTCTGCATTGCGAATGCTGCAGGCTGTGTACCAGCTGCGGTGAGGGGCGAGAGCTACCGCCACCATCGCTGGCCTCGATGGATGGTAAGAGGCGTCCGTATACGTGACGTCCGGACGTCCGCTGAAGCGTTTCTCGAACTGACGAGCCCGGTCGGCCCGTCTCTCGGCGTGGTGTTCCGGGTGCATCCGTTTGGGAATGGGAGGAATGCGGAGATTTAGGCGATATTCCGATGTAAGTTCAGCGTAACTTGGGGCCGATCTCGGCGGGGAGATCCCAACTTGCTGCAGTACCGCTCGGCCAGCGTGTGTGAGTGAGAGCCGCTCATACTGGGCGGTGAGGGTTGCTTCGATCAGTTCGCTCACGGTATTGGAGATTCCGAGAGCCATGAGCTTATGGGTAGCTGTGGACATGGGAAGACCTAGGGCCGTCTTGTATGCTTTTCGAAGTGACGCGTCTAGCCGTTCGCTTTCGGCACGAGTGAGACGTAAGTAGGGTCCAGAGTAGGTGATGCGGGAGCAGACGAAAGCTTGAACGAGGCGCAGGAGGTTGGACTCTCGCATGCCATGATGCTTGTTGGAGATTCGCTTAAGGAGGCGTCCGATCTGCACAACCGACTGGTCGATGCGTTGGATCGTGATGTTGTTGCTGCCGTTGGCCTGTAGATGCAAGCCCAGGATCCTGATGTTGTCTGTTCGAGGAATCGGGTTTCCTTGCACCTGGAGGTTGATGTCCGGAAGTGTCTTTGAAGGGCGTCGTCCCGGGGAAGGAATGATGATATACTCGGACTTTGTCGCCGAGCACGTGAGGCCAACTGTACTTAGATAATCTCCGATCCGTTCGATCGCGGTCTGTAAAGTTTCTTCAATCTGGCCGTCACTGCCGCGCGTGATCCAAAGTGTGAGGTCGTCAGCATAAATGCTGTGATGCAGGTGGGGGATGTCGGCCAGTAGCTTCGGCAGGCCTATCAGTGCGACGTTAAAAAGCATCGGCGAAAGTACGGCGCCTTGCGGCGTGCCACGGTTTCCCGGAGAGATGATGGAAGGATCTCCCGTGCCGGCTTTAAGTTGCACTGTGCAGTCGGTGAGAAAGTTTCGGATGTACGCATACATGCGATGTCCGACACCGAGAGCTTGAAGTTGTTGAAGAATCGCTTCATGGAGGACGTTGTCGAATGCCTTGGCAACATCGAGGCCGACGATGACTTTTGTGTCTAGTGTACGTCTCATGACTACCTGATGATGGAGAAGAAGCATAATGTCCGGGGCTGCTAAATGAGGGCGGAAGCCGAACATAGTGTCTGGTAGAAGATGGTTGTCTTCAAGGTATCGTGAGAGTCTGGTCTGGATAACGTGTTCCATCAGCTTCCCAACGCAGGACGTGAGAGAGATGGGACGGAGGTTGGCCAAGGTTGGTGGTTTGCCTGGCTTGGGGATGAGGACTAGATTGGCGCATTTCCACTCTTGAGGGATGGTTCCGCTGGCCCAACATTCTTGAAAATAGTCGGTAAGAGCATGAATGGATGCGTCGTCTAGATTCCTAAGCATTTTATTTGAAATGCGGTCAGGACCGGCCGCCGAAGTCGTCTTGAGGCGATTGAGTTCTGCTCGGACCTCCGCTAAAGTGATCGGAGCGTCTAGACAGAGATTTTCCGGCACCCATCCTGGGACAGTTGTATACCGAATATGATGGGCAAATAAAACCCTATGGGTTGTGGTATAGAAATAAAACAACAATAAAATAATAGGAAAACATTGTGTACATGCCATTTATTATATAAGCGATACCATATCGCACCGCAATCCAAATAATAGGAACTCCTTGACACCCCAAAAGAAGCGAATTCCGTTTGGGACGTGTCTTGAGGGCGTGCAGCTCGACAATGGCTAGACGTGCATCGTAATTTCTCTGATAGATGACGCTAGCTGGCGATAGTTCCGCTAGGCTGCGTGCGTGCACGCGTAGCGGTGCGTGTGTGGAAATCCACCTCATTTAAAAGGATACTACATTCCGTTTCTCAGGACGAGCGGCGCGTTCTTCTTTTTCTTCGTTCTTCGTTTTCTTTTCGTTCTTCCTCGCCTTCTTCATCTAGTAAACCAAACAGCTAACGCTCGTTGCTTCAACATCTTCCAGACGGTGGCGGCCTTTTCCCAGTAAATAAACGAGAAGGGTTATCAGTAGTAAGCCTTCGAGATGGCTTTAAAGAAGGCTTACGTCGTATCATCATAATACTGTGTAGATATGAGTCGGTACAAGCGGCGTAATTAACACGGGTAAAACTGGAAATGTTTCTCTCTTCACGTTCGGCCAGCCAAATCGATGGAGGGACATTTGCTAAATCTGCATCAATGCAGGGAGGAGCTTCTTGCCGGCCGTCACCAAGTTGTAAATTTTAAGACATATTGTCTCGAACGATTGCGTGCGAAGAGAATTCTACCAAACAGAGAAGCTATGAGTACGATCGCACCTAAAATTTCAATATGAGCATGCACTCGAAGTGCAGTGGCTTCAAATTTGATGAATTGATTTTAGTTAGGAGACTGACGACAACAATTACGCACTCACTCTGTGTCCACCTGGCTGCACAACTTGAGTGCATCGGCTTTCTTATACTGCTCGAGGTTTGTTCAGAAAAATGTTCCAGCTTAAAGCACTTTTGAAAGCACTGAATGCAGTCAACTAATACTTTCGTCTGGACGCGCAAGTATAATATGTTCATTAATGAATTAATTATATAATTCTCGTTTATATTCATACGCGGCCGCCACATCGATGGAATCTGAACGCAGAATTTACCCGTGACTTTTGCGATGCCAGTGCACGTTTGTGAGGTGCGCAGAAGATCCTCGGAGGATTTGTGGTGCTTCGGACAGCGGAGCGCTGCGCGTGCCAGCCCAGCGTTATGCGTATGCGCGTGCCAAGGGTGTGTGCGAGGCGACGGCGACAAAGAGCGTGGCGAGCACTAGGAGCGGAGAGCTGACGTGTCAGAAAAGCGAGGTGTAAAGAAGGGACAACGCAGCGGAGATCCGGTCATTCAAGCGCGGAGGTGGCAGTCGCCGGACGTTGAATACGTGCTGCCGTGAGTTCCCTTGGATCACCGACGCAAGCCTAATACGTTCCTTAAAAGCATAGAGGTGGCAGCCGATGAACTGAGGGCCCGTGCTGCCAGAAGGCACTCCTGGATAACCTGCTTTAAGGTGGCGGTCCCACTCTGACGGTGAGCGGAAAACATTTTTGGTGATATTTGCACGTCGACTGTACGTCGCTCGTTACCTTCTAAATATGCATCAGATAGTTCCGAAAAGCTAATTTTCTCTGCTTTCAAAAGACACAGGTGGTTTAATGGCAGCTGGAAATTTGTTTCAACTGTAAAAGAAAACGCAAAGATGAAAAATGGCAGTTGAGCTCAACTTTTCTCAGGAAATGCAAAGTTGTGAAAAACGTATTGGACCCAGAGAAAAATTTTTCGTGATACTTTGAGATCTGATGCTAATGAACATGTTTAAGCGTTTAAAATATGTGTATTGGTTAGTTTATTAGGCACGCGTGTTTGAAAATCGTTGGCAACCGAACAATCCAAACTGCAATAAGTTTTGTGATATTCATTGTCCTGCGGCGACTTATTGTGCACTTTGAGATCGTGTAATCTTCCTTGCTTTCTGAAAATATCACTCATCTGCTTGATTTAGTTTAAACGTTATTCCTGATCAAAGTTAGTGTTTTTCGCAATAGTGGAAAACAAAATGCTTTACTGTTCAGGTAACCAGCGCTTGGCAATTCTGAGATTTTGCGTGCAGAAACTTAATACTTCGCTCTACATGGTTAAGAATCGCATTTACTCTATGGCTTTTGGAGAATGTGCACTGTCTAGTGGACGTAGCTAGCTTTTTTGTTGTGCTTATGAAAAGCACAACCTCTTGAAACGTTCCGCGGCTTCTTTTTTCCGGTAAATACACTCTTAAAATATCGGGCTCTCATTCTTTTAATCAACTCGTTAAAATTACCAACTACAAAAACCACGCAACGCAAACAATAATAGCAATAACGCAGCGACATGTTATAAATGTAGTAAGCAGCGCTATCTACATTAGTGCACATGTATTAAATGGTCACAGCTCAGAAAAATGACGAGATTGGCGCTGCCAAACTGCTAAAATCCATGGCATTGGGGTTTAAAGACAGTGAAGGGAAAGCAGATTTTAAACGGGTAGAAGTAACCAAGGGGAGGTTGTCTGATTGTCGGCAACAATCAAGAGAAAAGTAAATTTCATGTCATGGCTAGGTGGGTTGAGCCACCGCCCGATTTAAAGGATTCAGCCGTATCCATCCATCCATCCATCCATCCATCCATCCATCCATCCATCCATCCATCCATCCATCCATCCATCCATCCATCCATCCATCCATCCATCCATCCATCCATCCATCCATCCATCCATCCATCCGTCCTTCCTTCCATCCATCCATCCATCCATCCATCCATCCATCCATCCATCCATCCATCCATCCATCCATCCATCCATCCATCCGTCCGTCCGTCCGTCCGTCCGTCCGTCCGTCCGTCCGTCCGTCCGTCCGTCCGTCCGTCCGTCCGTCCGTCCGTCCGTCCGTCCATCCATCCATCCATCCATCCATCCATCCATCCATCCATCAAATTGGCTAAAATGGGGAGGTGTTAACGAGCATACCGGACCCTTCTTGCCAATGCGGAGTGGCATTGTTGACGTGAAGCGGAGCCACTGCGCGTGCGCAGCGAGCGTCCTATCAACCGGTATAAGTCGTCTTGTTTTACGTCTCCGGTATGCTAAAAACGTCTGATGTCTCGGCGATGTTTGCACGTTGCCCTCGATTTGCCCTCTGTACTGTATGTTGAACATGTGGTGAACTTCTGAGCAGATTTCCGCCATATTGCTCTGCTGGATTGCTTTTTCACCTGACGCTATGAAACGCATTCTGGGCGTGGTCTTAATTTTTGATGGCAGCTTTGGCATTGCTTTTTTTGGGGGGTGGGGGGGGAGGAAATGGCGCAGTATCTGTCTCATATATCTTTGGACACCTGAACCGCGCCGTAAGGGAAGGGATAAAGGAGGGAGTGAAGGAAGAAAGGAAGAGGTGCCGTAGTGGAGGGCTCCGGAATAATTTCGACCACCTGGGGATCTTTAACGTGCACTGACATCGCACAGCACACGGGCGCCTTAGCGTTTTTCCTCCATAAATAAAGAGACAGGAAAGGGAAGGAGACAGGCTTTTGATTCGTGCCGTCGGTTGTTCGTTGTTCGGGCTAGAGGTGTGGAGGGGAAGTTGGAGTGCGCTCGATCCGCCCGCACTCGCCGCACCAGTTCGGCAAAGTTCTGCGGTGGGGCCGCGAGTGTGCAGAGCTAGTTCCAGCAATATGAGCGCCGTTTGACACTGTCAGCTTCCAAAACGGATGGTCGAGTGCAGGCCTGGTCGTCTGCTAGCCTTGGTGAAGCCAATGAATTGCAGCCAGTTCTTTACAGCGCACATCAGCGGCTGCCAACATCTCGTACCTCATGAAGACATGTTCAAACAGCACATCACAGAAAAACGTTGCCATGAACCAGCCTCGATGCGTGCTTGTGCACCTCGTGACTACTTTGCTTTTTACAGTGGTGCGAATTACGCATAGCCGTTTCTTTGGAAAACCCGAGCAGCGTTCTAGGTTGTCGATGAGTGGAATGACTTGAGTCTCCGCCGCTTCTCACAACCCGCAAACCATCATCTGCCTCCATGGCGGCTCCAGCTTCACTATTTCGGCAATAACCATCGAGATGGTGCACAGGTTTCCTCAACTAGACTCCCACTTCTTTTAAACAAATGCCGCGGTTCAGAGGGTGCCATGTTCCACCACTGAAATGAATCCATGTGAAATACACGGATAGAATGAACGGATGCACAAGGAAAACTACATAATAGATGCGAAAAGAAAATTAGTTAATGGGGCATCAATTCGATGGCAGCGAATAGGGGCAAAGAAAGGCGACGAGTGTTGAGGAGAAAATTAGTTAATGGGGCATCAATTCGATGGCAGCGAATAGGGGCAAAGGAAGGCGACGAGTGTTGAGGAGGCGTCAATGCTTTCGCATTCCTCCAACGCTGGTAGCCGCAGTGATATCTAACGTTTTTTCTTAACCACTATTAGCCTAAAAGGATTTACTGCAACATTTGAGATTAACAAGGGAATATACGCACAAAAACGCAAACCTAACATAATTCTAAACAGAGAGCAATGGGTTATTGCAAGGAAATTGCAATCGAATATTTACATAAATCCTGACAAAAGCAGCTGCTTCCAAATCCGTACTATCCGCACTGCGCTTTCTACAGTGAAATGGTTGAGTTATACAATAAAGTATGGGCATGCCGGAAAAGCCAGCTATACCAACAATCAATAACCCAAAACCTAAGAACTGAGTATTGGGAGGCGGCGCTGTCCAGCTCACAGTCGGAGGACCAGCTTTCGCTGGTGATCTGGGCAAGAGCGGCGGCTGAAGCCAATGGGCTCCTGGAATGAGGGCCCACTAAACAATTCTATGCTTTAACGTTTCTCTTTCTCTCTCTCTCTCTCTCGAATGATAACTAGCTTGTTTTTGTCTTCTTCCTTATGTTTCTGTCGAACATGTCTAGCGCAAGAGCATATATACATTGTTCGTTTCCTTTGCAGCCGTATGGCTGCGCTTGGGTTTAGGCCAGTGATCATTTACTCCCTTATTACATCAGTATTGTTACGTCACTGAAAAACCTGTTTGTAAAAACATGCCCTTTGCTTTGAGACTGCAGTATGCACTAAAAAAAACAGCCCATTGACTGTCTATAGACTCTACAAAGAGGTTTCTCCGAGTGTAGCGGGGACGAGACGCCAAATCACTGGAGGCCACCTAAGCAGTATTCTGTGGCAAAAGCACTCCAGAGCTGTTGTGGGAAAAAAACAATCAGCATCTGGTGAACGCGGCTTGTGCGAAAATACGCGAAGGCACCGAAAAAGAGCTCAAGTTGATGCGATTATTGTTAATATTCCACAACTCAGGACATAACAGCAATAATTATAGGTTTAATACTGACGAAGTTAACCATCGTGACGGAAAGAATGTATTCCCCGAATTCATTCACAAATTGCTGGGGCGAAATGAGAGGCGATGCAGGAGTATAGGGTACATAGCTGGCCATGGAAGCCTAAAGGGAACATCGTGCTCTACAGCCCACGGTTGGCAATAACGCTATCATTTCTTTACCACTACGTGCAAGTCCGTTTAGTTTGGGGCCTTAATCGGCATTAAGAACTTGATACACATTTTAGTGTTCATTCTGTTTATTTGAAGCTTAAGAAGGGGAAGACTATGCCTAAAGCAGTCATTGAGCATATGTGCATGCTCTTCTCACCTGGAGCGTTCAAAAAAGGGCACTTTCTAGAAACATTTTATTCGTCCAAACCAAGATGTTCCAAAATTTACCTGCATTGTACGACGAATTTTCATCCCTGTGGCCGCTGGGTCTAGAGAAGTAATTAATATCTGTAAAACATTTTGAAGACTTCGCAAGACATTAAAGATTTTATTGTCACTACGTGAACCACTGATCCCAGTGGGCTTTTTTGCGTGCCTATCGTTCCATCTTGTCGGAAAATACTTGTATCCTCCAGATGACAAAACACTGGAAAAAAATAATTGAGGATAAGTCAATGCATAAAATATTTCCGAAATTAATTTCCGGGTTACGTAGCCAGCTACTTTTGCGCTTTTTTTTTTGACGTTCACTCTAAACAGTTTGAACAGTGAAGACCAATATTAAAGGGTGCGCGAATATTCTATTAGCGAAACGTGCTTCCTCGTATTTCATTCGCTGAACAGATGAAATAGTACATGTTGTAAATTGTTTAGAAACTTCGTGAAAAAATGTTTCCAGTAGTTCTAAGAGTTTTCAGAGGAGTGTCATGAAGAAACGTCCTAGTTTCGACGAATGGTCCAAAAACAGCACCTACTAAGACGCTGCAGAGAATGATACCACCTTCGGTAAACGCAGGCAGGGACGATCATCGCAACGACGTGGTCCGTTTTTATAGGCATTTCGAACGGGCGAGGGAGGTGTCAAAACGCCTCCTCTCTGTACTGTTGCAAACCGGGGCCTCTGCCGCTTCCACCGCGTCAGCACGAAGGGCTCAAAACAGTTCAGCGAGCAATATGGCGACAACCAGGGAGCCGTTGGTGGAAAGGTATGGTGTATGAGGTTTAATGTCCCAAACCGAGATGGGCTATGAAATACGCTTCCAAGATAATTTAGACCACCTGAGGACCTTTGACGTGCACCGAGATCGCACAATAGATGGGCTTATCAGCATGCGCCTTAACAAGAGACTGCAACGGGCTTATTTTATTTTGTTTGTTACAAACTGCTGCCCTCATGCACGAGAGTATTGCAGGATAGAGCGACTAAAACACATACAAAAACACAAATAAGAAGGCGGAATTCACATGTAATCAATTTATAAACCCTAAGTAAGCACTGAGGAACACACAAAGGCCAATGTTAGTACTAGCCGCTCAGAAATTTCACAATCTGAGACAAAATGAAAAAACAAAGATAACAGTAGCCGCGACAGACATATTTCAGGACATAAATATAAAAATAGAAGAAAAGCATACTAAGAGAACCACCAAATGAAAGCGAAAAGAGCGTCAAATATGTTTAAGTCAAGAATGGACAACTGCGAAGAGAAGCCGTTTGAGAGATGAACAATTATCAACATGGTTAGGCCCAATCTCTTATTGCTCGTGAAAAAAAAGAAACTTAAAAATATTGTTGCGTTTAATATTTGATAAAGTGTAAATATTCTTTAGAGCCAATGTTGAGGGCTCCGGACAAAAGGAGATAAATAAATTTCACGCGGATGTTCTTTGCTTGAATACTAATGACATTGGAAGAGTCTAAAGCAGCATTAAACATATTCGTACATGGCCTCCAAGACAGGCCTACGCATCGAGGTTCAACCAGGTTTAGCTAACCGTGCCACAAATTTCCTATCTTTAATGATCGTAGCTCGCGCCCCTCTCTTCTTGTAGGTTTTGCTATAGGCAGTGAGATAAGCGGTAAGAAAAGTAGTTTTCCCTGCATGTACATCACATGGCGGCCAGACAGTTTAACGCACTGACTGTTTTTCTACCCCGTAGTGGCGATCAGCGTTCTGTTTTCTGGCAGCTAAAGCTAGCTATCGTGAGCGGTTAGCTGTTTACAGTGCAAGCACCACAAGTCGGACCTAATATTCGTGCAAACGTTTGATCCACATCGATTTGGTTGATTCAATATCTGATTCACATTCGAATTTGCTCATTCAGTGTTCGATTCGCACTTGATTTAGTTCATTCACTGCTCAATTAACATTATATTTTGTTCATCCAGTATCTGATTCGCATTTCATTTGGTTCACTCTCTGTCCGATTCGCATTCGATTTGGTTCATTCGCTGCCCGATTGGGGCTCGATTTCGTTAATTTGCTATCCGATTTGCATACCATTTGGTTCATTCACTATCCGAATCACTTTCCATTTGTTCATTCACTATCCCATTAGATTCTGTTTTAAACAGTACTATATGCACACCCCTAATCAACATCGACCGTTCAGGGTGGGGTGCGCTAGCGACTAACTACAAAGTTAACTACTACGAAATTATTTCGTATATAGTCATGGCTTGAAAATACGAGTATTTAAGGATTTGGGCTCGTCCTCATCAACGTAATTGTTTTTACAACACGACAGTAAACAATAATAAGAATTTCAAATGAAAGATAAAACATTATTCATTTGGTAGCGTGAATTATTGTTGAAGTAATAACGCTTAAAGGCACCATGAAATGATATTTACTGAGGTTCGTAAAAGAGCACAAGCCATCGATAATCTATCACTCGTCGCTGCACAGCAAAAATGTTTTAGCTAGCTTCCTTAACACAAAAGAAATCGCCCATTAAAAATGATGCTGCTCGTCTCCACCTGAATCATTCTCCTCGCCGCACCAGACAAAAATAAACGGTTTGGGCCTCCCTCCACCACGCCACGCCCTGCCCAGGTCAGTTGGGCACGCCCAATGAGAAGGCTCGCCCACACTGCCCCTTCACATCATCGGGGCATGGACGGGTAAGAATGCGCGGAGAGGTGTCGCCCTGATTGGTTGTCGCAGCATTTCTTTAGAACTAATTTTGAACCATAGTCTGCACGCAGAACTTTTAGAATCCTATACGTTATGGTCCTCTGTTAGACACGCGTTTATTTTGGTCATTTCAGTGTTTCTTTCTGTCCCCTGCCCCTGGTTCGAACCCAACCACGGCGGCTGCGTTTTTATGGGGCAAAACGCTAAGGCTCCCGTGTGCTGTGCGATGTCAGTGCACGTTAAAGATCCCCAGGTGGTCGAAATTATTCCGGAGCCCTCCACTACGGCACCTTTTTTTTCCTTTCTTGGTTCACTTCCTCCTTTATCCCTTCCCTTATGGCGTGATTCGGGTCTCCACCGAGATATGAGACAGATACTGCGCCATTTCCTTTCTCCCAGAACCAATTGTTATTATTATTGATTATTATTCCATCCCCTGCATTTATTTTTATTTATCTATTTGTTTTGGCGGATCTCATGTGGTCAAAGCAGGAAGGGCAGGTGACAAAATACATTTTCAGTACAGCCTTAAAATTGGCAGCTAACGTAAATTAGATAAGATATCAAACAGAGATCAAAACCAGACAAAAATTGACTCAAAATACGCGGTGTCTTTTTTTTTATGCCAGACTGCTCAGAGGGTTTTCACAACTATCAAAGATTATAATAGCGTTAAGGCCCTAAGCTCCACGTGGATATTGGTGACGGGTTCCTCGTGTAGTTTGCGGTCTAAAGCAAGATCAAGAAATTTCTTGCTTTCGATTAAGGAGCCAGTGCAAAAATACTGCCCGCGACACGCTCTTTGCTTGTCGCCTGTTTGATTGCTGAGCTTAACAAGTGCAGTCTGTTTGACATCTGACACTGCAGCCACGTAGGGTAACAAAGCAAAATTGTGTCTCCCATTCTGAATTTGTTGACTGCTTATACTCTTGTATGCTGCAGAAAAATGAGCAGCTCCTTGCTCCTCGGTATAGCCCAGAGGCACGGAATTCGCAATTAACGGAAATAGCTTACTGCAGTGATGACAGCGGACTTACGTCAACGAGCAGATGCACTAAATGGAGTATCGGGATTGCGATGACTGTCTCCTGCGTCCAAGAAGAAGAAGAGAAAGACATTTGAATAGGTATTGTGCGGCTCCAGAACGTTTAATTGGAGCCATGAGGCTGGTGTCAATCTTTAATATTGAGGCCCAAGGTCAGGTAGACGCTGTCAACAGTGTTTCGCAAACCTCATGTCTGTTATTCGGTTTGGTACATGTCGAGGAACGTATGGTGCGTAATACTGCGCTGGCTCGACATGTCAGTGATTTTCAAGTCAGCATGCTGAGTTTCTTCCGTTTCGTATTGCGGCATAAGTCCCGGCCCTTGATTATCAAAGCATATTGCAGGCAGCAGTCGGCTTTCAGGTGCAGCAAATACACTGAAAACAGAGCTCAACAGTGCGGAGACGTATGCATAGGGGCAAAAGAGGACGCAAGAATGTGTTCCAGAAACGCTAAACCCCATTTTGTGCAGTGGATCTTAAAGCTTTTGTTAGGCGCAATTCCTGCTTGTTTACAACGAGTTTAACTCGAAAGGTCTATCGACCCGGCGCCAGGTCTCATTGATCGTTGTTATCAGTGTCGTGTTGTTTCGGAGCCTACGCTATAGATATAAAGAATAAGCTTGGGGCTTTTTGATCTCAGAACTCTGAGTGGGGTTACGGGTTACAACATGCAGGTGCAGGCAAGAAAAAGCACTGGTTGCTAAAATTAGAGGATAATATTCCAGCAGGTTGGCCATAGACGCCGCTGTATTCTATCGAGGCTGTCCTCGTCTGCTACTACTGTCTGCTACTACCGTCTGCTACTACTGTCTGCTGTCCTCGTCTGCTACTACTAGCACAGACTTCTGTCTGGGCTGACATGCACGCTATCTGGGAATTTACACATCAACCATAATCATCGCCCTAACACAGCACACCACGAGCACACGAGCAGATTAGGAGCCTATCTCATATCTCTCCAATACACCCTGTCCTGCTCCACCTGCAGCAAATTTATTCTTGTAAACTGCCTGATCTCATCCGACCATCTGATTCTCTGCCGCCCTCTATCTACTA